>NC_039365.1:48639645-48969384 GCF_003573695.1 Papaver somniferum
CAAGGACTCATGTGAGAAAAACATACCCTTTACCAACGATGTTGTGATGGAGAAAGAAGACAAGATTGCCAGGCTGACTGAAGAGCTGAACAAGGAGAAGGAGGCCTTGCAAGTCTTGAAGGATGCAGAGGAGCGAAAATCTTTCTTTGCTGATTTTCTTTAATTTCCTTTTTATAATCTTTTGAACTTATGAACTTCTGAGAGATGTGAGGTTTTTGTTTGGGTTTTGATATTGGCTTGAATTGGTAGATGATTGAGGATTTTCTTTTGGATTTAATAGAGATTTTCTTTTAAGTAAAACAAACTGAATTTCGATAAATTGCTGAATTCAAATACTGATTGCAAGTATTGCAAAGTTTTGGATGAATTGAAATACCATGAAAGAAAATCCTAAATGCCAAATCCATACGTCATAAATGCTCAAACGTCCAGTACCTCAAATGCCCAATAATTTCAGACAAACTGGCAGGGTTCTGCCGTCTGTGTTGATCAATTTGTAGTATCCCCCGGTTATGGATTTAGCAACCATAAATGGTCCTTCCCAATTGGAGATCCTCGCAGAATAGAGATCACGTTTAGTCACCTTGAGAACCAAATCTCCTTCCTCGAATTTGTTCGGTTTAATAGTTCGTGCCTTGAATATCTTTTGTTGATTCCATGGATGTGGCACATATGGACATTCGTGCAGAGGGGAGTATCTAGCATATTGTTGGTCATGATTAGCCATGTCTTTAGCAATAAACCTCTCGATAGAATGACCAATTTTAAGGGGCTCTGAGCGTAACCATTTGGTGTAATATTACTGAGGTGAAACTATCCACTCGTAGCTTTTGGTAATCGCTAAGTTGTTAGTAGGGAAAAGTCCCCGGACCAGAGTAGCATATTTCAACATTGGTATTATTGGCGTATGAAGAGGAATAAGACTTGCCTGGGTTCGGAACCTTTTGATGAAAGAATGTGCACTTTCTCCAGGCTTCTGTGTGAGTTCCGTCAAATCTTTAACTTCTTCCAGATGCTCAGAAGGTGAAGTATCCTCTATTTCTTCCGAGTCAGAGCCTTTTTCGACAAGCGGACGTGCTGAAGACATTGGATCCCTCTTTCCATCGTGAATCCAATCTCGTCCAAGGATCATTTCATGTCTCAGATCTTATCGAAATATGTAAAACTTGGTCTCGGTGAAGGACAAATTTTCTTTGACTTTGAGGACGATATAGCCATATGCGTCTCTGGAAGTCCCTTCATGATCCCTGATTGCCATGGGAGCGTGAGTATCCTCTTGTCGAGTAATGCCATCGGCTCTGAGAGTTTTCAAAGGAATAATGTTGACGGCAGTGCCGAAGTCAACAAATGCTCTCTTGAATTTATTTCCTTTAATATGCACTGTGGTGAACAGTCCCCAGCCATACATTTATTTGTCAGTGGCTGAAGGTTCACGAGGTACTTCTGGAATCAACATGAGTTTTCCAGACACTATGTGGTTCAAAGCTGTGAACATGTCTCCCCTTTGTGCCTTTGACAAATAGAGTAATTCGCAGACGTGCTCTATCAATGACTGGACCGCTTCTTTAACTGGTTCTTCAGAAATGGAGAAAGTCCTGACTGGGAGGGGGTCTCTGTACATTCCTTCAGCCCCCAGATTAAGTTCTCCTGACTCAACCTTTTCTCTGAATATGCATTTCAAAACTTTGCAGCTACTTGTGGGGTGATTGACGAACCTGTGGAAGCGACAGTAACGAGGATTTTCCATGTCTTCTTCAGCTGGTTCTCTCCTGACATATGGCAATTTAATTGCACCATCTTGGATCCAGGCGTCCAGCAGTTCGAGCAGAGTCTTTGTGCGTTGGCCAGGGGTTTGTGCCTCTGGTTTGTCCTTCTTTTGTGTTTTTGGAGGAGCAGAGGTATGCTTACTCGGAGGTTCGGCCTTGCGCTTTCTCCCTTCTGCGACAGCGTTTGTGGAGGACTGAAGGTTGTACTGCTTGTTGATCAGACCTATGCTTCCTCGAGTATCTCGCGATTCTTCAGTCTTTGTAGATTTTGCTCTTTCCAACAGAGCAGGTGCAGTAGTTTCCGATCTCTTCGCATCCTCGTTAAGCTCCGAGAAAGTTTGGAAACGAATATTTTCCAATAAAGCTCTGTAGATAGGGATCATGCCATTGATGCATAAGTCTACCAGCTGCTGCTCCGTGACATTTGGATCATGGCAGTCCATGGCATGGATTCTGAATCTTTTCACGTAGTCATTGGGATTTTTACTGACCCTATGAAACATTCTTCCAAGATCAGAGAGAGTGACTTGTTCTCTGTAGAAGGCATTGATCATCTCTCCCCAATTATTGATGGTCCCTGGTACGATATTATTTTACCAGGTGTATGTTCTGCCTTTCAAAGATTTTGAAAATTCCTTGAGGTGAACAACATGGTTGTGTTCGTGTTCTCCCAAAGCTTCCAGGAAACGAGAAACGTGTTCTCGAGCATTGCCAGTTCCATCATACAAAGTGAAGGTCGGAGAAGTATAACCTTTCGGAAGAGGGATTCTTTGTGTAGCGACAGGATATGGAGGCTGGTGACGATGGACATGTGATGTCTTATCCTTTCCACGGTTCTCCAAAATGCACTCCAAATCTTCCCGAGTAATGAAATTTGATGATTTCTTTGCTGATGGATCGTCTGCAGCTTTGCGGACTTCGTCATCATCCACTGTATGAATTGGAATCACCTTAAGATCAGCATCTGAGGATTTCTCCTTTTCTTTTCCCTTTCCTTGAGTTTTCTATGACAACTTGTCAGTGAGAACCTTCAGTTGGTTAAATATCTCCTTCTGTGTTGTAGCCATGTCAGTTTGATTCTTTGCAAGAGTCTCCTGTACCTTGATGAGATCAGCCATGGTAGGTGGTGGATTCCCCCTGACTTCTTCAGGGTGTCGGCCGAACAAGGGATGATCTTCCATGTTAACGTGAAGAGGAATAACGTTACCACCGCCGGTGTTGGAGGAAGGAATGGTTTCCGGGATATCCTCATTGTTATTATTGCTAGTGCTAGAGTCGTTTGTGTTGGAACCTGTAACTAACCCAGACCTAAGACCAGCCATCTCTATGAGAATGTGATATTACAACCGAGAGATTAATCTCCCACTGTGGTCGCCAATCTGTAGATGGGGAAAAACGATTTGCTGGTTTTTGCGGAATTGAGGAGACGTCCATGTGAAGACTCCTTGAATCGGGCGAAATGTTAAACCTCATACAGATGCACTGCAATAAGGGAATGATTTAAGTTCGATAGATCAATTTGTAAGACCCAGGCCTAAACTAAGAACAATGGTCGTTCCAGAGTCAATTTGGTCACAAGAGAGGACGGGTTGATTTGTAGGAGGGAAGCTGAGAAATGTGTGGGATCAATGGTGATCTGAGATTGTAGGTCTGTTGTGAATTCAGCGTAAAAACGCTCTGAATGATTTAATTTTACTCAATTGAGAGTGATTGGTCAGACGATGAGTTCGTGTAGACGAAAGATTGTCCGTATGAACTTGCCGAGAAATTCCTTGTTTTAGACGAATGTTCGAGTATTAGAATCTTGTCCTCTCAATCGGGATTCAGAGACATCTTATAATGCCGGAGTTGAAAACACCATGATCCCATGAAGTGTAACAGTTGCTGGAATCAGAGAGTGGGGAAGTGGGAAATCATGTCAAAACCAGTTGATCATGGTACAGAGACTTGGTTAATTTTCCACCCACTACTTTTGCTGACTCTTCCAACTGATTGCACGACTTGCTCACATTCTCGTTGGGACGATGAGTCCTTGTATTGCCGAGTTGAACATAATCTGCAAATGTTTTGAGACTCATGGATTGAACATGTCTGCTGAGACGAGGTATTATTATGTTGATAACCTAAGACGGACCAATATTCTTTAATCTGAGCAAATTTTCCTGATTTGAACAAATATTGCTAGTATGAGCAAATATTGCCGGTTTGAGCTTGTTCGTTTGATGAATTGTTGGTAGCAGAACCAAATAAAATATTAATTTAAGATACTGACTGTTGGGTCGAGTATAAATAAAAGTGTTGATCATGGGATCAACATAAAATTATCAGTATTTAAATCTGCTCAGAATCACGTTTTTGCAGAACTCTGGATTCAAAAATCCTAATTTTAATTATATTGATGATTTATTGAAAATCAACTGCACAGAACGAAGGGAACGGCTACCTGGGATGATAAGTCCACCATGTAATGCCCGGATGCTCGAGTGAGCAAAATACCAAAGTCTCTTGAGGACCAGTTGGTGAAAAGAATGATTAAATGCTGGTTTAATCATTTATTGAAATAATGCTCGTGTGATCATCATATAATAAAACCTAATCATGAAAAGATGAGGGACCGACCAAGAAGTCATGAGACCGGCTCTTGGTGGCCGCGAGACCAATTGATGGCCGTTTGAGCAAACCCTCAATTATTTGAAAAGAGTTTGAACCTAATATGAGCAATTGAGCAAATTAAGTCAAAATCATTAAAACCTGTGGGACCGGCTGTTTGCAAGCCTTAGGACCACCCTTGGTCGGTCAAGGGGATATTCCCGTGTAACCATAGTGACCGTGTCTCACTCCTGAGAGTTTCAATATTTTCTGATGCGCGTTTGAGCGACATTTTTGAGAAAATATGCAGAATCCAGGGTTTTGCTGAAACTAGGAAAAATACATGAGATGATGAAAAATAATAAATAAAACAGGATATTGCAAGGTGCAGGACCGTCCATGGCTAGGGAATGGCCAGCCGGCTGACAAGCACAGTCCCATATATTTTTCCCAGTTTTATGTAATTTTATGTATTTTCTCTGAATTGAGGGAAATTCCATGAAACTAGAGAGTTTTATGAAATTAGGGAACTTCCACGAGATGAGAAAAATAAAATAGGGAATGATGGAGTGTGGGACCGGCAATGGCCAAGGCATGGCCGGCCGGCCAACGGGCAAGGTCCCATGGCACTCTTCCCAACTTTATGTAATTTTCATGATTTTAGGGAATTTTCATAAAATCCAAGAGATTTTTTGAAACCAAGGTATTTTTTTGAAATCAGAGAGTTTTCATGGAATGAGGAAAGCAAAACAATTAATAATAACAAAATAAGGGGCGTGTGGGACCAGCTGGCTAGAGCCCGGTCCCACGGTTTCCCTAATCTTACAAAAATTTTCATGGGTTTAGGGAAAATTCATGAAATCAGGGAATTTTCATGGGATGAGGGAAATAATAAAATAATAAGGAATCGTGAGGTGTGGGATCGGCCACGTCCAGGGCATGGCCGGCCGGCTAGTGTGCTTGGTCCCGCAACACCTTTCCTAATTTTATTATTTCTTTGACATAAGGAAATATCATGAGATTAGGGAATTTCCTTGAAACGAATGAGATTTGCTCAAATTAAAGGATTTTCATGAGATCAGAGAAAAATAATAAAATATGATAAAATATAAAATTGGGCGTGGGACTGGTCACGACATGACTGTACGGCTGGTGAGCCCAGTCCCCTGGCGCCTTTGCAAATATTTTTTTTTATTATTATTTTTCTTACTATTTTGCATAGGTTCATCGTTCCTTCGTGTTTTGAAATGCTCGTTCGCACATTCAGATGTTGGTCTGTGCATTATTTCTAAACACACTTGCACCATTTTAGTCAGGGCTTATTCGATGCTCAGATGCCTGCACGTTGAATATTTATTACTAACACATGGAATTCTACTGAGAAATCCATATATTGAAGTAATGAAACATTCGAAGAATCGCAGAATATAGTTGAATATTCGGATACGATTAGAGATAATTAATTGATGGATATATACTAGCAGGGCTTCCTATCTAGAAGAATTAATTATCTGAGAGTTGAGCAATATGAACTTGCTGGAGTGTCATATTTCTCCTATATAGTCACGGAAAACCTGGTTGCATCCTGAAGACGTTGTTGCTCTAGCAGACACGCTGTCTAGGAGCCGTCCAATCTTTCGATTCTATACAGAAATAATTACTGAAATTGCTCAGTATTCATGATATGTGCCATGTTCTCAGCTGGGAGACTACACATCTACATATACTCTGAGAGACAGCCTTCTCAGTCAGAGATTTTATGGCATGAGCTTTCACGCTTTATAGAGAGACATGAGCCTCAATACTCATCCGATTTCCAGATCCGGAGTATGTATAATTATGGTTTTATGATTTTACCCTTGTCGAAAATCCACCATCTACAATAAGGAGCTGATTCATCAAGTAGATGGTATTTCCACATATTTCCTCATATATCAAAAGCGTTCACGAGGAACATCCTGGACTAATCTTAATCGTCTCTAGCTTATAAAACTAGTATCACACAGGAGGTGTGGGATTAGGTTTCCCAGTTGCTAGAGTTCTCCCTCATATAGTCTTTCAAATAAGGATTTGCAATCAATGTTATCTTAGTAACAAAGCATTCAATATTCACCGTTAGATGAAAACCTGATTAGATTCAAGCTAATATATTTCAACCGTTGGATCGAAAACTTAGCTTGTTACACACAAATGAAATGCACGATTTTAGGTTTGTGTAACCGTACCCAAACATGTACATTTGTTGGTTCAATAATAGTTAACCAATGGTTATCCATATGAGCACTTTCATATCAACCATATTCTTCTTCACCATAACTAGTTCAAATGACTCAAATGAACTAGTTCGAGAGTTGTTCAATTGTATAAATCTTATATAACTATATAAAATACAGTCGAAACAAAAACGATTTGATTCACTCGAATCGATTCATGAACTTTATATCCACGGTTTTCAAATTTCATTCTTTAGTTAATATAAATATAAGTTCACAAATAATCGTCTTTAGATATAACCAACTCAAGTACGCGGACTTAAGTTCCCGGAAGGATTTCACAAACTCCAGCAGATTTTCTCGGGATAAGAACCTCCGCCAGTTCGCGGACTGGGTTTGTGGACTGAGTTCGCGGACTGAGTTCACATCTCTTGTTCCGGTTTTCCTGGATCAACAAAGTACGCATACTTTGGTTCAAGGAATAAGGACTTATACATATATGTGTTGCCACACAATGCTCATATCCAACATTGGTTGTATAATCCAAACTCTCATTTCAATCATTGAAACATTCTTAGAGGAAGTTATATAGTTGTTATTCACAAACCATTTTTCGTCAAAGCCATTTTCAAAGTGATTGAAACATAACATGACTTTCGTCACCAGGTAAAGATGAACCTGGACAAAGCGAAAGCTTACCAATACATATTTCGAGAAATAGATAGGCGAGATAAACTCGGCTCGAAATAGCAAATGTGTATAATCACAGTCTATATAGAAAAATGACTTTTGTCTCAAGATAGGAGATAGAGTAGATAGACTTTTGAGTGATAGATAAGTTCAAGTCTCCACATAACTTTTTGTCGATGAAGTTCCACCAGTTCTTTGAGTAGTTCTTCGTCTTGTATGATGATCCGCCATGGAGTTCTTGAGCTCAACTACACTTTCTATCCTAGTCCGAGATTTAGCTATAATAGACTAGAAATCAAGACTTATAGTTTAGATCACTAACATTAACAAACATGCTTGAGATAGCAACGCATG
This sequence comes from Papaver somniferum, assembly GCF_003573695.1. Lineage (NCBI taxonomy): Eukaryota > Viridiplantae > Streptophyta > Magnoliopsida > Ranunculales > Papaveraceae > Papaver > Papaver somniferum. The sequence goes on from NC_039365.1 coordinate 48,647,258, forward strand.
CGAGTTCGACCGTGAAATGCTCTAACAATCTCCTCCTTTGTCAATTTTAGTGACAAAACTATTAATACATATGGAATACAAAAAAGATAAATACATTTTTGAAGCTCCTATTCCACATGTCTAATCTTCAACAATACTCGAAATCTTCGTCACATCCGACCTAGTTTGTTGGATACGACTTGATTGATTCTTGGACATTGGTATTTGGTACCATCCAAGTAATCTCTTTGTGATTAGATTCACAGATTTGATTCTGTAAACGTACTAATCACAATAGAGAGAGATATATAACTCTAGATGATATTCCTTGATTGAGTTGAACTCTTAGAGTCGTATTGAGTTTGTCCACACATACTTCCTAAGAAAAAGCTGGTGGTGTATTTTGGTACCCCCGTGTTTTCAATTAGTATCAAAGAAGGCAAACACATTAAGACCTAACAAGTTTATGTTTGAAGTAGTCTGGCTATATGGGCAAGAGTGCAATCTCAATAAACATAGCGCCGGTATTTGATGGCACAAATTACTTATGGTGGAAAATTGCTATACGTTCCTTTTTACAATCCCGTGACTTTGAGACATGGAAACTTGTAGTCATTAGATACGATGCGCCGACAATTATCAGAGACGAAAATACAGTTGCAAATCCATTAGAACAATAAAGTGTAACCGAGATAAGTGCTGCATTATCCATGCCATAAGCCCAGATCTTCAGCACCATGTGACATCGTGCACTAAGTCTAAAGACGCTTGGGATATCTTAGAAACCGTATTTGAAGGAGATACCTCAGAAAAAGAAGCTAGGCTTCAAAACCTAAATTCTGACTGGGAAAATATTGTATGTCTGAAGAAGATTCGTTTGATGAGTTTAATGAAAAAGTGTCTGGAATTGTTAATGTTATTTATTCGTTAGGGAAGACCATTCCCCAAAAGGACATTGTGATGAAAATTCTCCGACCTTTACCAGAAAGATACAAGTCTAAGAAACACGCCATCATGGAAGGGAATAACCTTAAAACTCTTTCCAGAAACAGTCTCGTTAGAAAGTTAAAGATATTTGATCACGAGCATAATATGGCTAAAGATAACACTAATGCACTTAAAGCTATAACCAATACAAGTATAACTTCTTCTAAGGGAAACTTGTCTTGGGCTGATGAGTGTTGTGTTGATCTCGATGAGGAGAATATGTCTATGATCATACAACAAGTCAGAAAGGTCCTGAAAATGTATAGACAATCTGGTAAGCGACGCTCGCAAACTAAGTCTCGATATGATTCAATTTCCCAAGACGAAAGTTCTCTCCAAAGAAATAATTCTCTCATCGTTTCACTTGATAACTCTGATGAGCTTACTTTTGAACATCAGACAGAAAATTCCTTCCCTTGTGGAGAAATATTTGTTGATTCTGATTCAGCTTCTGATTCCGAGTCAGAAAATAAGATTTTAGAATTCTTGAATGAAAGTTAAGAAATTCATCGAGAAAACCTATGTTTGAAGAAAACTGTGGAAAAACTCGAATCATCTCTAAAGTGAAAAATCTTGAGTTTGAAAGACTTAATGAGAAGTTCACTAAAACCTTGTCTGTCAAATAAAATGAGATTGATACCCTCAAGTATGATCTACAAAGTCTCTCAGGAAGTTCAGATAATATCTCAGCTATGTTGTTTAGGAAAAATTCCTTTGGTAACACTAATGGTATTGGGTTCTCTAACAAGACCTCTATCACTACAATTTTTTCATTCCTGCTGGCTCGTACAAATAGGAAACAATTGGTTGTCATAAACAGGTAACCGAACCTTCTGAAGTTTAGATCTCAATGCATTGATCCTTTTGTGGGTGCAAGGGACATGTTCAGGAAAAATGTGGTAAATTCAAGAAGAATAACTCAAGGATAGTTAAACTTCAAAATTACATGCAAAAAATGAGTCAACTTTTTAAGAATAATCCGAGAACTTCAAAACCGAGGAGACAACGAATTAAAAGAACCAGACAAGGTAAGAATTCTGAATACACAAAGGGCCTTGAAAATTTACCTAGTGACGCAAGCGGTGAGTGTCTCACTCATTATATCACTACTTAATTGTAGTAATGAATGCAACCTAAATATTTTAGCTTGAGAAAATGAGGTTGCATAAAATTTCATTACATTACCTCTTGTGATGACAAGGCTGCTCAAGTACGAATTGATCACTTTTGTAATCTATTATAGTTGTGTGAATCATCTCATAATATTTTCATAAAACTGGTGGTGTGAATGGTTTGTCGAGCCAGCTCCAAAATCTAGAGTGCATAACTATGTTCCATAACCAATTAACGTCCTTAAGTATGGTTAACCTTCTCTAGTGCTCTAAACCCATGACATATAGTAACCACAATTGATATATTTAAAAGTTAGTCAAAATTTGTGTACAATCTTTTGGGCTCACGGACGTCAATGTCTATGTTACGTCCACTGGTTCACGGACCGTGTTAAATAAGGTCATTTTTCTCTTTTAAGGGTTAAATGCATACTCTTATCTCATTAAGAGATTTTCGGTTCCATGGCTCCTATAACAAGGGGAATCACCAAGAAGGATGCAGTAGAATCTGTCAACGTCTACCTGTGTGAAGGAATCAAATCATCAAGGAACCAAAAGAAGATATCAACCGCTGATGAAAAAAGTTCCTCCTCAACTTGTATTTTGTCAACAGAATTATGATTTTGAGGATAAAGTGAAGAATTTCATATCTAAGAGGAATGATTTGAAATTTCGAATCAATCAATCGTTAGATGAGATAAGTTACTATGAACACTCGTTGGATCAGTCGAAAAATATTCCGAGTAAACTGAGGACATAACTTAGTGAATTAACACACATCTTTGAAGACTTAGAAAAACTAAATGATCCTATCATCGATGAGTTTTTCAACAATAAGAAGGAATTCTCTGCTTAGAAAATCAAAAACCTGATGCATATTAAGGAAACCTCTTATGAGAATTATTCTTACTTTTGATAAGGATAACTAGGGTTTGGTATAACAAAAATTGTGATTACACAAGCTATTTCCAACTGTAGATGGTGGATTTTCAACAAAGGTCAAAACCGTAAAATCATGATACTACATGTTTCTGACACGGCTTCAGAGATCCATGTGACGATTCGTGTTTTACGAAGTATGATGCATATGTCGCTCGAAAGGCCTCTCCGAAGCGTTCGACACCGGGCGTTCCATCATAGCCTCTATGTAGAATAACGTAATTGGGCGGTTCTCCGTAAGATTGAGAGATTAACGCCTTCAAGATACCGGTGACACTCACTGTTCCCTGACTACATAGAGGAATTTGCCTCTACATAGAAGAACAATTGGGCGGTTCTCCATAAGATTGAGAGCAATAACGTCTTCAGGACGGTGATACTCACTGTTCCTGACTATGTAGAGAGACCCGTGTATAGACTCAGGCGGTCCTCCATACATGAAATTTTGAGAGGGCAAAACGTCTTCGGGACATTAGCAACACTCGCTGATTTACTGACTATACGCAAAAGATTAAATTCTAGGTCATATTCACCACTAAATTCCTAGAAGATAATTTATCTTATCTCATTACTCCTATTTCATGATCGAAATGGTAGTAGATAAATGTATTACTCCGATTTCATGATCGAATCCACGACTGATCTCATGAAATGGGAATAAATGTTACTCCGATTTCATGGTCGAATCCACGGCTGATCTCATGAAATGGTAATATCACCAGTTATTTTATTACTCCGATTTCATGGTCAAATCTGCGATTCCATGATATGGTGATGAAATTATCATTTTATTATTCTGAATCCACAGTCCAATCCGCTGCTGATTTTATGGATTGATAATAAAATAATTACTCATCTTATTACTCAGTTTCATGAATTATTCTCCACTGAATTTCATAAATCAGTTATAAATACCCAACAACCGAGCATCTGGAGCATCACTGAGTAAGCCCCACAAAAATGGTGCGAGTGTACTCGACAATGATGCACGACTGAGCACCCGGATGCACGAACGAGTGTCCAAAAAATATGAAATAATGAGGAATCCTTCGCAAAACAAGAGAAAACAATGAATATTAATAAAATAATAAGAGGCGCCCAAGGCTGGGCCCACCAGCCGGCCGTGCCCTAGCCATGTTCGGCCCGTCCCTCTCCCATTATTTTCCTTATTTTTTGTTATTTCGTGAACTCACGAAAACTCCTTGGTTTTAGCAACTTTCGCAAAACTCGTGAATTCTCCATAACTTGATGGATTCACGAAATAATATTATTATAAAATAAGGAGAGGTGTGCGGGACCAGGAAACCTAACCGGACGGCCATGCCTAGGCCGTGGCCGGTCCCACACCTCACAATACTTAGACTTTTATAATTATTATTCCCTAATCTAACGAAACTCCTCCGTTTCAACAAAAACTCGTGGATTCTCCATAACTTCAAGGATTCTCCATAACTTCAAGGATTCATGAAAAATAATAAAATAAGAAAAGGTGTGCGAGACCGGGTAACCTAGCCGGCCGGCCATGCCCTAGCCATGGTCGGTCCCACACCTTGCAATCCCTAATCTTGCATAATTATTATTTTCCTCAATTCATGAAACTCCTGGGTTTGAGCAAAATTCATGATTTCTCCATATTTTCTCAAATATTGCTCAAATCACGAAAAACCAAAAGCCAACATAATCGCACGACTGGCTAGCCTCTCACGGAAATTTTAAATATTAAAACATTTTTATTTTAATATTTTCAAAATATTGATGAATTGAGCAAACATGCTCATTCCAACAAAAATCGAGAATTCTCAGTCAAGATGAAACTCTTCTGAAAATTCACTATGTTGCTCGAACGCGCATCAGAAAATACTGAAACTCTTAGTATGGAAACAAGGACACCACGGCAACACGTGCATGCCTCCATGACCGACCAGAGTCGTTCCTAGGGCTTTCACAAAGCCGGTCCCACATGTTTTCATAATTCTGACCTAATTTGTTCAATTGCTCATACTGGGCCCGAACTCTCTCCAACCAACTGGAGAACCCTTCAAATGACCAACAACTGGTCCCGTGACCACCAAGATCCGGTCCCATGCTCTCTTGGTCGGTCCTCATCTATCATACCTAGGTTTGTCACCTAACGCTGAATCCAGCAATATTTCAATAAATCATGAAACCTGCATTTAATCATCGTTCTTTCACCAACTCTCAAACTGAGAACACTAGTGCGTGCTCACTCGAGCACTGGGCATCACATGGACGCTCATCATCCCATGTGGTCGGTCCCTCTTCAGTCATGACTAATTTTCATCAATTCACCAATTGTTGAAGGATTGATCAAAAAATTAGGGTTTCGAACAAACGCTCCACGAATTACCATTCTGAGCAAATTCAAACACAAAATTATGTTGATTCAGCAATCAACATCCAAATTAACAATATTCAGTAATTCACTAATATTTTTGATTAATATTTTATTGGGCCACGACACCAGTAAATAATTCTTTGAATTGAGCAATACTTGCTCAGTTGCTCGAATATTGATCCAACCATCAATATTCGGTAATTCATCAGTAGTTTGTCGAATTGAGCAACACTTGCTCAATTGCACGTCAAATTATCAATATTTAGTATTTTGGTGAATTGAGAAACACTTGCTCAGTTGCACACCAAAATTATCAAATTCGTTGAATTGGGCAATACTTGCTCAGTTGCTCGACAAACTCTCAATATTCGGCAATTCGTCGAGTTGAGCAAGACTTGCTCAGTCTCTAGTCAGTAATTCATTGATATCTCAGAGAACTACATGTTCAATCCATGAATCGCCGAGCATTCACCACTTATGCTCGATTTAACAAAATTAGACTCACAGTCTAAATCAGTCAACAACTGACCAACTAATACACGTCTGCCTTGCAGACTCCACGATTCGTGAAATCTCAATCACGTCACAAATGAGGGATATCACTCAGGGTTTTGTTCTGGCGGTCTACGACACATGGATTCATCCACAATGAGAAATGTGCGTAAGTCGTGTAAACGGTGGAAATAGTTATCAAAGTAGTGGGTGCACGATCAGTCAAGTCTCCGCACGACATGGAACTGACTTTACCACGATATCCCACTTTCCCACTCTTTCACTCAAGAAACCGTCACACTTACAGGGATCAGTGGTACATCATTCTTGCAATATAAATAAGTCTAAATCGAGGATATCAGGGAGGATCAATCGGATATCATCAATCATCGATTATCATCATTATCCGTCAACAACTCAATATAAACTTATTCACAGAACTCAACTTCAGCAGTTCAGCAATATTGCAGAAACCTTCAACACACCCACAATCCTTGATCATCACTGATCCCATACAACTCTCAGCTTCCCTCCTACAGATCAACCCATCTCCCTCTTTGCGACCGGATTGACTCTGGAACGACCATTGTCTTGGTTTAGGCAGGAGTCATACAGATTGATTTCCCGAATCTAAGCACCCCCTTTGCAGCGGTGCATCTGTGTGAGGATTAACATTTTTCCCGGCTGAGGAGTCTCGACAGCACGCTCGATTCTCCACTTTCCCAAAAAACCGGCGGCTCGTTTTTCCCCATCTACACCAACTATTTCATCTTGCATGTTTATAGATTTATTTATTTAAATTCTATTTTTGCTGGAAGACTAACTTGCAGTATGTAATCATTATTGGTTTAAATATTGCAAAAATATTATGAAATATTTGTGCCTTTACGTTTTTCGTGAATCGAGCTGATATTTTATATATGCTCAGAAGTTCAATCTATTATGTTTTTTATAAACGGAAAATAGAAAAAACTCTTTGAGAATTTTCTTGCAGTATTGATCTACTCGTGATCACACGTCTGTGTTTTTATTGCTTGACACACTCCATAATATTTTCTTATGTTAAGTCATACCAATTAGAATTATCTTTTGTCCGTAACTGGCGTAAAGATTCTTTTAAGTCAGTTTTCGGATACAAATCCACATGATTTGTTAATGTCCAACAAAATCCTTATCTTTTATAAAGCAAGGTCACTCATGTTTTTCTCTTGGGAATGGCATCGAATGGGGGAGAGTTCTTAAATGAACGTGTGCTTAATTGTTATATTTTTGTGGGGAGTGTGGCTGTGGAATTTGAAAGGGGATGCTTGTATCTTAAATCTCCTAGATGAGGGCTAAGTAATTATTACTATGTGATATCATCTAAAGAAGTTGATATGAGGAGTTGCATTTTAACTATGTTATAATATAGAATCTCAAAACTTCCTTAAAACTTGACATATCTTTTGGTTGTATTCATTACGATCCCACTATTTTCGTACCTTTGTTAATTTTATTGACAAAAAGGGGGAGAATTATTTAGTAGTTTCATACTACATACACATGGTTTACGGATCATTATGTAAGGGGAGTGAATCCATAATCTATAGGTTTCACCTATTATCCAAAAGTTGTAAGTATTGATTAAAGGGGAGAAACATATCACCTTAGTATTACTTCAGAGTTCGGATACAATAGAACTTTGGATAAATTAATAATACTATGTTTCTATATTACGATGAGTATATTTGTTTTTCAATGTTGTTATCGCTACGGATCTTCAACAACAACGATACTGAGTTGAACACGTTCAGAATCATTGTAACTTGAAATTACGAAGAGTTCAAGGAGTTGAAGAACCAAGGATATCAAGCATGATGAATTCGAGGAGTTTTCAAAGCTTTATTTTTAATCCATATGTATTGCTAGTTTTGTCACTATAATTGACAAAGGGGGAGATTGTTAGAGCATTGCTCGGTCGAACTCACAAGTTTTGCTATCTCAAACTTGTTGTAAAATTTGGTTGTCAAATATGTATCTTGATTTCTAGTTTACAATTAGTTAAGTCGCAGACTATGATAGAAATGTAGTTAAGAAACAGTGGAACACGACAGTCATCATCGTGTTCTACCGTTTGGAGGCGAATATAAAACGAAGTTTTTGGAGAACTTCATCAACAAAAGGTAAGTGAAGACTGAACCGCCTATTTCTCAAGTTATATTCTCTTTTTTATAATTTAGACGTTGTCGCATAACTAATTAGACTAATATACATAGACAAGAATTTCGAGTCAAGCTTATCTTGATAATTAGTTCTCAAAATATGATGACTAAGCTTAATGAACATTTGTTCATACTTGATGAATTTCGGTTAAGGACAATTTATTGTTCTGAATCAAAATCATGATTCAATTTTTATCATCGAAAATAGCTTGGAACAGTCATATGTGTCGTTGATGTTATTTGGGAATGTTCCAAATCGATTTAGAGAGAAATATAGAACTACTATAGATTCAGCCAAAAGACATTGTTATCAGTCTTACAAACTGGGAAAACTATCATAAGTCTGAACCCGTATTACATGTACTCGTACACTTAGCGGAGTAGCTGTATATCGATTTGCTGATTTGTGGTACACATATTCTTATGTATATCATATGAAAAATCTGTTCAAGTCGTTAACCGGATCGGTACGCATACTCATATGCAAACCATTTAGGAACTATGGTTACGGAATCGGGCTAGTATCCAAACCTGTACACGTACTAATATAGTTCTGTGTTCCCGAACTCGGTTTAGTATCCATACTGGTACGCAAAACAAAATAGTTTTGTGGACTCTGGAACCGGTCATAGTCTTAAGGTTTCCGACCGGTACGCATACCTACATAGTCTTGTTAACTCCGGAACCTGGTTTGGTTAAATTTTTAAAAACCATACACTTACTCTGACTGACCTGATTCACAAACGGCTATGGTCTTTGTACTTTTTACACCTACTAACCATGTCGATTATCTTAAAGTTCGATTAAATTATTTCTACGAGATAATTAGCATTTGATTAATTCTCTAAACACACTAGACTTATTTGATCACATGACTGTGACTCAAGGTTAATGTCTTAACTGTTCATAAAAATGAATATTAAGCTTTTTTAAGTTCAAATCGGCTAGGTTTGGCTTACCACTTTGAACATAGTCTTTGTACACGGTTCAGTTACGGTTTCACCTAACCAGTATGTACATCTTTTTTATGTAAATAAGATTCAAAGATTCATCTACTGGTGGATATTGTATGCTTGGTTCCAAAGCTATCTTAGCTTAAACCTAAAGCAACCTATGCTTTGAATGTCTATAGAAAGGGAACTTCAAGCAACTGGGATCTTTGAATCCCGACACTACTTTGGTGTGTTCTAGTTGTAACTAGAGTCTTCATCTTCCTAACCTTTTTAAGGTTTCGCGACTACTAAGTCTTCATAGGGATTCGTGAAGCTAGGTCCAGTTATATTTCCTTGATAACTCGAGTATCCTGATCTTGATCGATTGTTGAGCTTCTCACTCGATCAAGATAAATACAAATCATCAAAGTTCTCTTCATATCAAACTTTGTTGATTCCACAAGTTTTATACTTATGAGGTAAATAATAATCTAGGATGCACTTCGGGTTGCATAAGTTCGGATTTTGAGGTTAGCTAGACTTTGTCTATTGCTATCGATTTTCATCACCTTTGATCAAACTTTTTGATTTTCAAAAGAAATCATATATAGGCTTAATCTGTGGGAGAAAGATTTGGTTTAAAGTATTTAGTTGAGTTGAAGCAAATCTTAATTGGTGTGACGTCAGCTAAGGGAATCAATTGCGCGGAGTCCCGATTGGATTCAAGAGGCGTAAGGAGCATGACTGTACCTTAATTGGTGGGATACCTTTTAGCGCTCAACTACGTTCCAGTATGAAGTTAATTGGTAGTACGCTAGCGTCTTTAGCGGCTTAATACAGTTTGGTCTAGGTCCTAAAGTTTTTCCGCGTTTGCGATTTTCCTCGTTAACAAAATTCTGGTGTCTGTGTTATTTCTTTTTCCGCATTATATTTTTTATCTTTATAATTGAAATATCACAGGTTATGCGTTGATTAATCATAGTAGATACATCCAACCTAGTTTGTTGGATACAACTTGATTTATTCTTGGACATTGGTCTTTGGTACTGTCCAAGTAATCTTTTTGTGATTAGGTTCACGGATTTGATTCTGTAAATGTTCTAGAGAGAGATATAACTCTAGATACTATTCCTTGATTGAGTTTAACTCTCGGAGTCATATTGAGTTTGTCCATACAGATTGCCTAAGAAAAAGTTGGTGGTGTATTTCGGCACCCCCGAGTTTTCAAAAATGTATCCATACAAATATTGGATTAGATACAATCTCTCTAGAACCTATAACTAGAGGTGGCATTTCAACTAGAGAGGTACATATTTCTAATCCTCCTCTCTCCATAAAAACCTACTTAGATATCTTACTTATTGAGGCATCAGAGTGTATTTTTCTGGTACCCCCCACTTTCATCCACCAACAATTATTAGAGAGAAAAAGTCGATAAGGAGCTGATTCATCAAATAGCTGGTATTTCCTCATATTTCCACATATACTAAAAGCGTTCACGAGGAACAGCCTAGACTAATCTTAATCGTCTCTAGCTTATACAACTAGTATCACACAGGAGGTGTGGGATTAGGTTTCCCAGTTGCTAAAGTTCTCCCTTATAAGTATTTTAAATCAGGGTTTGCAATCAATGTTAGCTTAGTAACAAAGCATTCAATATTCACCGTTAGATGAAAACCTGATTAGATTCAAGCTAATATATTTCAACCGTTGGATCGAAAACTTAGCTTGTTACACACAAATGAAATGCACGATTTTAGGTTTGTGTAACCGTACCCAAACATGTACATTTGTTGGTTCAACAATAGTTAACCAATGGTTAGCCATATGAGCACTTTCATATCAACCATATTCTTCTTCACCATAACTAGTTCAAATGACTCAAATGAACTAGTTAGAGAGTTGTTCAATTGTATAAATATGATATAAATATATAGACACAATCGAAACAAAAACGATTTGATTCACTCGAACCGATTCATGAACTTTATAGCCACGGTTTGCAAATTGCATTCCTTAGTTAATATAAATATAAGTTCACAAATAATCGTCTTTAGATATAACCAACTCAGGTACGTGGACTTAGTTCGCGGACTTAAGTTCCCGGAAGGAGTTCACAAACTCCATCAGATTTTCTCGGGATGAGAACCTCCGCCAGTTCGCGGACTGGGTTCGCGGACTGAGTTTACAACTCTTGTTCCGGTTTTCCTGATCAACAAAGTACGCATACTTTGGTTCAAGTAATAAGGTCTTATACATATATGTGTTGCCACATAATGCTTATATCCAACATTGGTTATATAATCTAAACTCTCATTTCAATCATTGAAACATTCTTAGAGGACGTTATAAAGTTAATATTCACAAACCATTTTTCTTCAAAGCCATTTTCAAAGTGATTGGAACATAGCATGACTTTCGTCACTAGGTAAAGATGAACTTGGCAAAAGCGAAAGCTTACCAACACATATTTCGAGAAATATATAAGCGAGATAAACTCGGCTCGAAATATCAAATGTGTATAATCAAAGTCTATATAGCAAAAAGACTTTTGTCTCAAGATAGAAGATAGAGTAGATAGACTTTTGAGTGATAGATAAGTTCAAGTCTCCATGTACCTTTTAGTCGATGAAGTTCCACCAGTTCCTTGAGTAGTTCTTCGTCTTGTATGATGATCGCCGTGGAGTTCTTGAGCTCAACTACACTTTCCATCCTAGTCGGAGACTTGGATATAGTAGAGTAGAAATCAAGACTTATAGTTTTGATCACTAACGTTGACAAACATGCTTGAGATAGCAACGCATGCGAGTTCGACCGAGCAGTGCTCTAACAATCTCCCTCTTTGTTAGTTTTAGTAACAAAACTATCAATATATATGGAATACAAAAATAAATAAATAAACTTTTGTAGATCCTATTCCACATGCCTAATCTTCAACATTACTCGAAATCTTCGTCACTTCCAAGTGCTCCAATGAACCCAAAGGTTGTAAGTTCAGCATCATCGTTGTTGAAAATCCGTAGCTATAACGATGAGAAAACAAGTATTCTCAATCATTGTTATACAATGCCAAAGTATCATTATGCAGCATCAAAGTTCAATTGTATCACAACTTTGATAACAATACTATGGTGATATGTATCACTTCCCGTTAATCAATACTCCATCTCACATAGAAACCACTCCCCCTTACATAATAATCCGAAAACCATATGTATTTGTAGTGTGAACTACATATTAACTCTCCCCCTTTTTGTCAATAAAATTGGCAAAGGTACGGAAACGGGATCCTAATGAATTTCCAAATGAGACATTTCATGACCAAAAGAAAGCACATATCAACTTATTTAGATGCAATCATATAGCCGAAGCTAAATGCTTTCATCAAGGAGTTTATAAAGATACAAGATAACTCCTATAATATTCCACAGCCGCACTCCCCACAAATATTTGGCAATTAAGTACAAATTCAATTAAGAACTCTCCACCATAATATGTCATTCCCGAAAGAACAACAAGAGCGGCCTTAATTTCAAAATAAAAGAAGAATTTCTTTAGATATAACAAACACATACGAATATGAATTTGAATCCAAAAATACTCAGTTAGATTAATCACAAGAGAACCCATAATTAATCTAATCGGAAATATATAACCAAATTAACCACAAAAAATGATGAATTTAATTGGTCATGCTCGACATAAGAGAACTTACGGAGCCTCAAAGTATATACATAAAATATGGATCAGGGAAGATCAATACTGCGGAATACACAAGGATTCATTCTATTTTCCATCACTATTCGCACAATGACATATAATAGGCATAATCCTCGTAAACAAAAGATTTTAACCTATCTTCCATCAATAAATGACATAATAGTCTTAACTTTTGTATTGTCAAAAGTTCATTCATTATTGTATCAAACATGCATATCGACATATGAAAGACTTAACTTTTGACAAGGTATGGGACAATCATAGTTCACGGACGCAAACACACAATCCCATAACAAATTGCAATATATAAAACCATAAAGATTAATACTGCAAAAATCATCTTTCAAACAATTTTAGAATTTTAAAAAATAAACCTAAAAACATGAAGATGAAAACGTTGGACATAGCTATGTGTAATCAAAATAATGGATATTCCAAACTCTAGTTATTATTCTAAACAAAACAAGAACAAAGAAGATTTACTAGATAAATAACTCTTTGGAGAACATGAACTGAAAAACGCTAGACCTGGTCAGCAACTAGAGATTGAACATGGACGAGCTTATCAGTTGCTTTCTTCAGTTCGTTTTTCAGAAAATCAAGATTCCTTGTTGCAATTTCGAGTTGTTCACGTACGACCTTAAAATCTTGAAGAAGATTTCCTACCAGTTGTGAAGACATCTCAACTGGTAGTTTGTTTTCATGGCAAATGGCATGATAGCATGTTATGAAAACATGATTTTTGTGAAACTCGATAGTAGTCCTCTTCTTGACTTCATTATCTTTGTTGCCTCCATTCATTGTGCACACCAAAAATCGGTAGAACCTTTTGACCTTTCAGAACTATTTATCAAGAGATGACACATAAGTGTATATAAAGAAGTTCCATGGAAAACCCTATGAAAAGTTGTATAGTCCGTGTGGGTCAGGAGTTCGTGCACATGTGGTCACGACCCTAATATATGACCAAGGAGATAGAGGACAAATTTACACTGCTTCTTGAGAACTCAAGAGACATTTTAAACAAAGAATGGAATTCTTGTGTCAAGAATAATACTCCCTCCATTCCAATTTACTTGATATTTTAGGATTTTTTTTGTGTTCCAAAATAGATGAGGGTTTAAGTATTTTCCCCAAATTCTCACTGATTTAACCTTGCTTTGGAATCAAAGTATACCATTAATCCTCATTAGAATCAGCAGATAAATGATTATTCCAAGGATTTGGATGGAATATTTTGTTTATCCCAAGTAAATTTCAATGGGATTCGTAATTTACATTAAATTTAGAAACTAAAAACTAGGTGGTTTAAAATTTTAGGAAGTTATTAATATGGGTAGTTTTGGAAAAAATTTACTCTCTCTGTTGTTTCTTAATCTGCGTGAAAAACTCTATAACGTCAAGTAAATCGGAACGGAGGGAGTAGTTGAGAACCAACTATTTGGAGGAAAGACGCATAAGCAGGGAATTTTTATTAAAAGAGAATGATCAGAATTATCTTCAAGAGAAGAACTGGAGCAAAGATCAACAGATTTTAAGATCATAAAAAAAAGAAAAACATACAACCTTGACAACATTCTCAAGACACACTTCTTGAGACTATGAGCATCCTTCTTAGACTATAATGCTACATTGAGCAGTCACGTTGTATTTCGATGAGCATTTTGCTCATCAATATTGACTTCTTTTTTCTCTCCTTCAAGAGGATTTACAGAAAAATCACTTGACTTACTTGAAGGAGTTTTGTCAAGAGAGGAACAAGAAGTACTTGATCCAGCCGTTTTCCTTGTCTTTTTGATGCTCCGTTTGAGTCTGTTTATGCTGATCTTAAGCTATGAGACTCGATTATTGGTATGAACGAAATCTGGAGCAGGAGACTTGGATCCACAGTCTTTTTCAGAGAGATCAAAGTAACCCAACCTTTCTTTCTTTCTCCTATGCCTTTTTCTCTTTTCAGAGTTATTTAAGAAGTCAGTTGCCCTTCTGCCATCGTCGGTATTTTTTGTTTCAAAAAAACAATTAAGAAAAGTCTTATGACAGAATTTTTCTTGATTGTTGACAATGCCTTTTACTCCAACAATATGAGAGACATGTTTAATAACTTCTTTAGACATCCATGCAAGAATGTTGTGAAGTTTTTCATTCCTTAAACGAAAAAGACATCTTCGCTAAGAATGTCCTTTATTTCCGCAGTAATAGCAGTTAAAGGAATTGTTCTTCACCGTTCTTGTGTGAGTAGATTTAGAAGGAGCAAAATCCTTGTTTCTAGAATCATTACAAACTGCAAAAGGTTTCTCACATGAAGAATTATAATTAGCTTTAACAAAATTGATCTTACTAGTTTTTGGAGCGTATATTCCTTTATAGCCAAGACCACGTGTATCACGATGTTCTTTACATGCTCCAAGCATAGAAGATAATTTTGTAGAGCTAGAATTGAATCTACTCAGACTCTCTTCGAGTGATTTCACTTTATCAAGAGCAGCAGCAAGATCAGTCTCTAAGGATTTTTCTTTGGCGAGAAGACTGTGTTCTTTGTCATTAAAACATTTTTGTTGAGAGTCATATCTTGCTTCAGATTTTGAAAGTTTTTCTTTCAACACAAAGAGATTTCGTAGAAGATTATCACATTCAGATCTTTTCGAGCGTACATCTTCATCTCAATCTTTAACAATAGATTGTAAGATTTTATATCCACAATCATATCCCTTAAAGAGTTTTCTCAATTTTCTGTTTTCTTGACAAAGAGGAGCCATGTACTTACTCAAGCAAGTTATTGACTTCTTTTCTTTCAAGTCCCGGACAAACATCTTGATATACTGAGAGACTTCCTCATCAAGACTTTGTCCTTCTTCCGAATCACTGTCATCTGAAATATCATCCAACTGTTCATCAAGAGATTTTTCCCAGTTGAATGCAGATTCAGTCAAAGGACTAGAGATAGAGATTTTCTCAGAAGCTACAAGACTTAGATACACAAATGAGTTATTCTGAGTTGTGCGTTATCAGAGATACTCTTATCCATCGAGTCAGATTGCTTACAAACACATACTGATAAGGTCTTTAAACGTGCTTGTCTGCTCTGATACCAATTGAAAAAGCGTGGGTAAAACAACCACACCCAATATTTCGATTAGCAATATGTATGGACTGACTCCAATATACTTTCAAGATAATCAACTAGACTCAATCTTAATAAAGTATATCAAAGAGTTCTAATATCTCTATTTCAAAATGTAATCAGCAAATCGAATAGATAGAAATCAGTGAGCCTGATTATTATGTGAAATAACTTGAACGGTACCAAAGACCAATGTTCAAGTGTCAATCAATGTAAATCAAGAACCAAAGGTTGGATATTATAATTGATTGATCTTAGCGCACAACATGTGATATTTCAATTATATAACAAAATATAATGCGGAAAAGAAATAACACAAACACTAGAATTTTGTTAACGAGGAAACCGAAAATGTAGAAAAACCCCTGGACCTAGTCCAGATTGAACACACACTGTATTAAGTCGCTACAGACACTAGCATACTACAAACTAACTTCGGTCTGGACTGTAGTTGAACCCCAATCAATCTCACACTGATCCAAGGTACAGTTGCACTCCATATGTCTCTGATCCCAGCAGGATACTACGCACTTGATTCCCTTAGCTGATCTCACCCATAACTAAGAGTTGCCCTGACCCAAAGTCGAAGACTTTAATAAAAAAATATGTATCACATAGAAAAGTCTACGGTAATAGATATATCTGTCTCCCACTGATATACCTACGAGTTTTGTTCCGTCTTTTGATAAATCAAGGTGAACATGAACCAATTGATAACCCGGACTTATATTCCCGAAGAACATCCTAGTATTATCAATCACCTCACAATAATCTTAATCGACATGGCGAAATAAGATATTGTGGAATCAAAAACGATGAGACGAAGATGTTTGCGACTACTTTTATATCTTTCCTACCGGAGATATTAAGCTCAAGCCAATCATTACGATTGAACTCAACACGATAGAAATAGCAAGATCAGATCACACAACTACAAGAAAGTAGTATCGGTATGGCTTCACAATCCCAATGAAGTCTTCAAGTCGTTAACCTAAAGGGTCTCGAGAAGAAACCTAAGGTTAAAGGAGAATTGACTCTAGCTTATACAACTAGTGTCACGCAGGAGGTCTTGGTATTAGGTTTCCCAGTTGCTAGAGTTCTCCCTTATATAGTATTTCAAATTTGCAATCAATGTTAGCTTAGTAACAAATCATTCAATATTCACCGTTAGATGAAAACCTGATTAGATTCAAGCTAATATCTTTCAACCGTTGGATCGAAAACATAGCTTGTTACACACAAATGAAATGCACGATTTTAGGTTTGTGTAACCATACCCAAACACGTACATTTGTTGGTTCAACAATAGTTAACCAAATGGTTATCCATATATGAGCACTTTCATATCAACCATATTCTTCTTCACCATAACTAGTTCAAATGACTCAAATGAACTAGTTAGAAAGTTGTTCAATTGTATAAATATTATATAACTATACAAGACACAATCGAAACAAAAACGATTTGATTCACTCGAATCAATTGAACTTTATAGCCACGGTTTGCAAATTGCATTCCTTAGTTAATATAAATACAATTTTACAAATAATCGTCTTTATATATAACCAACTCAAGTACACGGACTTAGTTCGCGGACTTAAGTTCCCGGAAGGAGTTCACAAACTCTAGCAGATTTTCTCGGGATGAAAACCTCCGCCAGTTCGCGGACTGAGTTCACAGCTCTTGTTCCGGTTTTCCTGATCAATAAAGTACGCATACTTTGGTTCAAGGAATAAGGACTTATACATATATGTGTTTCCACACAATGCTTATATCCAACATTGGTTATATAATCTAAACTCTCATTTCAATCATTGAAACATTCTTAGAGGACGTTATATGGTTGTTATTCACAAACCATTTTCGTCAGTTCCATTTTCAGACTGATTGAAACATAAAATGACTTTCGTCACTAGGTAAAGATGAACTTGGCCAAAGCTAAAGCTTACCAACACATACTTCGAGAAATAGATAAGCGAGATAAACTTGCTCAAAATAGCAAATTTGTATAGTCAAAGTCTATATAGCAAAACGAATTTTGTCTCAAGATAGGAGATATAGTAGATAGACTTTTGAGTGATAGATAAGTTCGAGTCTCCACATACCTTTTAGTCGATGAAGTTCCAGCAGTTCCTTGAGTAGTTCTTCGTCTTGTATGATGATCGCTGATAGACGCATTTATGTGTCTATTTTCATCTCTATTGTGTATATTGTTAGTACCCATTTTTGTACTTATTTCAGTATTTTATCTCTTTGTAGGTGTTTTTGGAGAAATAAGCTTTTGCGGCGAAATTGGCTCGAAAAGTTGTTAAAGGCACATGGGAGGACATTTGCTATTCGGACTCTCGCTTTGGATAAGGGGTAACCCATTTTTAGGCATGTGCTAAAGGGACACCGGAACTGGATAGGGGGACACCTTTCTTCTTCACGTTTAAAACGGTTTTTGGCGGGAAAAGAGACTTCACGTCTGCAGATTTTGGAAGTGAAGATTTGGGCAGTTTTAAAGTGATTCAACGCTGGAAATCGATTGGGCTGGACTTGATAGAGCAAAACAGGTTTAATACATGCGTTTGGATCGATCGAATTGGGATGGAATTGCCGGAAAAAGGAAACAGAGTAAAAAAGGAAACACGGTCCCTGTTGAGTTTGTTTTTGGACATTCAGAGAGATTAAAGGCAAGAAATTCATTCCAAAGATACATCTTCTATTTAAGGAGGAGTTTGATATAATTGGGAGAGCTCAGAAACGCGTGAAACAAATTAGGGAAGAGATTATTGCCTGACTGCCAAGGAAGGAAAGAAGAGATTTCGAAGCGATTTGGGAGAGATTTAATCGTCCTTTGATGTATAAATAGGTTTCTTAGGGTACCAAGAAGGGGAACGAAGAGTTTGGAGTAGTTTAGAGCACTACAGAGCTGAGAAAATCGAGTTGCAGGAAGTTACGTGTTTCTGCTGCTGCTGAAGAACAAACGTTGCAAGGAAGAACATCGTCTCAAATTCGCAACATCACTTCTCTGTAATAGCTGAACTGTCTGTCACCTTTTCTTTCACTGTAACAATTGAACAACGCCTTTACAACAGTTATTTCTGTTGCAATTTTTCTGTTTTATTGCTTCACCTCTTGTAAACACTTTTTGAGCTATAAACATATATTTTCAGCAAGTGATTAATATGAGGAGTTAAACCCCTTAGCCGAGGCAACGGAGGAAGCCATTGTTCCATTAAAAGTGGTAAATTCTATTTAATTATTTATTGCAATTATTTTACATGATTATTTGCATAGAGTGGTTATAGAAAATTGATTTTTATTGAGTGGTTGTGAATCGTTTTGATGGAGCATGCTTGGTTCTAAAACTTTTGATGTTTCATGCTTTGTGATTACAACTATTACTTCAAAAATCTATTAGAGGCAAAATATTAGATCACTTTAAAAGAAAGAATTGCATGAATATTGATTAGAATTTATCACTTAATTGGTTAATGGTGGAATCCAGGGTCTCGGTATTTTCTTATTATCTTTCAAACAACTTTATTTAATTTTCGAAAACCCTTCAAAAGTTCGAGTTGAACGAATCTTATTACCACTTTTTCTACAACAATTAAAATTACATCAATCGCCGTGGAGTTCTTGAGCTCAACTACACTTCCCATCCTAGTCAGAGACTTAGCTATAGAATACTAGAAATCAAGACTTATAGTTTTGATCACTAACATTGACAAACATGCTTGAGATAGCAACGCATGCGAGTTCGACCGAGCAGTTCTCTAACAAGAATATTTATGGAGACTCTGATCTTATTGCAGAAATCCTTGCAGGTCTCCAGACTAAGAAGAGGAATTTTAGGTTGGGAAATAAGGGGCGCAAACGTTTTTAAACTCCTAGAATTTCTCTTTTTGTTATTTATTTGTGTTTAGGAGATTTTTTATGAGATTTTAGTGCTATTTGGCTGCTATTTTTTCATCCCTTTGGTTTATGGGGGTGGGGAGACTTGAGCCCTCCTTGTAATTCTTGTAATTACATTTTTTTGGTTTAATAAACCATTGGACTTAACAAAAAAAATTGAAACATTGTGCGAGTCCGTGACCCTCAATGGTACAATAAGGACATGTCGGTTTGGATATCGATTCAGGAACGACATTAGAAGCTAAACAAAGAGTACCTGAAACATTAACAAAGTTTTCATTAGTATACGAAAAATCCATCACATCACCCAAAGATTTTGATGAAGAATCATCAACCAAATTATCAAGATTGATATAAGTATTGCTACATTCATTAAAATTGATAACTTCACCAAAGAGTGCTACACTTGATCCATCATCCTCTTCGGAATCATAATGATCATATTTTCATCAATTGTTGTAACAAAACTCTTGTTTCCAGTATATTACACTTGAAGCACTGTGGCACATCCCCATCGTCAGTATCATTAGAGTCTCTGTTTTTCAGTATCTAACAACTGTCAAAGGATTTTATCCTATACCCACAAGTTTTCAAGTCTGAAAGCTTATAAAAAGGAACGCATTAAATTTTTCTACCATAAGTAGTTCTTGCGATCAAAGGCTAGCGATAAGTTTATTGAGATTGCACTCCTGTTCATATAGTCAGATTGCTTCAAACACAGACATATTAGGTCTTTCACGTGTTTGCCTGTTCAGATACCAATTGAAAATGCGGGGGTACCAAAATACACCAGCAAGTTTTTCTTAGGAAACCTGTATGGACTAAACTCAAATACAATTGCAAGAGTTACAACATAATGAATCTTAATCAAGAATTATATGAAGAGTTTATATCTCTTCCTCTTATAATCAGTATGTAAACAGAGACAAGTCCGTGAACCTAATTATTCCGTAAGATTACTTGGACGATTCCAAAGATCAATATCCAAGATCAATCAAGTTGTATCCCACAATTGTGATGGATTTTGATATTTCAATTATAAAGATAAACAAGATAATTCGGAAAAAAAATAACACAAACACAAGAAATCTTGCTAATTAGGAAACCGCAAATGCAGGAAAATCCAAGGACCTAGTCCATATCTGAAGATTCTGAACACCAAACTGTATTACGCCGCTACAGACACTAGCCTACTATCAATATTTCGAACTGGAATGTAGTTGAGACTGAATCTACCGTCAAGACAATTTAGTTACAGTTGCGCTCCTTACACTTCTTGAATCCCAGAAGATTTTGCGCAATTGATTCCCTTAGTTGACGTCCTTTACAACCTAAGAGTTGCTTCAACTTAATTGAAGACTTTAAACCAATCTGCCTCCCAAAGATAAGCCTATATTAGATTTTCATTCTGATCAAATATCAAGATGAGGTAGGAAATCGATTGCAATAGAGAAAGTCTAGCAAACCTCAAAATCCGATTTTATAACTCCTGAAGAGCATCCTAGATTATTATTCACCTCACAAGTAGATACTTGTGGAATCACAAAGTCTGATATGAAAAAACTGTGTGATTTTTATCTATCTTGTTTGTTGGAGCTAAAGGCTCAACAATCAAAACAAGATCATGGATACATGAATTATCAAGATAAAGATAGTTGGACCCGGCTTCACAAATCCCTAAGTGAAATATTTTTAGTCGCTAAACCTAAAAAGGTTTAAAGGAGAGGATGACTCTAGTTTACAACTAGGACACACAAGAATAATGTCAGGGATTCAAATACCCCAGTTGTTTAAGGTTCCCCTTATATAGACTTTCAAGATTAAGGTTGCTTTAGATTTAAGATAAGATAGATTTGGAATCAAGAAATCAATAATCACTGTTAGAACTTGACTTGAGATTAACATAACAAAATATACACTCTGGTTAGAATGAACCATAACTGAACCGTGTACAATGACTTGTTCATGAAAGCTTAGCCGAAACTAGCCTATCGACGATAATCTTAACCGTTTTCATATAACACTTTAAGACTTAACCTTTGAGTCACAAATGTGATCAAACATGTATATATAATGTTTTTAGATAGTTATTCAAATGTCGGTTAGCTCATAAAAATAATTCTGATGCATCTTAAAATATTCGACAGGGTAAGTACGTGTACATGACCAGGCATGTATACCCTTAAGACAAAAATGAGTTCAGGAATTGACCGTTGTCGTATGCGTCAAAAATAATTTCACTTTCTTAAAGTATATGATAAGAAAGAGTTCGTTCCACGGGAGGCTTTTGTTGTTATATAATTCCAGTTCTTAGTAACCAAGGGGGGATTTTGAATTTATCTAAGAAATCAAAAGTAAATCAAAAGAAAAGTAATAATTGGAATGATCAATAAGAGGAAGATATTGGTCGAGGGGTTGTATCATTCCCAAACATGTATTCTCATCAATGACCAGAATTGGTAACTTAATCTCTCATTTATTAGAATTCGTAGGATATCTTGATCGCAAGAATATCCCGCTAATTCCCTGATTTTATCACAAACACATTAAAAGATGCACATGTGAATTCTACGTAGAAAGCAACCTAAAGTGTATAAGCACAATTAAGTTTAACTCCCTAAGAGCACTAAGTTCTATGAATTAACTCTAATCAATGCAAACGAACGTGTAAAAGCAATAATCCGTTTTACAGATGCATTACTACAAGTAATAACCACGCTATGCTACTTAGAATCAAGAATGGACAACTTTTACGTATTGAAAATCCTAATCTAGCAATAAAGAAATGCAAATCTAATTGATTCCGGACTCAACCAAACAAGTATTCAAATCATACGACAATATTAATAATGAATCATAAACAATAAAGTTGAGAAAAAAATAATTCATTGAATCAAATATCATATTTGAGAAATCAACTTAACCCTTAACCATTAGTATGTGCTTAGCTACTCATAGATATGGGGTTCATCAAAAAAAATATTAATTGAATAAAAGAAAATTAAACAAAGAAAACCCTAGTAACGTATTTGCATCTCTCTCCAAAGCTCCAAGTAGAATACGTGATCTCCTAGAAGTTGTCGAAGACTTCTCTTTTATAGGGTCTAGTCTACAAATGTCCAATAGATAGAAGTCCTCCAAACCCATATGTGAAAAGAACCCAAGTAGAAACTCTGTCCAAAAAGTAGTCGCCGGAAAACTGGTATCATCGCCGGAAGTTGACTGGAAAGTCGCCGAGAAGTAGCTCAGGTGACCAGCAAAGTCCATCCAGTCACCGGTCAAAAAGTCAAGTCAACGAGTCAACTCAGAAAGTCAGGCCGAGTCAGGTAAATTGAGACCGAGTCAGAACAATGACTGGTATGAGTTGGTCATGCCAAGGCCATTGCACATCCTATACTAATGTTGCTCCATCCTAGCACTTCATGTCCTCAGTGTTGCACCATCATGATGCAATATCCTGTAATCCTAGCCATTGCCAGCAACCCATCTTCATATCTGTAGCATTCATTCATTCCTTAACCAGTTCATTGCAGTATCTTTGCCTGATGCTAACACTAAACTTCCACCTAGCCTTCCATGCAGTGTTTTTCTCCTCGCAGTCCCTAGTAGTCAATAGCAACATGACAAATTATCCCAGCTTCCAAACTATGCACACACACTAACTTCCATTGCATCCATTTTGCAACCACCACTTCTTTGATTCAGTTCAACTGCTCACCTATTGCAGTACTACATCCTGTCAATCCATCTTCTGCATCTTCATCTTGTCTATCTACATCAACTCCAACCCTACAAAAAACTGTGGCCATTACTGCGACAACAAGCAATCCACAACAAACCCATTTTTGCAATTTAAAGACCGACCCTGCAATATTTCAATTTCAATTCCACCATTTCCAGTTTCACAGACACCTTCAGTTTTTTAAAAACACCAAAATCTTTTGATTCATTGTACCGCAACCATTCGAGCTCAACCAGCAACACTCTTTGCAGTCTCATGCAACAACAACATCAAACCATGTTATGCATTTTAACCACACACACCAAAAATGCATTTTCATCCCATCTCAAGTCTTCTCAACTGCAAATTCTGAATCCTAGCTACACACCTCCTAGCCATTTCCCATTTCAGTCACAGTTTCACTAAAAACATCACCTCCCGTACCATCTCACTCTCAATTACCGCATCCATCTGCAATTTTTACCTCATATCAGGCCACCTGCAATCCACCAGCACCTGCTCTGTATCTTCATCACCACCAACAAAACCAATTCATAACACTGCATACCAACACATCCACTTATCCCCTGTAACTCAAGAGCTTCAATCCCAACATCTACAATTGCTCTACTGCTTCTACCAGCACTCCATCTCTTCAAGGCCATCAACTGCAAAAACAAACATTCACTTCAAATTACCACCATCTGTTGCAGATCATCTACAATTCCAATACTCATTGAATCAAACCCTTGAATCTCCTCTATCAGCTCTTAATCAACAAACCTATCACCAAAAATCATTTCAAATCCTCATCACTTCCATATAAGGCTGCATAGGAACCGAACCGGAATCGGAGAACCGGACTAGAACCGTTATTAAATCAGAACCGGAGCTGTACCGGAAACGACTAAGGAGGTACAGGGAACAGTTCCCATTTTCAGAACCGGTATATAGGGGATACTGGTACCGGTTCTTCTATGATTCCCGACCGAACCGGTACCTAAAGAACCGGTTAATATAAACTATTGATAAATTTATAGAATTAAATCTGGGCAATTCATTTTAGGTTAAGATTAAAAATATCTCTTTCGCAGTTTGGTTCACTTCATCTCCTTTTTTTTTTCTTCTTCTTCCTCATACCACCAGTTTCTTTTTTTCCTTGCAGAAGATGATGTTGAATTGAAAATCCAAATAAGCCTTCTCCCTTTGAATTTGTGATTTATTTCTTTCGTTGTTAAAGGAATAAAAATTGGTGGTAGCTATTGCTTATCGTCTGCCGGGTTCCATGCCGAAGCTAATTGGTTTCTTACTTCACCATTAACAACACATGGATTTGAGTCATGCATCGCTGCAAGCAACCAATCAATTTGGTGATCAATCTACAGGATTTGAAGACAAATTTTCCATTCAAAGAATCAAAACTATCAACAAAGTGTGTTTGATTTTGTTTGTAGAAAACGAGATCTGTAATCATCTGAAAATTTTGACGGGTCATGTTTTGTTGGAATCATGGGTTTGTAAATCAAAGTTTGGTTATTACAAATGTATAAGCAAAACATATTTTGACTCAAGATTTCAACATAATATCAAATTTTCATGAAAAGCAGAACTTAATGTTTATAATATTTTTCTCAAACTCTTTAATGTATAAGTTATAGATCTACATAATTGTGAGTAAATTAAGAAGATAAGGAAAAGATTCGCCCCCTTTTAGTATATTTTTTATGCAGCTTAGTTTGATTTCATTTCTATTGACGTCTTATTCTTCAGTCTCTCTATCTTTTTCAAGCTTAAACGAGATTTTTTATCTAAAGATGTGAAAATATTGTTGGAACTTCCTCAGAATTTGAGATAGGGTAAATACCCGGTACCTGACAGGAACTGGCCCGGTCTACCGGTATAAGTACATGCATAGGTACTCAAAACATGGAACCGGTCAACTCCAGGTACATGTACGGGGTTCATAAGAAATCCGGACCGTGCCGGCCCATGTGCAGCCTTACTTCCATCCCAACTGCAGATAACCACATGAACCTTAATTTCTCTCAAAAACCCCCAAATCCAGAATCGGCATCAAACCCATCTTCTCAACTTTCACGAATCTCTTCCAGTTCAAACCCTACTCGATCTCAACCACCACATCAACAACAGATTCAGGAACCCTAATCCTAATTTTTCCCTCTAATCATCACCACCATATTTTAAGACATCAAACTCATCTCAATATCTCAATTGATTCCATTCATCCACCTATCTCAAAACCTCATCTCTCTCTCCCGCAATATCTCTGGTTAATTTCATCATCTCTAATCGATTTGCTTCAATTTATTGTTTAGACTCTGAATCGGCTTCTGAATCTTCACCAAATCTTGGACCAACAACATTTCATCTTCTTTCTCCCATTAAATCACCACCTTCAACAATTGAATATCTACAAGTTTGTAGAAGAAACCAAAGTCTAATTCAGACCACAAAGGTCCAATTCATTGCTAGAGCCGCCATCTTGGTTCAGACAAAGAAAAAATAAATGATTCTTCTCTGAATTTTAGGTTAAGTAATGAGTGAAATTTTAAGGCACCGACTGCTTGGATGTGGGCCACCACTTCAGCTTTGTAACTCTTTTGCGTGCGCTGTTTTTGCTCCGCTTAGGCTAGTTTCTTCCTCTTTCACCTCAAATGACTCCAAAGTACCTATGAACTCAAAACTAAACATGATACACCTAATTTACAAGAAAACTTAGCAAAGAAAGCATAAACAATAGGTAAGTTTTAGACACCTATCAAGAATATACAGATCTTTTATGGTTTACATACTGGATGCATACCTCTTCGGTTTAGAAACCAATAGATCTTTTTCTGGTTTGCATACTAGGTTTGTGTACCTTCCTGGTTCCAGAGTCAACATACTTTTAATGGTATGGATATCGGGTATGCATACCAAAAAGTCGCTGCCGAACTATAACTACGCCGGTATATGTATTGGGTACATGTAATGCGGCGCCGGACTTATAACAGTTTTCCCAGTATGTGAACTGGTATGCATACTGTCTTGTATCCAGATTCACAGTAGTTCTATATCTCTCTAATAATCAATTTGAAACATTCCCGAATAACATCAATTACACATACCACTGTTCCAGACTATTTTCAAATTATTAAATCTTGAATCATAATTTAGGTTATAAAAGATAAATTGTTCTTAACAAAATTCATCAAGTATGAACAAATGTTCTCAAGCTTAGCATATTTCAAGAACGATTAACTAGACAAACTTGACCTCTGTTATGTATGTTTAGTCATGGAACATTGTCTCATAGATAGAAAGGTGAAAGCTTGAGTAATAGGTGGTTCAGTTTTCACTTACCTTTTGTTGATGAAGTTCTCCAAAAGCTTCAGTTGATCTTCGCATTCAAACGGTAGAATGCAGTGATGTCTGGTACTCAACTACACTTCTATCCTAATCCGAGACTTGACTAAATATATGCTAGAAATCAAGATATAGTTTTGATCAACTAAATTTCACAACAAGCATGAACGCTTGTGAGTTCGGCCGAGCAATGCTCAAACAATTTCTTTCTATTTTTTTTCATGATTCTTAACTCAAAATGATGAGAATCACCCCAAGGTTACAGATCGAAATGCCAATTGTGAATCAGAAAATAAGTTAGATATGAAATCGAAGTTTTTCTTCTAGGAGATAAAAAAAAAGAATCTTAGATGCAAAATCAACACTTAAAGGATAAGAAGTTATATTTTTTCTTTTGATTTGTTGGTGAATCTGCTGTCATCTCCAACAAAGATTTTCTATTTTATTTTCAAAGATTTGCTAACCGAGAAATTAATTCCTCTCTCTATTTCTCCCTAAAATTTTCAGATATAAAATCACACTCTCTCTCTATTTGAATTTATACAGAAGGTTATTTAGGGTAATAGAATAAAACATATTTTTTGGATCGGTAACCATTGGGACTAACTCGTCTAAAAAAGGATTAGACTGTTTCCCGTTTTGTAAATTAAGACCAGCTAGTACTAGGCTTGGGAGCACAAGACTAGAGTGTCCATAGCCCACTTAAATTGGGATTAACGTTATTTCTACTAAAATAAATCTAGAAATTACTGGTTAATCCTATCTAGAGAACCCGTTTACTGTCTAATCCACCTATAGGAATTGTTTAATCGGTAATCCAAAAACATATTTTTGGACCAAAAAATTTATTCCCTGATCCACAAGCATGTGGGAGATATAAGCTCAATGTTTTAAATGGAAAAATTACCCTTTTTATTCATTCTTCTCTCTGGTCGTCTGTGTTAGAAGATAGATCCGGATATGAGAATTGTAAGGTATGTGATCGATCTCTATATGTGTCTTTGATCTTCAAATTCATTTTAGATTTGTATTCAGCGAGCCATAGTCTCCATATCCAACAATTTTTCGGAAGCAAACAACTTTTCTTAGAGCTAGTTATGATTTTTTGTTTTATTTAATTTTCATAGATCTGATGAGCAATTGGAATCGAAATCGAAATCGAAATCATTGTCTATCTCATACACTGCTTGTACTAGAATAATTTATCTTTGTTCATATGTTTTTTTTGTATTACTTTTTTGTACTGCATTCATGGGATTTGGCATGATAACCTATTGCTAAAATGGAAAAGTTTCCGAGAGTGTTCATGACGGTAGTCTTACTTTTTTCAGGTTTCGTATGCTTCATGCAGTGTTTATAAGAGGCGGTCATATTGACATAGCTTGGATTAACATGAGAAAAATTTGAATATGACAATGAACTTCAAGTACTATATCAACTGGCTCTTCGCTTGTTGCTTATTTAAATAATTTTATGGAGTCTCACTTGGCTTTTTATTAAGTTTTAACTCAATTCGTAGACAAATAATTTTCAGTTGCATCATTTTGATGGTACACCGATGATAGACAACTGGTTAGCTATTATATCTTGAATGTGTCATTTGGCACTTGGAAAGGTGCTAGCATTGTTACATATCAGCTTCTTTAGACATATCTTCCTATACTAATTTCCGCGGTACATATTTGCCTGTAGCGATTTCGAAGTACATATTTGTTAGTACTAATTCTGCACTACATATATGCGTAAACTGATTTCACAGTACATATTTGCATATACTGATTTGGTATACCGATAGATTTTTAACTTTTGATGTTCATTTTTGTTCACCATTGTATCAGTACATATCTGCATGTACTCTTCTTTTATCTGTTCTTTGGTCGTGCATACATTTTTTGTGATCCACGCGGTATTATTCAGGTTACGAGTGATATAAGTCAGATTCTTTATGTCGTGGCGATTCTTTTGGAATGCATCCTATCATGTATTTTGAGCCTCGTCGGCAAGTTTGTATGGCATGTGGGTTGTCTACATGTAAGAGTTAAAAATGTTTTTACTTTTTCTTAGTGATATAAGTCGGATTCATTTTGTTAATGCTTTTTTAGGCCCTGAGTGTCGTTCTTGGGGGAGTTAATACAACTAGTTGATTGTTTTCTTAATTGCAGCACCAGCAATAACAACAGACACAAATTGTGAGGAAAAAAGGTTCTACTTGGCTAAATTTCTTTTTTGAAGCATGCATTTTATTGATAGGAAATTAGGTTACAATTTGTCGTCGGTATGTGGTACCCACCAAATCATGAAATAAAATTTGACTAATAAAAAACGGGATTGCCTGGTCCCATATTTTGGTTGATAAGTTTCCTAATTGGGTTCCATCTGCTGCATGATTGGCCAAACCATCTGCGGCTTGGTTTCCTTCCCTGTAGTTGTGTTGAATGGCAACCTGTGGGATCTGTCTGAATCTCTTCTTTATTTTCTCAATCATCCCTGAGATGTGCCAAGGAAGAGGGGGGTAGATGATGTGATGGAGCGCAAAAGATTTTCGAAGTCAGTTTCAAAGAGAACTTTTTGCCATTGTCTTTCTGTTGCTGTTCTTGAAGCCAAAAGGAGATCCCAAGTCTCTACGGTTAAGTCAGTCGTAATTCCTAAAGGTTGAGCTAGAGCCATTAAAGTTCGTGCATCGGAATCTCTGCAGATGAATCCTGCTCCCGCAAAACCTGGCTGCCCCACCTGTGTTGATGTTTGGAATTGACCGTCCTACCGATATTGTAGATAATCTTTTGTCTCTTCTTGGATGGTTATATATTGGCGCATCTCCTGGTAGTACCGGTGGTAAGGAATCTTGTGCCGCAGTGAATTCTTGTTGTAGTTTTTTAGCCCATATTAATATTTCAGTTGAAGTTGTTTGTTTTTGGCGGTATATTAGGTCATTCCTAGCTAACCATAGGGTCCAAAAAAGGAAGCAAAAGGAGGAGATTACATTTGTTGGTGCAGGTTGTTGTAGGATTTGGGAGATGGTTGTCTGAGGTGTTAAAATGAGATTGAAGGGGTAGTTTGAGTTTGGTGTGTTTGTAAGTTGAGTGATCAGGGTGTTCCAAGATGTACTTGCTGTTGGACAATGTATTGCAAAGGTGACTCACCAATTCTGGATCAGTATTGCATCTGGGGCATATGTCAGAGTTGGTCAAGTGTATATGATGTAGGAGAGAGAAGGTTGGTAATCCTTTATTGATTGTTTTCCACAAGAAAAGCCGAATTTTTGGTGGACATGGTAAAGTCCACCGGAATTTGGTGGGTGGAAGAGGGGTATGAGTTGGTTGACCGTGGGTTAGACATTTGTATCTCGAAGATGTAGTGTAATTTCCAGATTTTGAGTGTGGCCAGATAATTTTATCTTGTGTGTTGTTTTGGGGAAGGTGAATGTTTATGATTTTTTGGGCTATAGGATTTGGAAGGGTGCTTAATTTTTCTTGATTCCAGGTATGAGAGATTGGGTCGATGATATGTTCTACCATTCAGATAGGGTAGCATTGTGCTGGGTCTAGAGGTGGTGAGTGTGGAATCCAATTAGCTTCTACTGGAGTTGATAACCCATTTCCAATACGATGGAAAATCAGTTGTTACATGGCAGAGACAATTGATGCCAGTTGTCTCCATTGAGGACTGGAAGAGGAAGGTATGGTATGAACGCCTTGTAGAATAGGTTGTTGATCAAGATATTTTGCACTGAAGAGGCTTCCGCAAATGGAGTTAGGTTGTTCATGCAAATTCCAAATTCTTTTCATGAGGAGAGCCTTATTATGATCATTGCTTTTCTTCATGCCCAACCCCCCTTCGGATAATGGTTTTGTTACTTTATCCCAGCGTATAGGGTGAAGCTTTTTGATTGTTGAGTCATGTCCCTAGAAAAATTCCTAGTGATACGATCTATTTGTTTATGAACAGTACTGGGCAGGTTTTGTGTTTGCATAATGTGGTTTGAGGTGGGGGTAAGGGAGGTTTTGATGAGAGTGAGTCTTCTAGCTGGAGTTAGGCATTTTTTCATCCATCCTTTAGCTTTCCTGGCTAATCTTTGTAAAATGGATGCGATGATTGGATGCTCTTCCTTGTTTGAATTGGATGCCTAGATAGGTCGGGGGTTTTGATGTTGTTGACATATCGAAAAACTGTTGTAGTTCAGTTACCTTGATTGGGTCTAGTCTTGGGTGGTGAATATTACTGATTTGGAGGTATTAATTGCTTGTCCTGCATAAGTGCCATAGGATTGGAGAAGGGTCTTAAGGTGATGTTTGCTCTGATCCGAGGCTTTATAGGTAATTAATAAATCATCCGCATACATTAGATGAGAAATGGATGGTTCCTTTGTTGAAATGTTTAGTCTTTAAACTAACTTTTGGTTTTCAAGGTTTCCTAAATTTGTAGATAGGATTTCAGCACATAAGATGAAAATATAGGAAGATAATGGGTCTCCTTGTCTGATACCTCTAGTTGGGTTGATGTAGCCATGGGGTGTACCATTTATGTTGACCGAATATGTAACTGATGTGACACATAACATAATGTAATCTATAAAGGATGAAGGAAATCCAAGTTTTGTAAAGGTGGTTTTGATGAAATCCCAATCTAAACTATCATAGGCTTTCTGGATGTCTAGTTTCTCCGGAAATTGCTATGTTATCGTGGATTGATCTTTGTGGTACAAAAGCACTTTGGTATGGGCTTATTAAGAAAGGAAGAAGGGGTCTAATTCGGTTGACTAGGATTTTTGAAATGATTTTATATGTGACATTGCAGAGTGCTATGGGTCTAAACTGTGAAGGTTTTGAAGGATGGTCTACTTTAGGTATTAGTGTTATGTTTGTGTGATTCATGAGAGGATGCATGTTTAGATTATTAAAGAAACTTCGAACCATTGCTATCAATTGAGAAAAAGTTGTTTCCCAAAATACTTTGAAAAACTTACTTGTGTATCCATCTGGACCAGGAGCACTTTCGGAGTTTATGGAGAAAAGAGCTTGTTTGGTTTCTGTTATAGTTACTTCCTTTGTAAGTAGGTCTGATTGTCTGGGAGTTAATCTTCACCTGATATTTGTAAAAAGATCTCCATTTATCACCATAGGTGGGGCCGTATATTGTTGAGAATAATGATCCAGAA
Source organism: Papaver somniferum (assembly GCF_003573695.1). NCBI lineage: Eukaryota > Viridiplantae > Streptophyta > Magnoliopsida > Ranunculales > Papaveraceae > Papaver > Papaver somniferum. The sequence goes on from NC_039365.1 coordinate 48,679,242, forward strand.
TGAGTTGAACAATGTCTTCTTTCTTGTCAACCCAATTATTTTTTGTGGGTCTTGTAATTGTTGTATATTGTAGCAGGCTCTGTGAATGGTGGCTTTAGTATGGAAAAAGGTTGTATTGAGATCTCCCGACTGCAACCATTGGATTCTGGATCTTTGCTTCCAGTATGTCGCATGAAATTGTAGTAGCTCATCATGATCAATTCTTAGTTGTTTTTCTTGGATCAACCAAAATTCCAGGTCGCCACCCGATTGTGTAGCACATTGATGTTGAGCGTGTTTTATCTTGGATGTCGATTTCTTGATCATGGTTGGTAGGTGGCCAAAAGTTTCTTTGTTCCATTCCAATAGAGTTTTCCCGGTTGTTATAAGTTTTAGTAGAAGATCAAGGGTAGGTTCAGTATCTTGTTGTTGTTCCCAAGCTGTTTCAACCACTTGTTTGAGCTGAGGATGAGAAATCCATAGGTGTTCAAATTTGTAATTTTTTGTTCCCTGCCAGTTCATTGCTTTCTCTTCTAGAAGAATCGGGCCGTGATCAGATGCTATTCTTGTAAGATGAGTAACTGCTGCATGCGGATTTGCAGTCCGCCAATGATGGGTTGCCATTGCTCTATCTAGTCTTTCTAGAATGTTATCCTGACCCATTTGGTTGTTTGTACAGGTGTAGGGGTCTCCTCGGAACCCCAGATCAATAAATCCCATCTGGTCCATTAGAGAGAGGAGAGGTTGAGATTGGACATATGTTACTTGCCTTCCTCCTTTTTTTTTGATTGATCTAAGACGTCGTTAAAGTCTCCTAATAAAAGCCATGGTGTGGACGGGTTGATGTTGTTGAAGTTTGTTGGAAATTCTTGCCACAGATTTTTCCTGATGTCCGGGTGTGGCTGGCCATAAATACCCGTGCAGAACCAAGGTTGTCCAGGGGGTGGTGGTGTAAGTATTGTACGAATGTAGTTTTGTGAGTGAAATAAAATCTGGATATTCAGGGAATCTTTCCACATTAAACAGAGACCGCCACGCCTTCCAATTTTTGGGACTGAGAAGTGATTATGGAACTGAAAGGATTGAGATAAGCTTCTCATATGCTGATTGTTAGCTAAAGTTTCAGATAAAAGCAAAATATTGGGTTTGCGAAGAGAGACCAATCCTTTTAAGTGTTGAATTGGGGATGGAAGGTTTATGCCTTGACAATTCCAAGCTAGGATAGTCATTGTGATGATAAGAAGTAGAAGTGGAAGTACAAGTGGGGTTTGTTGGTTCTGCAAATGGTTGAAGATTCAGACGAGCTATAATCTGATTAGGCTTAAAGGTTTGGCCCTATAAGTAGTGTTGTAGCACCATAGCACATAAGCATAAAAGGAGTGCTTTATATAACATGACTTACAAAAGTGGAACAACTTTAAGTAAGAGTTTATGCTTTATAATGGAGCACTTACAAATAAAATTACAGAGACAGAAGGAGGGGAAACGTTACATATTTGGCAGACCTATTACACACATGTAAATGCTATTATTGCGCACAGATGGAAAGCAAAAAACACAACCCCAAGTTAGCAGGGGAATTAGATGAGTGGAAAAACAACTTAGAAAGGAGGATATAATAACAATAGTTTCAGTGGACTTACCTGGGGGCTTAGATTGATCATAGGAACTTAGTTTTGGAACTGAGGATGGAGTCTTCATTTGTGACACATACGATCGTTAAGAAAAAACAAACTCAAATCAAACCAAATGAATACAAGAAGTTCTAAATAGAAGTACAACATGAAAACCAGGCCCTAAACTATCATCAGGACTCGCAACAGAGAAAATAATAGAACTTATAATTATAAAATTAGAACCAGGTACATAGAATAGAAAATAAGCAGACACAAACGAGAGTTTAAGATGTTAAAACTAGATAACATAGTCAGCTGCCATACCGCGCGAAACATATAGCAGATATTAAATTTAAAAGCCCCCACGAAATCTACAAACTCTCTACAGGAAACAAGGATAACAACAACTAAAATCAGATAAGAAGACAGCTTAGCGTTCTTACAAAACGGACTGCGAGGATTACTGATAAAACAAGGCTCCAATCATATGAAAACACTATCCAGGTAAAAAACTTCCTTCGAACATAGTCACAGAGAAGCAAAAGAACTATTACATATATTAAAACCAATAGAATACTTCAGCAAACTAACTGAGGCAACTACTTCATAAGCAAAGGATACAAAAGGAACTGGCCTTAAGACCACCAATAACAATACACACAACAAGAAGAAGAACACAGATTAGTAGGAAGTTTTCAATTCCTATAAATCTAAGAATCCCTAAGAAGGTCCATCTATGTACTCCTCGAAGAACTGTCCTTAAGACCACCAATAACAACAGACATATAAAAAAGAAAAACACGGAAAAATAGTAAGGTTTTCAAGTTCCTATAAAAGAACTGGCCTTAAGACCACCAATAACACAGATTATTAGGAAGGCTCCAAACAAATGAAACAACTATCCAGGTAGTAGATATTTTCTTCGAACATAGCCACAGAGAAGCACTAGAACTATTACATTTATTAAAACCAGAAAAATACTTCAGCAAACTAACTGAGGAAACTACTAGACAAGCAAAGGATACGAAAAGAACTGGCCTTAAGATCACCAATAACAACAAAAACATTAAGAAGAAGAACACAGATTATTAGGAAGGTTTTCAAATTCCTATAAATCTAAGAATCCCTAAGAACTCATTTTAAGAGACTCCAATTTAAACACCTTTTAATTCTTTTTAGTTCCAAATTAAACCACAAATTCAATGAAATCAGAAAACAGAGATTTCGATTTTTTTTTTCTAAGACAGAAAAACTATTTTGAAGACCCAAATTAGATCATCATACACAGAACAAAAGAAGGAATTCATATAATCCAGGAGCCTAAGCAGAATATTCATGATAACAAAACGTATTACAGTTCAATTCAGGAATCAACAACAAGAGCCTTATCAAACAGAAAAGAAAATATTAACCTAAGAAGAGGCAGAACAAATAGGAAGAAAACACATATAAGAAATCAAGACATACTATGAAATAAATAGCACAAGAAAAACTAATACAAACACTCTATTCTAAACATCAAAGCATTCAGATTTACCCTTATCTAAAAACAGATCAAAGATAAAACGGAATAAGATTTAAAATACCTTTCAAAAATGTGTCTTTCATCAGTTCCTCAATTCCATAATCCCTAGCTCTTAATCTATCATCCGCCCCCAGGATCCTAGAGTTTACTCTTGTCTGAAATTACTCCCCATGGAAATCGTCTTTTGGATTTGATTTTGAAAATTGAAATTGAGGTTTTAATATAGAAAGGGATTTGAGGTCAATCAAGTGTTATTAACGTTGGTTTTTCTGAGGGAATTAAGGGTTAGGTTCTAGATCTAAATGGTTTGGTTTAGGTTCGCATTTATGAGAGTTCAAGAAAATTTTGGACAGCAGTTACTTGGTATGCTTATAATGGTTCTCAGGTTTCTTTTGATCTGTTTCCCACTAGTCAAGTTCGATGTTGATGGATCCTAGTAGCTAGGTTTTCACTCGGTACATATCCATATGTACTATGCTTTCACTCGGTACATATCCATATGTACTGTGGTTCCACTCAGTACATATCCATATGTACTATGCTTTCACTCGGTACATATAAATATGTACTGGGTTTTCCGTTCTTGTTTCCTTCAATACATGTATATATGTACTATTTTTTTCTTCGATACATGTATCTGCATGGATCCAGAAATCCTCCTCCTGCTGCTTGGCTCTTGGATCCAGAAATCCTCCTCATCATGTATTGTGATAAATATAATTTTAAAATGTGTTTTATCTGATTTTAAAACATGCAGCTAAATGAGTTTATCTTGACCATTTGATTTGTGGTTTCTCTTTTAATTTACTGATTTCTGATTTTGTTCAAGTCAGTATTACCAAGATGTCTCTTAGCCAGACTGTGAGCCTGCTAATTATAAGAAAAGTATAGAATTTCCTTCTAGCGCGAAGTGTTTTTACGATGAGTCCTAATATATTTGATTTCTTCGGCATTACAGGTATAGGACAAGGGGGAGAAATTCAGATATGTTTACTTCTGATTTCTTTTTCAGTTCACTTATTTCGCAGTACATATTTGCTTGTAATGATTTTGCAGTAATATATTGCCTATTGTGATTTCGCGGTACATATTTGCTTGTGCTGATTTCACAATACATACTTGCCTATAGTGATTTCGCAGTATATAGTGGATTTTGGTTCCTAAAGGAGTTCTTATTAGTTCTTATACTTATAATAAATAAAAAAAAAACTAATTATCGATACTAGGAATGTATATATTTTGGTTCCTAAAGAGTTGTTCTTATTAGTTCTTGTCCATGCTACTAGGAATGTTCAATTGATATAGTTCTCTAAGAGTAATATAGAAGTTGAATGGAGTTCAATTTTCAATTTGATATTATTAACTTGTATTGCACAACTGTTATTCGGAGTACATATCAATATCGACTAGTTTTTATTCGGTATATATCAATATCTGCTAGGTTTTACACAGTGCTTATCAATATCTACTAATTTTTTCGAGTATATTTTGTGTGTACTATGATTTATGTTTTGAGTCTCAATTCATTTTTATTTTTTTTGCGATTTAGGTATAATGTAGATTAAGACTTCTTAACGGGGGTCTTTGTCAATCAGCGTTTCCCTAATATGTACAAGTAAATTGTCTAGTGCTTTGTCAATTAACCTTCGTTGTTCGGTTAATATGTATTTTAGGAACATTGATGTGGAGATATTATTTCTCTTCAGGTTAACAAGAAACTGTTTGAGGCAGCTTGTTAGGTATGATTAATCTCATCATTTCTTTAACCTTTTCAAATCTAGCTCTGAGCTAATTTAGTTTAATGAATTAATTCACTTTTCAAGAAATTTCCCATAAGGCACGTTAACTGGCTTGACATTGTTGCACGTTTTGCTTATGTTGGTTTGACTCCCCCTGTAGACGTTGGATCTTGGCAAAGACAATGCAAGGTTATTTATACATTTCATCCATATAAGCTTTTAGTTTATGTCTTGTTAGTCAATGAAATGTAGTAACTCTTGCGTGTCATTTCTTTCAGGGCTATCAATTTTTGACTAAAGCCAATGCCGATGGATCATTTTTGATCCCAAATGTTGGTGCCGGAGAATATAATCTTTTTGCAGGGGTTCATGGTTTTATTGGAGATTTTAAGCACAACATTAGCTTATCCAAATTATGTTCAGAATCTGTACAACGTATCATTTCATTCTACTAAGTGGAGATTGGAATAAAATATATGAAGTGAGAAAAATCAAAACCTGCGGCAGAATTAATTGATCTATTTTAGGTTAATACATATGTTTTCCTTCCCATATATTCAGGCAGACATATATCGAGTGTATATTTGGGTGAATTGAGTGTATTTTTGTATTGAGAATAAACTGTGTGTATATTTGGTTCATAATCTATGGCCTTACCCTTCTAACCTCTTTGAAGAAAAACAAACACAGTAAGTACCATGGTTAAATTATGATTATAAAATCATTTTACAAGCACGTTTTGAAAGGAATTTCAATGTTTATGACTCGATAAAATGAAGCGGCATCTACAATCCTAGACATAGTAAATTATACAGTTTTCACATTATGTTATATGGATGTTTATTCTAGTTTTTCTGACCATGGATGGCTTGATAAACAGTGGATTATGGTCCTAAAAAGGATTTCAACTGTCCAAGACTTCGGCCCTCCGTATTCCCTTGAATCTTCTGAACTAGTTCTAAAATTATGATTTTGTTTCAGGTCCAGCAATGCCAGCGACAGCTATAATTTTTTTTCCCTTTTCTTTTTCAGTTTCATTTTCTTAAGCTCCTCATCAGCAACCTCACCTTCCTTGGCCTTTATTTCTCATCCCTCCGCAACCTCACCTTCCTTGGCCTTTATTTCTCAGCCCTCCGCAGTGCCTTCTTATCTTTTCCTCCCTCCTTTAACTCAGGATGATTCTTGATTATATGAGTCATGAGCTTGTCCCTCATGTCAACATCGAAAAGAAACCATAGGAAGCACATTTCAGCTGGATCATCTGGGTGTCGGTGATAATAACCCGAATCTCAGGGTTCCCACATCCATAGCACTGGACAAATTTCTTAATGAAGTTCTCAAGCAAACCAGCAAACTTCATACTGCCGGATCACATTGGAAAAATCAACTGCACTGTCAAAGTAATTGCTGAATATTTGCAAATAGCAAAAGTTAACCAGCTTTTTCGGTACAACACAATATGTATTGCGGGATTATATTGAAAAAATCAGTACATCAAAAATGTACTGGCAGGATTAAACTAAAAAAATCAGTACATCACAATATGTACTGCGGGATAATACTAGAAAAGTCAGTACATCACAATATGTACTGTAGGATTATGATATATATATATATATATATATATAATCAGTAAAAACAAATGGTGGTGTTATTCAGCTCCCTATTTTCCACCTCCCTACTCTGGTTCTTCTAATCTAAATCCCACATCTGGGAAATGGTGAACCCCACCTGTACCTGAATGTGATTCAAATCCTAGATGAGTGGTGTAGATTGGAGGGAGCAGAATAGGGAGGTGAATAGCATTTCCGAAAAACAAATGTTACTTTTCCATTTGTTATTTAGCAGTATTTTCTGTCTACTTTGACTTTGCAAAGTCGCCGACATCTCTCAGAGTGAATGTATATTATTTAGAATCGACAAGCATCTAAATGTTAGACAAACACTGTCGTAATCGGACATAATGTTTTGTTGGAAACGAATTGGGAAATCAGTATGATGCCATATTCTTGACATTCTTGACATTATTTGCAATAGACAAGCATCTATTTTGCAGGTGTTTTCCTCTTTTTTCGGTATTCTTCACATTACCCATATAATTAACATCCTGTCAATATGTACATATGGTCTAGTATATCAACATGTACTGTTTCAGAAACAATCAGTACAAATCAACCACAAACTAGGTTTTCAGCAGTACATATTGACACGTATAGTGGAATCATAGACAACATATAATTTGGTACATATCAATATGTACTACAGGGATCACACATACATACACTAGAAAAGGTGTTAACCAGTACATTTCAAGGGTTTAAGCGGTACATACTGATATATTGATATGTACTTTCAAAATAAGATTTGTTCTAGCAAAGTTCCATATAGTCAAAAGGGAATCAATATATATAAATATGTGTTGTTAGTACATATCAAATATGTAAGATGAAGTACCAATACTTCATGTCCTACAGTACATATCAAGGATTTTTGCAGTACATACTATATCTCCCCCTTTTAATGTCAACAACCAAACTGAAAAACGTTAAGGTTTTTTCGCCTCCCGCACGTATTTTTCGTGTACCGACGAATATTTCGTACACCAAACATATCTTTCAACCAACGCGGTTTTAATATCTACCGTTGGTTTATCTTCATCTCCACCCTCAGTCGACACAAAACTATGCAAAAGCGCATCTAATCTATACACAGAAACGAATTGTTTCTGTTCTTTCTCGTCCATCGTCATCTCCTCTTTTGGTTTCATCCATCTTCTACCCAATCAACAAATGCACATCTCGACAGTGTTAGTCATTAGTTCAACTTGAATTTGATTTCATCATCTCCCCCAAATCGACTTTCAAGTGATTTTATTTTCTCCCCAACATTATTCCAGGGCAGCAGCAAATCAATTGATGATTTTGAACACCACCCAAATCGAGTTCCAATTTCAGCTCATTAATTCATCAGGTTAGTGTTCGATGTGGAAAGATTTGTGACGGGCATAGTTCAGTTTAGTAAACATCATATTTTAATTTGTTAATTACGTATACAAAATTTAGGTCATTGAGATTGATAGTCCGCTTCCCATTTGTAACGACGACCTTTAGCTTCAATTGCTGATGTTCTTGAACGATTCAATATAGGGTTTCCATTGTCTTGAAGAATTTTGTTCTTTGTTTGCGGAAATCGAAGTGAGTTTTTTTTGGGTCGGTGCTGGAACGAGTACCATAAACGTTGTTTATCCGGATGTCTCAACTTACGTGATATTATTGCTGAATTATTAACTTCTGAATGAGAAAGAAAAAAATATGTTTGTTTTACTGGTGCTATGGTGCATTATGTTGTAATGTCGTATTTCTGCAAAAATGAAAGGCAAGTGTCCGAAAAATTAGAGTTTACCAACGTGCAACGCACGTGCTCTCTACTTGTGTACTATAAGATCACATGCAGTAAAAGGGGTTTAAGCAGTATATATCAAGGGGGCTTAGCAGTACATACTGATAAGTGCTATAGGATCATATAAGGAAATTGGTACAAATATCAACAAAATTTGTATTAAAAACATTCAACAGATAGAAATAAATTAACATCATTATCTTTTTTGGCCGAGACCCGGATTTTTTTAATTTTGTTTGAGTATCAATAGATTTTTTTTTTTGATGCTGAATCAATTGATTTCTTCTTACTTTAATGTTGGTTGAGAATCAGAACCACTTTGTTCCTCTACTACCCTCTCTCTTTCTTATTCTTTTTTCAATTGTTTTTGTTATAACCATTTTTGTTGAGCAGAAATCAGTTTTTAGATCTATGGATTTTGATGATTTAGGTTTGATGAGGTGTGCATTGATCTGTTTTGTCGAAAACTAGTGGATTTCCCGTGCCATTATGGCACGGGGACGAAAGCAGTGCTGGTGATCTAACTGTGCATCGAATCGGTATCCACCAGTTTGTGATGAATATCTTTTATGGCAGACAGTTTCATTTATTTTGGATTTAATTGGTTTCAAGTAATAATTCGATCCATTGTATATTGTCTTGATGTAAATTGTGCATCAAGGTGAGCTGCCAAATTTGATGGGTATTCTTGTAGTAACGGTGTTGTCGGTCGCGGCGACAGTGCATTAGACCATGGACACCATCTCATTTCCCTATTTAAGCAAATAACTTATTTGTCTTAACTAATGAATAAAATTCGTGCTTGGGTCCAAAAAACTGAAAATGAAACTCATCCAATTACCGGCACATCTGGCAATCTATTGCATGTGTATTGAACAACATGTGATGATGTCAATGACATTTATTGGATTGACTGGTTTAAGTTTTTCAGAGTTGATACTACTGTTATAGTGATAGTTTCTTTTTTTTATTACTACTCGAGAATAACTTGTCGATTCCGGCCTTATCTCAAACATTTGATGTGAGTTAACTTATTAACTCTGTTTCAAAATAATAGGCAGGTTTGTGTGTAAACTTACACACAAACCTGCATATTATAGTGAAACGGAGGGAGTATAATGGAGAGCTGTGCTACATCTGGTACTTTGTGTCTCATAATCTTCCCTGTAAATTCGACTTGGATAAACACCCAACATTCCTAATCATACATCAACTCTAAAACACCCTTTGATCTAAACCATTTTTCACAAAAATCAACGGCAAAGCCTCACTGTCACTAATCTCCATTGATTTTTTTGGCCAAGAACCTCACTCAAATTCTCTTAAACCTCGTACACAGTACCACCCAACCTCCCCTCTCCCAACAGAGCTCGAATGCAGTTTGAATTTTCTCTATTGATCTTCATAACTAATGGTAGAAACAACACATGTTCTTAAGCTGATTTCTCGTTAAGAAACTTCAATCAAATCAGTATATGCACTTTCTCCCTTATAAAGTATAGTTCGGATAATTTAGGCAAGTTAATGAGTGGTCCAGATTTTTCATAAGGAAAGCTAAATTCATGGCTGTGGTTGTGCACCAGTCAATCTATCTCACGTGAGGCTAACACGGATACATGTGGGGTCATTTCCAGTTAATCATCTTTATTCGTCTCTTTCTTTTCTTTTCCGTCGAAACATCCTTCGGATGCTTTTTCCTCCCTGCTGAGTAGCACCATGGTTCACGAGGGATCTATCGTTTCCGATTGGGTTATCCTCCATTGTTTTGATCGTGTTCCAACATCATTTTTGCTCATGGTTCACCAGAGATGGTTGAGAAAAAAAAATGATTGATGGTATGATTTAGCGACTATTGGTGCTATTCATCCTTTAGTTTTGATTTTTCTTATTTTTCTGACAGTCTGATTGATTTATGTTTTGCAAATTTTATGCGTATACATCCGGATGTGGGTATTATTAAAATTATTTTAAGCTAATTTTAATCATGAATCTGACCTAATTGATAAGACCCCTATCGATTTTTCATTCGTCCCAGTTTAGTTTCAATTAATTGGTTTTGATCGATTGATTGATTTATTAATTGCCTTTTCAATTCTTCCGTTACATTCTTATTCTTTTAATTGTTCGTTTGGTCTTCCATGTCCCTTATTGATACAAGTAGAATGCATATGCGTTGCACGTCGGCGCTAGTTTTCCACACTTCATTTCCATTTGTGCAGAGAGGGGAGTCTGCGCCACTCAGCAACAAAACCCCAACTGAAAAATGGTTATTTAGACAATTACACACAATACATTCATACTAAATAAAAAAGAGGGTGGAGCATGACCAAAATGAGTCGAGAGCTTTTGCAAGGAGACAATGTCGAGTACTGTCCGTTCCTAAAAAAATAGGACGTTTGGATTTTGTTGAGGTTTTGTAGAGATCTTTCTCTTTTATGGAAATTGAGTTTGGTCTTTACTCGTTTCATTTTAGTAAACCACAGACAATAATTGGTTCTATTTTCAGGTAAGCATTTCCACGAACATTTATAGTACACAAACTTCAGTCAGGCTGAAAGTTTGAATTTAAACCCAAAGAAACCACGTCTGTTCCTATTTGAGTGAATAATACTTGGAGTGAATTCCTGGACAGCTCGGTCATGTTAAAGGGATCGCAACTTTTTGTGCATGACTTGATATTTCTGAGTAATGATAGAACTGAGGATGTTGTTTCGGAATTGAAATTGGTGAGATATATTAAGTACAGATTGATGTTCTCTTTGATGAGTCTACATTCAATTCTGATGTAGTCTGGTTTAGTTATCTTTACTTTCCTTTTTGTTATTTTGTGTGATCGAATAATAAAGGTCCAGCTGAGATCATGCTGTGAGTACATCAATAAAATTGGAATAATGTTGATGATTTGTGATGTCAATACGTGCAAGAGACTGCATCTGCAGAGAATTGGAATTGTTGCTTACTTCTTTTACTCCATATGTCTCCTGCAATTGGTATTCAACTTGCTAAAGACAACTGCTCTCTCATGTCATTGATGTATACAAGATAATGTCATTGATGTCATGCTATGACTGTTAGAAAAAACGCTTTAAAATTACCAATTTTTCCATGGACTATGTTTTGATCCCTAGACCTATTGCCCATTAATTGTTTTTTCTTTTGAATAGATAAAACAATAGTCCCACATTGACTAAAATCTAAAGAGTTTTAGACATAAATACCATAGAGTTGGCTATAAGGGCATGGCCCTTGGGTCATTAGACTTTTGTGCTTGGGGGGGAGGCTTAGACTAGGGCAAGGTTGCCTTTCCCGTACACGCGGTGCTTCGCACAGAAGCACGCACGCCGCCGCCGTCCGTCCGGTCGGTCGGTCGGTCGGGTCGGGCTCGGGCTCGGGCTCGGGTTCGGGTTCGGGTTCGGGTGTGGGTGTGGGTGTGGGTGTGGGTGTATTAGATCCTATCTTTTTGCTGAAATTTTTGGTACGTGTTTTCCACACAAGTAGAAGAATCTTTTCTTTGTCTGCACGTGTTTTGTCCTGACTTCTTTGTCTGAACGTGCTTGTCTTGGCTTCTTTGTCTGCACGAGTTTTGTCCTGACTTCTTTGTCTGAACGTGCTTGTCTTGGCTTCTTTGTTTGTACGTGTTTTGTCCTGGCTCCCTTGTATGTACGTATTTGGCTTGGCAGCAACACACTGCTCCATGCCTGACAAAACAACTTTTGTTGCACTATCTTTAACCCAACATAACCAGTTTTTTCTGTCATACGCATGGGTTTTCTTTCTTGTTTGTAACTACACAAACACTATATAAGAGAGTAGTTGTAATCTCAGAAAAGACAAACCACAGAGAAATATCTCTTCTACTCTCCCTCAGTTTTTCTGTAAACATCTCTTCTACTGTTTTAAGTTCTGCCAAGCTCTAAGGGTACCCTCATTGTATGCTACATTGAGGGGTACTAACTGTAATTGTATCCTGGAGGTGACTCGCCAACTGCTGTAGCATCTCAGAGGAGTGGCAGGCGATATTGCCTTTAGGACAGCGTAGTCTACGTGCCTCTACATTTTCTGTGCAGCAACATCAGCAACATTATTTTGAGCTAAGTATCTTCTTCTCAGTTACTTTATTAGTAATATACCAACAATCTAAAGGCAATATCCTCTTTACTATATTTTAACAACATGGGAAAGAGTACTGTAGACAAACCCCCAAAGTTTAGTGGCAAAGACTTTAAACGATGGCAGTCCAAAATGTTATTCTTCTTAAAAGACCAAAGGCTAGATGAAGTTGCCTTAGAAAGACCCTCAAGAAGGCTTCATGACCGTGGTTATGAAGATAGACTGGATAGGTGGACTAGGAAAAATTACATGTGCAAAAACCATATTCTTAACTGTCTGGATGACTCCTTGTACGACTTTTATAATGCAAAAGAGAATTTTACTGCTTTTGATTTATGGGAAGCCCTAGAAGAAAAATATCTTGCTGAAGCTGCTGGAAGCAAGAAGTTCTTGGTGGCTAGGTTCCTGGAATATAAGATGACTGATGAAAAGCCTGTTGTAGAACAATTCGTCGAACTCCAGCTACTCATCAACGAAATTCTTGCTGAAGGCATGCATATTGATGAATCTCTACAAGTATCTGCAGTGATTGAAAAGCTACCACCCTCATGGAACGAGTACAAGAGGAGGCTGCGACACAAGAATCGTGAAATCACCATGGTGGAGCTGGGGAAAAAGATCCAGGTGGAGGAACTTCTGTGCTGCAAAGACAAGAGCCTGATGCTGAGCAAAGACATGTCAAACAAAGCTCATGTCCTGGACGATAATGCTGCGTCAAAGAAAAGGCACGGAGAATCCAGCAAAAATGGTAAACGTAACAAACAGCGTAACTCCAAAGGTAACCATCTTAAGCCAAAGGGTGGTGTCTCCAAAAACACCATCAAAGGCGACTGCTATAACTGTGGGAAAACTGGTCATATGGCCAAGGACTGTAGGGCACCTAAAAAGACCAAAAATGATCCTAAACAGAAAAATAAGGCAAACGTAGTAGATGATTCTGGATATTTTACTGGCATGGTGTCTGAAGTCAACCTTGTCTCTAATGTGACCAATGTGAGAGACTGGTGGCTTGATTCTGGAGCCACTGGCATGTCTGTAAGTTCAGAAATGCTTTCTCCTCCTATAACAAAGTAGGAGACGATGAGAAATTGTTTATGGGAAACTCTTCTACCTCTAAAGTGGTAGGAAAAGGCAAGGTTGAATTGAAGCTCACTTCAGGAAAAACTCTCGCATTGAATGACGTGTATCACGTCCCGGACATATGCAAGAATCTTATCTCAGAAACCATCTTACTTGGAAAAGGTTTTAAATTTGTAGCTGAGTCTAACAAAGTTGTAATCTCTAAAGGTGGTGACTTCGTAGGAAAAGGATATGTCACTGATAACATGATTAAGCTTAGTGTACTTTCTTTGAACTTGAATGATAATGCATCTTCTTCTGCTTATGTTTGTGACTCCTCACATGTTTGGCATGATAGACTAGGACATGTTAATTTCAAATCTATTGAAAGACTTGCTAAATTAGGCTGCATTCCTAAAATAAACTTTGACAGAGGTCATAAATGTGAAATTTGTGTTGAATCTAAATATGCTAGAAAACCCTTTAACAAAAAGGTTGAACGTAGTACAACTCCCCTAGAACTAATCCACTCCGATTTGGGAGATTTGAAATCAACACCAACTAGAGGTGGGAAAAAATGGTACATCACTTTTATAGATGATCACTCAAGATACTGTCAGGTTTATCTTCTTAGAAGTAAAGATGAAGCCCTAGACGCTTTCAAATTATATAAACTTGAAGTAGAAAACCAAAGAGGTGTTACTATTAAAACTCTTAGGTCGGACCGAGGCGGTGAGTATGTGATACCTATAGGAGAATTCTGCAAACTTAATGGCATCATTCATGAAACTACTGCACCTTATTCACCTGAGTCGAATGGAGTAGCTGAAAGGAAAAACCGAACACTCATAGATATGGTGAACGCTATGTTAGCTAGTTCAGGGCTACCTTCGAACCTGTGGGGGGAAGCAATTCTCTCTGCTTGCTATATCTTGAACCGAGTTCCATTTAAGAAATCCGACAAAACTCCATATGAGTTATGGAAAGGAAGACAACCGTCCTATGCATACTTTAAAGTGTGGGGGTGTTTGGCCAAGGTGGCCACTCCTCGTTCCAAGAAAACCAAAATAGGACCTAAAACTGTAGATTGTGTTTTCCTAGGATATCCTGAGCACACTAGTGCTTATAGGTTCATGGTAATTGGTGAGAACACCATAATGGAATCCAGAGATGCAGTGTTTTTCGAACACATTTTCCCTTTAGGGTCTGGACCTCATAAAAGGGTCCGCGATGATCTCTCAGATGTTCCTTCGACTAGTCAACCCCCGTCTCTAGATGCTGAAACCGAACCTAGAAGAAGTAAGAGGGTCAGAACCGAGAAAGGTTTCGGTCCAGATTTTGTGACTCTTACGGTAGAGTCTGAACCCCAAACCTATAAGGAAGCTATGACTTCTCCGGAAGCTCCCTTCTGGGAAGAAGCTTCAAATAATGAGTGGGATTCCATTCAACAAAATGAAACTTGGGAGCTTGTAGACTTACCTCCTGGTAGTAAAACCATAGGTTGCAAGTGGGTCTTCAAAAGGAAACTTAGAACAGATGGAACTATAGAAAAACACAAAGCTAGGTTGGTAGCTAAGGGGTACAGACAACAGGAAGGATTAGATTTCTTTGATACCTATTCACCGGTCACTAGAATCACTTCTATCCGGATGCTGATTGCTATTGCTTCTATTTATGATTTGCATATACATCAGATGGATGTTAAAACTGCTTTTTTATATGGTGAATTGAATGAAGAAATTTATATGGACCAACCGGAAGGTTTTGTTGTGAAAGGTTTTGAAGATAAAGTATGCAAACTGAAAAAATCTTTGTATGGTTTAAAACAAGCACCTAAACAGTGGCATGAAAAATTTAATCATGTAATGATATCTAATGGCTTCAAGGTTAATGAATCTGATAAATGTGTTTACATTAAATCTGTGGATGATTCTCATGTTATTGTGTGCCTATATGTTGATGATATGCTCATATTAGGTAGTAACCTTGAAGTATCAATACCACTAAAAGCATGCTTAACGAAAACTTTGACATGAAAGACTTAGGCCCTGCTGATGTAATCTTAGGGATGAAAATCAGAAAGATGTCTGATGGATATAGTCTTAGTCAATCTCATTATGTTGAAACTGTGCTTAAGAGATTTAATCATGAAAATGCTAAACCTGCAACTACTCCTTATGATCCCAATTGCAAATTGAAAAAGAACAAGGGTGAGGGTATTTATCAACTTGAGTATTCTCGTGTTATTGGCAGTCTTATGTATTTAATGAACTGTACAAGACCTGATATTGCTATACTGTGAGTAGATTAAGCAGGTACACTTGCAACCCTGGGCAGGATCACTGGAATGCTCTCTACAGAGTTCTACGGTACCTGAGAGGAACTTCAAACTATTGCCTAAGTTTTGGGAAGTATCCTGCTGTGCTAGAAGGGTATTGTGATGCTAACTGGATATCAGACTCAGATGAGTGCAAATCCACTAGCGGGTACATCTTCACACTTGGTGGTGCGTCTGTGTCATGGAAGTCTACCAAACAGACATGTATAGCCGATCCACCATGGAGTCTGAGTTTATAGCCTTGGAGAAAGCTGGAGAGGAAGCTGAATGGATACGAGGTTTCCTGGGTGGAATTCCACTCTGGCCCAAGCCTGTGTCTTCGATCGCAATCCACTGTGACAGTCAAGCTGCTATTGGATGCGCAAAGAATAGTGTATACAACGGAAAGTCTATACATCTTCGAAGAAGACACAAGACAGTGAAACAACTACTCTCTACTGGCATCATCTCTATAGACTTTGTAAGGTCTAAAGAGAATATTGCAGATCCTTTGACGAAAGGGTTATCTAGAGAGGTAGTTAGATCCACATCGAAGGGGATGGGACTCAAGCTCATAGAATAAATCGCCATGAAGGACACTCAACCTTGTGAATGGAGCTCCAAGATCAAGGTTCAATGAGATAACTAATTTTTGGTGATGTCGAGAGAAAGCACTATCTTTGTCCCTCCCTATGGTGTAACCATATGATAGTGCTGCCTGCATGTTTTAGGATGATCTGTCAGGATCTTAATGAGTTCCATGGCTTTACTTAAAGCGGAGTGTGGCAGGACACTCTTAATGGACTCACCTATGTGGATGTTGGAAGTGGGGCCGCTTCCTATGAGAATTTGAGCTTTTTCTCTAGAGACATTCATTAAGTCCGGGATTTAGCCCACGGCCAAAACGGGCACAACGGCAAGAGCTTGGCAGCTTTCTTTTTCTTTGAGACATCAAAGTGTGGTTGTTATTTCTGAATTGCACTCACTGTTGACGGTTCAAGACATTGTGTTCACCGAAACAACAAGCAGTTCCGGTAACCTCTCACTATGTTAAGGTTCAATCTCTGGGACACCTTAGCCTAATATTGATGTATTATGTTTTCTCGTATTTCGTCGATATGTTTTATCATTCATGTGGGGGATTGTTAGAAAAAACGCTTTAAAATTACCAATTTTTCCATGGACTATGTTTTGATCCCTAGACCTATTGCCCATTATTGTTTTTTTTTTGAATAGATAAAACAATAGTCCCACATTGACTAAAATCTAAAGAGTTTTAGACATAAATACCATAGAGTTGGCTATAAGGGCATGGCCCTTGGGTCATTAGACTTTTGTGCTTGGGGGGGAGGCTTAGACTAGGGCAAGGTTGCCTTTCCCGTACGCGCGGTGCTTCGCACAGAAGCACGCACGCCGCCGCCGCCGTCCGTCCGGTCGGTCGGTCGGGTCGGGCTCGGGCTCGGGTTCGGGTTGGGTGTGGGTGTGGGTGTATTAGATCCTATCTTTTTGCTGAAATTTTTGGTACGTGTTTTCCACACAAGTAGAAGAATCTTTTCTTTGTCTGCACGTGTTTGTCCTGACTTCTTTGTCTGAACGTGCTTGTCTTGGCTTCTTTGTCTGCACGAGTTTTGTCCTGACTTCTTTGTCTGAACGTGCTTGTCTTGGCTTCTTTGTTGTACGTGTTTTGTCCTGGCTCCTTGTATGTACGTATTTGGCTTGGCAGCAACACACTGCTCCATGCCTGACAAAACAACTTTTTGCACTATCTTTAACCCAACATAACCAGTTTTTCTGTCATACGCATGGGTTTTCTTTCTTGTTTGTAACTACACAAACACTATATAAGAGAGTAGTTGTAATCTCAGAAAAACACACCACAGAGAAATATCTCTTCTACTCTCCCTCAGTTTTTCTGTAAACATCTCTTCT
Source organism: Papaver somniferum (assembly GCF_003573695.1). NCBI lineage: Eukaryota > Viridiplantae > Streptophyta > Magnoliopsida > Ranunculales > Papaveraceae > Papaver > Papaver somniferum. The sequence continues at coordinate 48,696,915 of NC_039365.1, forward strand.
ACTGTTTTAAGTTCTGCCAAGCTCTAAGGGTACCCTCATTGTATGCTACATTGAGGGGTACTAACTGTAGTTGTATCCTGGAGGTGACTCGCCAACTGCTGTAGCATCTCAGAGGAGTGGCAGGCGATATTGCCTTTAGGACAGCGTAGTCTACGTGCCTCTACATTTTCTGTGCAGCAACATCAGCAACATTATTTTGAGCTAAGTATCTTCTTCTCAGTTACTTTATTAGTAATATACCCAACAAGTACCAGCATTACTTCGGTAAGAGTCCAAAACGTGTCTTGGAATCTGAAAGACTGATCCTGTTATACAACACATCTTCGAATCATCAAACAGTGGATGTCGTTCCATCACGAGCATAATCATCATCAACATATGTAGCTTTCTAATAACAGCATAGTCCTCTGTGTATGTGTACCGTCCATGTACAAGTCATGTGAGTGTAGTATTCTATGCACGTGTGAGAGTGTTGAGAGTTGAGAAGAACTCAGTCGAGTATATAAACTCACCCCTGTCCTGTAAACAAATCAATCTTTCTCTTAATCAACTGATTATCAAACCGTATTCAGTAATCTGTACTTAATGTGCGTATGTTGATTGTTTCCTGCACCATTGAGTGCTTAATTTTGCTTCGGTTAGCTCCTCCTCTCAATGTTACTTTGGTACAGTCCTCATAGTAGTGGTATGTGAGTGAGTTGATTTGTGTGTGTAATGATAGAACTGAGGATGTTGTTTCGGAATTGAAATTGGTGAGATATATTAAGTACAGATTGATGTTCTCTTTGATGAGTCTACATTCAATTCTGATGTAGTCTGGTTTAGTTATCTTTACTTTCCTTTTTGTTATTTTGTGTGATCGAATAATAAAGGTCCAGCTGAGATCATGCTGTGAGTACATCAATAAAATTGGAATAATGTTGATGATTTGTGATGTCAATACGTGCAAGAGACTGCATCTGCAGAGAATTGGAATTGTTGCTTACTTCTTTTACTCCATATGTCTCCTGCAATTGGTATTCAACTTGCTAAAGACAACTGCTCTCTCATGTCATTGATGTATACAAGATAATGTCATTGATGTCATGCTATGACTGTTAGAAAAAACGCTTTAAAATTACCAATTTTTCCATGGACTATGTTTTGATCCCTAGACCTATTGCCCATTAATTGTTTTTTCTTTTGAATAGATAAAACAATAGTCCCACATTGACTAAAATCTAAAGAGTTTTAGACATAAATACCATAGAGTTGGCTATAAGGGCATGGCCCTTGGGTCATTAGACTTTTGTGCTTGGGGGGGAGGCTTAGACTAGGGCAAGGTTGCCTTTCCCGTACACGCGGTGCTTCGCACAGAAGCACGCACGCCGCCGCCGTCCGTCCGGTCGGTCGGTCGGTCGGGTCGGGGTCGGGCTCGGGCTCGGGTTCGGGTTCGGGTGTGGGTGTGGGTGTATTAGATCCTATCTTTTTGCTGAAATTTTTGGTACGTGTTTTCCACACAAGTAGAAGAATCTTTTCTTTGTCTGCACGTGTTTTGTCCTGACTTCTTTGTCTGAACGTGCTTGTCTTGGCTTCTTTGTCTGCACGAGTTTTGTCCTGACTTCTTTGTCTGAACGTGCTTGTCTTGGCTTCTTTGTTTGTACGTGTTTTGTCCTGGCTCCCTTGTATGTACGTATTTGGCTTGGCAGCAACACACTGCTCCATGCCTGACAAAACAACTTTTGTTGCACTATCTTTAACCCAACATAACCAGTTTTTTCTGTCATACGCATGGGTTTTCTTTCTTGTTTGTAACTACACAAACACTATATAAGAGAGTAGTTGTAATCTCAGAAAAGACACACCACAGAGAAATATCTCTTCTACTCTCCCTCAGTTTTTCTGTAAACATCTCTTCTACTGTTTTAAGTTCTGCCAAGCTCTAAGGGTACCCTCATTGTATGCTACATTGAGGGGTACTAACTGTAGTTGTATCCTGGAGGTGACTCGCCAACTGTGTAGCATCTCAGAGGAGTGGCAGGCGATATTTCCTTTAGGACAGCGTAGTCTACGTGCCTCTACATTTTCTGTGCAGCAACATCAGCAACATTATTTTGAGCTAAGTATCTTCTTCTCAGTTACTTTATTAGTAATATACCCAACAATCTAAAGGCAATATCCTCTTTACTATATTTTGTAACAACATGGGAAAGAGTACTGTAGACAAACCCCCAAAGTTTAGTGGCAAAGACTTTAAACGATGGCAGTCCAAAATGTTATTCTTCTTAAAAGACCAAAGGCTAGATGAAGTTGCCTTAGAAAGACCCTCAAGAAGGCTTCATGACCGTGGTTATGAAGATAGACTGGATAGGTGGACTAGGAAAAATTACATGTGCAAAAACCATATTCTTAACTGTCTGGATGACTCCTTGTACGACTTTTATAATGCAAAAGAGAATTTTACTGCTTTTGATTTATGGGAAGCCCTAGAAGAAAAATATCTTGCTGAAGCTGCTGGAAGCAAGAAGTTCTTGGTGGCTAGGTTCCTGGAATATAAGATGACTGATGAAAAGCCTGTTGTAGAACAATTCGTCGAACTCCAGCTACTCATCAACGAAATTCTTGCTGAAGGCATGCATATTGATGAATCTCTACAAGTATCTGCAGTGATTGAAAAGCTACCACCCTCATGGAACGAGTACAAGAGGAGGCTGCGACACAAGAATCGTGAAATCACCATGGTGGAGCTGGGGAAAAATCCAGGTGGAGGAACTTCTGTGCTGCAAAGACAAGAGCCTGATGCTGAGCAAAGACATGTCAAACAAAGCTCATGTCTGGACGATAATGCTGCGTCAAAGAAAAGGCACGGAGAATCCAGCAAAAATGGTAAACGTAACAAACAGCGTAACTCCAAAGGTAACCATCTTAAGCCAAAGGGTGGTGTCTCCAAAAACACCATCAAAGGCGACTGCTATAACTGTGGGAAAACTGGTCATATGGCCAAGGACTGTAGGGCACCTAAAAAGACCAAAAATGATCCTAAACAGAAAAATAAGGCAAACGTAGTAGATGATTCTGGATATTTTACTGGCATGGTGTCTGAAGTCAACCTTGTCTCTAATGTGACCAATGTGAGAGACTGGTGGCTTGATTCTGGAGCCACTAGGCATGTCTGTAAGTTCAGAAATGCTTTCTCCTCCTATAACAAAGTAGGAGACGATGAGAAATTGTTTATGGGAAACTATTCTACCTCTAAAGTGGTAAAAAGGCAAGGTTGAATTGAAGCTCACTTCAGGAAAAACTCTCGCATTGAATGACGTGTATCACGTCCCGGACATATGCAAGAATCTTATCTCAGAAACCATCTTACTTGGAAAAGGTTTTAAATTTGTAGCTGAGTCTAACAAAGTTGTAATCTCTAAAGGTGGTGACTTCGTAGGAAAAGGATATGTCACTGATAACATGATTAAGCTTAGTGTACTTTCTTTGAACTTGAATGATAATGCATCTTCTTCTGCTTATGTTTGTGACTCCTCACATGTTTGGCATGATAACTAGGACATGTTAATTTCAAATCTATTGAAAGACTTGCTAAATTAGGCTGCATTCCTAAAATAAACTTTGACAGAGGTCATAAATGTGAAATTTGTGTTGAATCTAAATATGCTAGAAAACCCTTTAACAAAAAGGTTGAACGTAGTACAACTCCCCTAGAACTAATCCACTCCGATTTGGGAGATTTGAAATCAACACCAACTAGAGGTGGGAAAAAATGGTACATCACTTTTATAGATGATCACTCAAGATACTGTCAGGTTTATCTTCTTAGAAGTAAAGATGAAGCCCTAGACGCTTTCAAATTATATAAACTTGAAGTAGAAAACCAAAGAGGTGTTACTATTAAAACTCTTAGGTCGGACCGAGGCGGTGAGTATGTGATACCTATAGAGAATTCTGCAAACTTAATGGCATCATTCATGAATCTACTGCACCTTATTCACCTGAGTCGAATGGAGTAGCTGAAAGGAAAAACCGAACACTCATAGATATGGTGAACGCTATGTTAGCTAGTTCAGGGCTACCTTCGAACCTGTGGGGGGAAGCAATTCTCTCTGCTTGCTATATCTTGAACCGAGTTCCATTTAAGAAATCCGACAAAACTCCATATGAGTTATGGAAAGGAAGACAACCGTCCTATGCATACTTTAAAGTGTGGGGGTGTTTGGCCAAGGTGGCCACTCCTCGTTCCAAGAAAACCAAAATAGGACCTAAAATGTAGATTGTGTTTTTCCTAGGATATCCTGAGCACACTAGTGCTTATAGGTTCATGGTAATTGGTGAGAACACTAATGGAATCCAGAGATGCAGTGTTTTTCGAACACATTTTCCCTTTAGGGTCTGGACCTCAAAAGGGTCCGCGATGATCTCTCAGATGTCCTTCGACTAGTCAACCCCCGTCTCTAGATACTGAAACCGAACCTAGAAGAAGTAAGAGGGTCAGAACCGAGAAAGGTTTCGGTCCAGTTTTGTGACTCTTACGGTAGAGTCTGAACCCCACCTATGGAAGCTAACTTTCCGAAGCTCCTTCTGGGAAGAAGCTTCAAATAATGAGTGGGATTCCATTCAACAAAATGAAACTTGGGAGCTTGTAGACTTACCTCCTGGTAGTAAAACCATAGGTGCAAGTGGGTCTTCAAAAGGAAACTTAGAACAGATGGAACTATAGAAAAACACAAGCTAGGTTGGTAGCTAAGGGGTACAGACAACAGGAAGGATTAGATTTTTTGATACCTATTCACCGGTCACTAGAATCACTCTCCGGATGCTGATTGCTATTGCTTCTATTTATGATGCATATACATCAGATGGATGTTTAAAACTGCTTTTTTATATGGTGAATGAATGAAGAAATTTATATGGACCAACCGGAAGGTTTTGTTGTGAAAGGTTTTGAAGATAAAGTATGCAAACTGAAAAAATCTTTGTATGGTTTAAACCAAAGCACTAAATGCATGAAAATTTAATCATGTAATGATATCTAATGCTTCAAGGTTAATGAATCTGATAAATGTGTTTACATAAATCTGTGGATGATTCTCATGTTATTGTGTGCCTATTGTTGATGATATGCTCATTAGGTAGTAACCTTGAAAGTATCAATACCACTAAAAGCATGCTTAACGAAAACTTTGACATGAAAGACTTAGGCCCTGCTGATGTAATTAGGGATGAAAATCGAAGATGTCTGATGGATATAGTCTTAGTCAATCTTTCTGTTGAACTGTGCTTAAGAGATTTATCTGAAATGCTAAACTGTACCTCTCCTTATGATCCCAATTGCAAATGAAAAAGAACAAGGGTGAGGGTATTTATCAACTTGAGTATTCTCGTGTTATTGGCAGTCTTATGTATTTAATGAACTGTACCAAGACCTGATATTGCCTATACTGTGAGTAGATTAAGCAGGTACACTTGCAACCCTGGGCAGGATCACTGGAATGCTCTCTACAGAGTTCTACGGTACCTGAGAGAACTTCAAACTATTGCCTAAGTTTTGGGAAGTATCCTGCTGTGCTAGAAGGTATTGTGATGCTAACTGGATATCAGACTCAGATGAGTGCAAATCCACTAGCGGGTACATCTCACACTTGGTGGTGCGTCTGTGTCATGAAGTCTACCAAACAGACATGTATAGCGATCCACCATGGGTCTGAGTTATAGCCTTGGAGAAAGCTGGAGAGGAAGCTGAATGGATACGAGGTTTCCTGGGTGGAATTCCACTCTGGCCCAAGCCTGTGTCTTCGATCGCAATCCACTGTGACAGTCAAGCTGCTATTGGATGCGCAAAGAATAGTGTATACAACGGAAAGTCTATACATCTTCGAAGAAGACACAAGACAGTGAAACAACTACTCTCTACTGGCATCATCTCTATAGACTTTGTAAGGTCTAAAGAGAATATTGCAGATCCTTTGACGAAAGGGTTATCTAGAGAGGTAGTTAGATCCACATCGAAGGGGATGGGACTCAAGCTCATAGAATAAATCGCCATGAAGGACACTCAACCTTGTGAATGGAGCTCCAAGATCAAGGTTCAATGAGATAACTAATTTTTGGTGATGTCGAGAGAAAGCACTATCTTTGTCCCTCCCTATGGTGTAACCATATGATAGTGCTGCCTGCATGTTTTAGGATGATCTGTCAGGATCTTAATGAGTTCCATGGCTTTACTTAAAGCGGAGTGTGGCAGGACACTCTTAATGGACTCACCTATGTGGATGTTGGAAGTGGGGCCGCTTCCTATGAGAATTTGAGCTTTTTCTCTAGAGACATTCATTAAGTCCGGGATTTAGCCCACGGCCAAAACGGGCACAACGGCAAGAGCTTGGCAGCTTTCTTTTTCTTTGAGACATCAAAGTGTGGTTGTTATTTCTGAATTGCACTCACTGTTGACGGTTCAAGACATTGTGTTCACCGAAACAACAAGCAGTTCCGGTAACCTCTCACTATGTTAAGGTTCAATCTCTGGGACACCTTAGCCTAATATTGATGTATTATGTTTTCTCGTATTTCGTCGATATGTTTTATCATTCATGTGGGGGATTGTTAGAAAAAACGCTTTAAAATTACCAATTTTTCCATGGACTATGTTTTGATCCCTAGACCTATTGCCCATTATTGTTTTTTCTTTTGAATAGATAAAACAATAGTCCCACATTGACTAAAATCTAAAGAGTTTTAGACATAAATACCATAGAGTTGGCTATAAGGGCATGGCCCTTGGGTCATTAGACTTTTGTGCTTGGGGGGGAGGCTTAGACTAGGGCAAGGTTGCCTTTCCCGTACGCGCGGTGCTTCGCACAGAAGCACGCACGCCGCCGCCGTCCGTCCGGTCGGTCGGTCGGGCTCGGGCTCGGGCTCGGGTTCGGGTTGGGTGTGGGTGTGGGGTATTAGATCCTATCTTTTGCTGAAATTTTTGGTACGTGTTTTCCACACAAGTAGAAGAATCTTTTCTTTGTCTGCACGTGTTTTGTCCTGACTTCTTTGTCTGAACGTGCTTGTCTTGGCTTCTTTGTCTGCACGAGTTTTGTCCTGACTTCTTTGTCTGAACGTGCTTGTCTTGGCTTCTTTGTTGTACGTGTTTTGTCCTGGCCCTTGTATGTACGTATTTGGCTTGGCAGCAACACACTGCTCCATGCCTGACAAAACAACTTTTGTTGCACTATCTTTAACCCAACATAACCATTTTTTCTGTCATACGCATGGGTTTTCTTTCTTGTTTGTAACTACACAAACACTATATAAGAGAGTAGTTGTAATCTCAGAAAAACACACCACAGAGAAATATCTCTTCTACTCTCCCTCAGTTTTTCTGTAAACATCTCTTCTACTGTTTTAAGTTCTGCCAAGCTCTAAGGGTACCCTCATTGTATGCTACATTGAGGGGTACTAACTGTAGTTGTATCCTGGAGGTGACTCGCCAACTGCTGTAGCATCTCAGAGGAGTGGCAGGCGATATTGCCTTTAGGACAGCGTAGTCTACGTGCCTCTACATTTCTGTGCAGCAACATCAGCAACATTATTTTGAGCTAAGTATCTTCTTCTCAGTTACTTTATTAGTAATACCCAACAAGTACCAGCATTACTTCGGTAAGAGTCCAAAACGTGTCTTGGAATCTGAAAGACTGATCCTGTTATACAACACATCTTCGAATCATCAAACAGTGGATGTCGTTCCATCACGAGCATAATCATCATCAACATATGTAGCTTTTCTAATAACAGCATAGTCTCTGTGTATGTGTACCGTCCATGTACAAGTCATGTGAGTGTAGTATTCTATGCACGTGTGAGAGTGTTGAGAGTTGAGAAGAACTCAGTCGAGTATATAAACTCACCCCTGTCCTGTAAACAAATCAATCTTTCTCTTAATCAACTGATTATCAAACCGTATTCAGTAATCTGTACTTAATGTGCGTATGTTGATTGTTTCCTGCACCATTGAGTGCTTAATTTTGCTTCGGTTAGCTCTCCTCTCAATGTTACTTTGGTACAGTCCTCATAGTAGTGGTATGTGAGTGAGTTGATTTGTGTGTGTAATGTAGAACTGAGGATGTTGTTTCGGAATTGAAATGGTGAGATATATAAGTACAGATTGATGTTCTCTTTGATGAGTCTACATTCAATTCTGATGTGTAGTCTGGTTTAGTTATCTTTACTTTCCTTTTTGTTATTTTGTGTGATCGAATAATAAAGGTCCAGCTGAGATCATGCTGTGAGTACATCAATAAAATTGGAATAATGTTGATGATTTGTGATGTCAATACGTGCAAGAGACTGCATCTGCAGAGAATTGGAATTGTTGCTTACTTCTTTTACTCCATATGTCTCCTGCAATTGGTATTCAACTTGCTAAAGACAACTGCTCTCTCATGTCATTGATGTATACAAGATAATGTCATTGATGTCATGCTATGACTGTTAGAAAAAACGCTTTAAAATTACCAATTTTTCCATGGGATGTTTTGATCCCTAGACCTATTGCCCATTAATTGTTTTTCTTTTGAATAGATAAAACAATAGTCCCACATTGACTAAAATCTAAAGAGTTTTAGACATAAATACCATAGAGTTGGCTATAAGGGCATGGCCCTTGGGTCATTAGACTTTTGTGCTTGGGGGGGAGGCTTAGACTAGGGCAAGGTTGCCTTTCCCGTACACGCGGTGCTTCGCACAGAAGCACGCACGCCGCCGCCGTCCGTCGGTCGGTCGGTCGTCGGTCGGTCGGGTCGGGCTCGGGCTCGGGTTCGGGTTCGGGTGTGGGTGTGGGTGTATTAGATCCTATCTTTTTGCTGAAATTTTTGGTACGTGTTTTCCACACAAGTAGAAGAATCTTTTCTTTGTCTGCACGTGTTTGTCCTGACTTTGTCTGAACGTGCTTGTCTTGGCTTCTTTGTCTGCACGAGTTTTGTCCTGACTTCTTTGTCTGAACGTGCTTGTCTTGGCTTCTTTGTTGTACGTGTTTTGTCCTGGCTCCTTGTATGTACGTATTTGGCTTGGCAGCAACACACTGCTCCATGCCTGACAAAACAACTTTTGTTGCACTATCTTTAACCCAACATAACCAGTTTTTCTGTCATACGCATGGGTTTTCTTTCTTGTTTGTAACTACACAAACACTATATAAGAGAGTAGTTGTAATCTCAGAAAACACACCACAGAGAAATATCTCTTCTACTCTCCCTCAGTTTTTCTGTAAACATCTCTTCTACTGTTTTAAGTTCTGCCAAGCTCTAAGGGTACCCTCATTGTATGCTACATTGAGGGGTACTAACTGTAGTTGTATCCTGGAGGTGACTCGCCAACTGCTGTAGCATCTCAGAGGAGTGGCAGGCGATATTGCCTTTAGGACAGCGTAGTCTACGTGCCTCTACATTTCTGTGCAGCAACATCAGCAACATTATTTTGAGCTAAGTATCTTCTTCTCAGTTACTTTATTAGTAATATACCCAACAATCTAAAGGCAATATCCTCTTTACTATATTTTGTAACAACATGGGAAAGAGTACTGTAGACAAACCCCCAAAGTTTAGTGGCAAAGACTTTAAACGATGGCAGTCCAAAATGTTATTCTTCTTAAAAGACCAAAGGCTAGATGAAGTTGCCTTAGAAAGACCCTCAAGAAGGCTTCATGACCGTGGTTATGAAGATAGACTGGATAGGTGGACTAGGAAAAATTACATGTGCAAAAACCATATTCTTAACTGTCTGGATGACTCCTTGTACGACTTTTATAATGCAAAAGAGAATTTTACTGCTTTTGATTTATGGGAAGCCCTAGAAGAAAAATATCTTGCTGAAGCTGCTGGAAGCAAGAAGTTCTTGGTGGCTAGGTTCCTGGAATATAAGATGACTGATGAAAAGCCTGTTGTAGAACAATTCGTCGAACTCCAGCTACTCATCAACGAAATTCTTGCTGAAGGCATGCATATTGATGAATCTCTACAAGTATCTGCAGTGATTGAAAAGCTACCACCCTCATGGAACGAGTACAAGAGGAGGCTGCGACACAAGAATCGTGAAATCACCATGGTGGAGCTGGGGAAAAAGATCCAGGTGGAGGAACTTCTGTGCTGCAAAGACAAGAGCCTGATGCTGAGCAAAGACATGTCAAACAAAGCTCATGTCCTGGACGATAATGCTGCGTCAAAGAAAAGGCACGGAGAATCCAGCAAAAATGGTAAACGTAACAAACAGCGTAACTCCAAAGGTAACCATCTTAAGCCAAAGGGTGGTGTCTCCAAAAACACCATCAAAGGCGACTGCTATAACTGTGGGAAAACTGGTCATATGGCCAAGGACTGTAGGGCACCTAAAAAGACCAAAAATGATCCTAAACAGAAAAATAAGGCAAACGTAGTAGATGATTCTGGATATTTTACTGGCATGGTGTCTGAAGTCAACCTTGTCTCTAATGTGACCAATGTGAGAGACTGGTGGCTTGATTCTGGAGCCACTAGGCATGTCTGTAAGTTCAGAAATGCTTTCTCCTCCTATAACAAAGTAGGAGACGATGAGAAATTGTTTATGGGAAACTCTTCTACCTCTAAAGTGGTAGGAAAAGGCAAGGTTGAATTGAAGCTCACTTCAGGAAAAACTCTCGCATTGAATGACGTGTATCACGTCCCGGACATATGCAAGAATCTTATCTCAGAAACCATCTTACTTGGAAAAGGTTTTAAATTTGTAGCTGAGTCTAACAAAGTTGTAATCTCTAAAGGTGGTGACTTCGTAGGAAAAGGATATGTCACTGATAACATGATTAAGCTTAGTGTACTTTCTTTGAACTTGAATGATAATGCATCTTCTTCTGCTTATGTTTGTGACTCCTCACATGTTTGGCATGATAGACTAGGACATGTTAATTTCAAATCTATTGAAAGACTTGCTAAATTAGGCTGCATTCCTAAAATAAACTTTGACAGAGGTCATAAATGTGAAATTTGTGTTGAATCTAAATATGCTAGAAAACCCTTTAACAAAAAGGTTGAACGTAGTACAACTCCCCTAGAACTAATCCACTCCGATTTGGGAGATTTGAAATCAACACCAACTAGAGGTGGGAAAAAATGGTACATCACTTTTATAGATGATCACTCAAGATACTGTCAGGTTTATCTTCTTAGAAGTAAAGATGAAGCCCTAGACGCTTTCAAATTATATAAACTTGAAGTAGAAAACCAAAGAGGTGTTACTATTAAAACTCTTAGGTCGGACCGAGGCGGTGAGTATGTGATACCTATAGGAGAATTCTGCAAACTTAATGGCATCATTCATGAAACTACTGCACCTTATTCACCTGAGTCGAATGGAGTAGCTGAAAGGAAAAACCGAACACTCATAGATATGGTGAACGCTATGTTAGCTAGTTCAGGGCTACCTTCGAACCTGTGGGGGGAAGCAATTCTCTCTGCTTGCTATATCTTGAACCGAGTTCCATTTAAGAAATCCGACAAAACTCCATATGAGTTATGGAAAGGAAGACAACCGTCCTATGCATACTTTAAAGTGTGGGGGTGTTTGGCCAAGGTGGCCACTCCTCGTTCCAAGAAAACCAAAATAGGACCTAAAACTGTAGATTGTGTTTTCCTAGGATATCCTGAGCACACTAGTGCTTATAGGTTCATGGTAATTGGTGAGAACACCATAATGGAATCCAGAGATGCAGTGTTTTTCGAACACATTTTCCCTTTAGGGTCTGGACCTCATAAAAGGGTCCGCGATGATCTCTCAGATGTTCCTTCGACTAGTCAACCCCCGTCTCTAGATGCTGAAACCGAACCTAGAAGAAGTAAGAGGGTCAGAACCGAGAAAGGTTTCGGTCCAGATTTTGTGACTCTTACGGTAGAGTCTGAACCCCAAACCTATAAGGAAGCTATGACTTCTCCGGAAGCTCCCTTCTGGGAAGAAGCTTCAAATAATGAGTGGGATTCCATTCAACAAAATGAAACTTGGGAGCTTGTAGACTTACCTCCTGGTAGTAAAACCATAGGTTGCAAGTGGGTCTTCAAAAGGAAACTTAGAACAGATGGAACTATAGAAAAACACAAAGCTAGGTTGGTAGCTAAGGGGTACAGACAACAGGAAGGATTAGATTTCTTTGATACCTATTCACCGGTCACTAGAATCACTTCTATCCGGATGCTGATTGCTATTGCTTCTATTTATGATTTGCATATACATCAGATGGATGTTAAAACTTTTTTATATGGTGAATTGAATGAAGAAATTTATATGGACCAACCGGAAGGTTTTGTTGTGAAAGGTTTTGAAGATAAAGTATGCAAACTGAAAAAATCTTTGTATGGTTTAAAACAAGCACCTAAACAGTGGCATGAAAAATTTAATCATGTAATGATATCTAATGGCTTCAAGGTTAATGAATCTGATAAATGTGTTTACATTAAATCTGTGGATGATTCTCATGTTATTGTGTGCCTATATGTTGATGATATGCTCATATTAGGTAGTAACCTTGAAGTATCAATACCACTAAAAGCATGCTTAACGAAAACTTTGACATGAAAGACTTAGGCCCTGCTGATGTAATCTTAGGGATGAAAATCAGAAAGATGTCTGATGGATATAGTCTTAGTCAATCTCATTATGTTGAAACTGTGCTTAAGAGATTTAATCATGAAAATGCTAAACCTGCAACTACTCCTTATGATCCCAATTGCAAATTGAAAAAGAACAAGGGTGAGGGTATTTATCAACTTGAGTATTCTCGTGTTATTGGCAGTCTTATGTATTTAATGAACTGTACAAGACCTGATATTGCTTATACTGTGAGTAGATTAAGCAGGTACACTTGCAACCCTGGGCAGGATCACTGGAATGCTCTCTACAGAGTTCTACGGTACCTGAGAGGAACTTCAAACTATTGCCTAAGTTTTGGGAAGTATCCTGCTGTGCTAGAAGGGTATTGTGATGCTAACTGGATATCAGACTCAGATGAGTGCAAATCCACTAGCGGGTACATCTTCACACTTGGTGGTGCGTCTGTGTCATGGAAGTCTACCAAACAGACATGTATAGCCGATCCACCATGGAGTCTGAGTTTATAGCCTTGGAGAAAGCTGGAGAGGAAGCTGAATGGATACGAGGTTTCCTGGGTGGAATTCCACTCTGGCCCAAGCCTGTGTCTTCGATCGCAATCCACTGTGACAGTCAAGCTGCTATTGGATGCGCAAAGAATAGTGTATACAACGGAAAGTCTATACATCTTCGAAGAAGACACAAGACAGTGAAACAACTACTCTCTACTGGCATCATCTCTATAGACTTTGTAAGGTCTAAAGAGAATATTGCAGATCCTTTGACGAAAGGGTTATCTAGAGAGGTAGTTAGATCCACATCGAAGGGGATGGGACTCAAGCTCATAGAATAAATCGCCATGAAGGACACTCAACCTTGTGAATGGAGCTCCAAGATCAAGGTTCAATGAGATAACTAATTTTTGGTGATGTCGAGAGAAAGCACTATCTTTGTCCCTCCCTATGGTGTAACCATATGATAGTGCTGCCTGCATGTTTTAGGATGATCTGTCAGGATCTTAATGAGTTCCATGGCTTTACTTAAAGCGGAGTGTGGCAGGACACTCTTAATGGACTCACCTATGTGGATGTTGGAAGTGGGGCCGCTTCCTATGAGAATTTGAGCTTTTCTCTAGAGACATTCATTAAGTCCGGGATTTAGCCCACGGCCAAAACGGGCACAACGGCAAGAGCTTGGCAGCTTTCTTTTTCTTTGAGACATCAAAGTGTGGTTGTTATTTCTGAATTGCACTCACGTTGACGGTTCAAGACATTGTGTTCACCGAAACAACAAGCAGTTCCGGTAACCTCTACTATGTTAAGGTTCAATCTCTGGGACAACTTAGCCTAATATTGATGTATTATGTTTTCTCGTATTTCGTCGATATGTTTTATCATTCATGTGGGGGATTGTTAGAAAAAACGCTTTAAAATTACCAATTTTTCCATGGACTATGTTTTGATCCCTAGACCTATTGCCCATTAATTGTTTTTTCTTTTGAATAGATAAAACAATAGTCCCACATTGACTAAAATCTAAAGAGTTTTAGACATAAATACCATAGAGTTGGCTATAAGGGCATGGCCCTTGGGTCATTAGACTTTTGTGCTTGGGGGGGAGGCTTAGACTAGGGCAAGGTTGCCTTTCCCGTACGCGCGGTGCTTCGCACAGAAGCACGCACGCCGCCGCCGCCGTCCGTCCGGTCGGTCGGTCGGGCTCGGGCTCGGGCTCGGGTTCGGGTTCGGTGTGGGTGTGGGTGTATTAGATCCTATCTTTTTGCTGAAATTTTTGGTACGTGTTTTCCACACAAGTAGAAGAATCTTTTCTTTGTCTGCACGTGTTGTCCTGACTTCTTTGTCTGAACGTGCTTGTCTTGGCTTCTTTGTCTGCACGAGTTTTGTCCTGACTTCTTTCTTTGTCTGAACGTGCTTGTCTTGGCTTCTTTGTTGTACGTGTTTTGTCCTGGCTCCCTTGTATGTACGTATTTGGCTTGGCAGCAACACACTGCTCCATGCCTGACAAAACAACTTTTGTTGCACTATCTTTAACCCAACATAACCAGTTTTTTCTGTCATACGCATGGGTTTTCTTTCTTGTTTGTAACTACACAAACACTATATAAGAGAGTAGTTGTAATCTCAGAAAGACACACCACAGAGAAATCTCTTCTACTCTCCCTCAGTTTTTCTGTAAACATCTCTTCTACTGTTTTAAGTTCTGCCAAGCTCTAAGGGTACCCTCATTGTATGCTACATTGAGGGGTACTAACTGTAGTTGTATCCTGGAGGTGACTCGCCAACTGCTGTAGCATCTTAGAGGAGTGGCAGGCGATATTGCCTTTAGGACAGCGTAGTCTACGTGCCTCTACATTTTCTGTGCAGCAACATCAGCAACATTATTTTGAGCTAAGTATCTTCTTCTCAGTTACTTTATTAGTAATATACCCAACAAGTACCAGCATTACTTCGGTAAGAGTCCAAAACGTGTCTTGGAATCTGAAAGACTGATCCTGTTATACAACACATCTTCGAATCATCAAACAGTGGATGTCGTTCCATCACGAGCATAATCATCATCAACATATGTAGCTTTCTAATAACAGCATAGTCCTCTGTGTATGTGTACCGTCCATGTACAAGTCATGTGAGTGTAGTATTCTATGCACGTGTGAGAGTGTTGAGAGTTGAGAAGAACTCAGTCGAGTATATAAACTCACCCCTGTCCTGTAAACAAATCAATCTTTCTCTTAATCAACTGATTATCAAACCGTATTCAGTAATCTGTACTTAATGTGCGTATGTTGATTGTTTCCTGCACCATTGAGTGCTTAATTTGCTTCGGTTAGCTCCTCCTCTCAATGTTACTTTGGTACAGTCCTCATAGTAGTGGTATGTGAGTGAGTTGATTTGTGTGTGTAATGATAGAACTGAGGATGTTGTTTCGGAATTGAAATTGGTGAGATATATTAAGTACAGATTGATGTTCTTTGATGAGTCTACATTCAATTCTGATGTAGTCTGGTTTAGTTATCTTTACTTTCCTTTTTGTTATTTTGTGTGATCGAATAATAAAGGTCCAGCTGAGATCATGCTGTGAGTACATCAATAAAATTGGAATAATGTTGATGATTTGTGATGTCAATACGTGCAAGAGACTGCATCTGCAGAGAATTGGAATTGTTGCTTACTTCTTTTACTCCATATGTCTCCTGCAATTGGTATTCAACTTGCTAAAGACAACTGCTCTCTCATGTCATTGATGTATACAAGATAATGTCATTGATGTCATGCTATGACTGTTAGAAAAAACGCTTTAAAATTACCAATTTTTCCATGGACTATGTTTTGATCCCTAGACCTATTGCCCATTAATTGTTTTTTCTTTTGAATAGATAAAACAATAGTCCCACATTGACTAAAATCTAAAGAGTTTTAGACATAAATACCATAGAGTTGGCTATAAGGGCATGGCCCTTGGGTCATTAGACTTTTGTGCTTGGGGGGGAGGCTTAGACTAGGGCAAGGTTGCCTTTCCCGTACACGCGGTGCTTCGCACAGAAGCACGCACGCCGCCGCCGTCCGTCCGTCGGTCGGGTCGGGTCGGGTCGGGCTCGGGCTCGGGTTCGGGTTCGGGTGTGGGTGTGGGTGTATTAGATCCTATCTTTTTGCTGAAATTTTTGGTACGTGTTTTCCACACAAGTAGAAGAATCTTTTCTTTGTCTGCACGTGTTTTGTCCTGACTTCTTTGTCTGAACGTGCTTGTCTTGGCTTCTTTGTCTGCACGAGTTTTGTCCTGACTTCTTTGTCTGAACGTGCTTGTCTTGGCTTCTTTGTTTGTACGTGTTTTGTCCTGGCTCCCTTGTATGTACGTATTTGGCTTGGCAGCAACACACTGCTCCATGCCTGACAAAACAACTTTTTTGCACTATCTTTAACCCAACATAACCAGTTTTTCTGTCATACGCATGGGTTTTCTTTCTTGTTTGTAACTACACAAACACTATATAAGAGAGTAGTTGTAATCTCAGAAAAGACACACCACAGAGAAATATCTCTTCTACTCTCCCTCAGTTTTTCTGTAAACATCTCTTCTACTGTTTTAAGTTCTGCCAAGCTCTAAGGGTACCCTCATTGTATGCTACATTGAGGGGTACTAACTGTAGTTGTATCCTGGAGGTGACTCGCCAACTGTGTAGCATCTCAGAGGAGTGGCAGGCGATATTTCCTTTAGGACAGCGTAGTCTACGTGCCTCTACATTTTCTGTGCAGCAACATCAGCAACATTATTTTGAGCTAAGTATCTTCTTCTCAGTTACTTTATTAGTAATATACCCAACAATCTAAAGGCAATATCCTCTTTACTATATTTTAACAACATGGGAAAGAGTACTGTAGACAAACCCCCAAAGTTTAGTGGCAAAGACTTTAAACGATGGCAGTCCAAAATGTTATTCTTCTTAAAAGACCAAAGGCTAGATGAAGTTGCCTTAGAAAGACCCTCAAGAAGGCTTCATGACCGTGGTTATGAAGATAGACTGGATAGGTGGACTAGGAAAAATTACATGTGCAAAAACCATATTCTTAACTGTCTGGATGACTCCTTGTACGACTTTTATAATGCAAAGAGAATTTTACTGCTTTTGATTTATGGGAAGCCCTAGAAGAAAAATATCTTGCTGAAGCTGCTGGAAGCAAGAAGTTCTTGGTGGCTAGGTTCCTGGAATATAAGATGACTGATGAAAAGCCTGTTGTAGAACAATTCGTCGAACTCCAGCTACTCATCAACGAAATTCTTGCTGAAGGCATGCATATTGATGAATCTCTACAAGTATCTGCAGTGATTGAAAAGCTACCACCCTCATGGAACGAGTACAAGAGGAGGCTGCGACACAAGAATCGTGAAATCACCATGGTGGAGCTGGGGAAAAAGATCCAGGTGGAGGAACTTCTGTGCTGCAAAGACAAGAGCCTGATGCTGAGCAAAGACATGTCAAACAAAGCTCATGTCTGGACGATAATGCTGCGTCAAAGAAAAGGCACGGAGAATCCAGCAAAAATGGTAAACGTAACAAACAGCGTAACTCCAAAGGTAACCATCTTAAGCCAAAGGGTGGTGTCTCCAAAAACACCATCAAAGGCGACTGCTATAACTGTGGGAAAACTGGTCATATGGCCAAGGACTGTAGGGCACCTAAAAAGACCAAAAATGATCCTAAACAGAAAAATAAGGCAAACGTAGTAGATGATTCTGGATATTTTACTGGCATGGTGTCTGAAGTCAACCTTGTCTCTAATGTGACCAATGTGAGAGACTGGTGGCTTGATTCTGGAGCCACTAGGCATGTCTGTAAGTTCAGAAATGCTTTCTCCTCCTATAACAAAGTAGGAGACGATGAGAAATTGTTTATGGGAAACTCTACTACCTCTAAAGTGGTAGAAAAGGCAAGGTTGAATTGAAGCTCACTTCAGGAAAAACTCTCGCATTGAATGACGTGTATCACGTCCCGGACATATGCAAGAATCTTATCTCAGAAACCATCTTACTTGGAAAAGGTTTTAAATTTGTAGCTGAGTCTAACAAAGTTGTAATCTCTAAAGGTGGTGACTTCGTAGGAAAAGGATATGTCACTGATAACATGATTAAGCTTAGTGTACTTTCTTTGAACTTGAATGATAATGCATCTTCTTCTGCTTATGTTTGTGACTCCTCACATGTTTGGCATGATACTAGGACATGTTAATTTCAAATCTATTGAAAGACTTGCTAAATTAGGCTGCATTCCTAAAATAAACTTTGACAGAGGTCATAAATGTGAAATTTGTGTTGAATCTAAATATGCTAGAAAACCCTTTAACAAAAAGGTTGAACGTAGTACAACTCCCCTAGAACTAATCCACTCCGATTTGGGAGATTTGAAATCAACACCAACTAGAGGTGGGAAAAAATGGTACATCACTTTTATAGATGATCACTCAAGATACTGTCAGGTTTATCTTCTTAGAAGTAAAGATGAAGCCCTAGACGCTTTCAAATTATATAAACTTGAAGTAGAAAACCAAAGAGGTGTTACTATTAAAACTCTTAGGTCGGACCGAGGCGGTGAGTATGTGATACCTATAGAGAATTCTGCAAACTTAATGGCATCATTCATGAAACTACTGCACCTTATTCACCTGAGTCGAATGGAGTAGCTGAAAGGAAAAACCGAACACTCATAGATATGGTGAACGCTATGTTAGCTAGTTCAGGGCTACCTTCGAACCTGTGGGGGGAAGCAATTCTCTCTGCTTGCTATATCTTGAACCGAGTTCCATTTAAGAAATCCGACAAAACTCCATATGAGTTATGGAAAGGAAGACAACCGTCCTATGCATACTTTAAAGTGTGGGGGTGTTTGGCCAAGGTGGCCACTCCTCGTTCCAAGAAAACCAAAATAGGACCTAAAACTGTAGATTGTGTTTTCCTAGGATATCCTGAGCACACTAGTGCTTATAGGTTCATGGTAATTGGTGAGAACACCATAATGGAATCCAGAGATGCAGTGTTTTTCGAACACATTTTCCCTTTAGGGTCTGGACCTCATAAAAGGGTCCGCGATGATCTCTCAGATGTTCCTTCGACTAGTCAACCCCCGTCTCTAGATGCTGAAACCGAACCTAGAAGAAGTAAGAGGGTCAGAACCGAGAAAGGTTTCGGTCCAGATTTTGTGACTCTTACGGTAGAGTCTGAACCCCAAACCTATAAGGAAGCTATGACTTCTCCGAAGCTCCCTTCTGGGAAGAAGCTTCAAATAATGAGTGGGATTCCATTCAACAAAATGAAACTTGGGAGCTTGTAGACTTACCTCCTGGTAGTAAAACCATAGGTTGCAAGTGGGTCTTCAAAAGGAAACTTAGAACAGATGGAACTATAGAAAAACACAAAGCTAGGTTGGTAGCTAAGGGGTACAGACAACAGGAAGGATTAGATTTCTTTGATACCTATTCACCGGTCACTAGAATCACTTCTATCCGGATGCTGATTGCTATTGCTTCTATTTATGATTTGCATATACATCAGATGGATGTTAAAACTGCTTTTTTATATGGTGAATTGAATGAAGAAATTTATATGGACCAACCGGAAGGTTTTGTTGTGAAAGGTTTTGAAGATAAAGTATGCAAACTGAAAAAATCTTTGTATGGTTTAAAACAAGCACCTAAACAGTGGCATGAAAAATTTAATCATGTAATGATATCTAATGGCTTCAAGGTTAATGAATCTGATAAATGTGTTTACATTAAATCTGTGGATGATTCTCATGTTATTGTGTGCCTATATGTTGATGATATGCTCATATTAGGAGTAACCTTGAAGTATCAATACCACTAAAAGCATGCTTAACGAAAACTTTGACATGAAAGACTTAGGCCCTGCTGATGTAATCTTAGGGATGAAAATCAGAAAGATGTCTGATGGATATAGTCTTAGTCAATCTCATTATGTTGAAACTGTGCTTAAGAGATTTAATCATGAAAATGCTAAACCTGCACTACTCCTTATGATCCCAATTGCAAATTGAAAAAGAACAAGGGTGAGGGTATTTATCAACTTGAGTATTCTCGTGTTATTGGCAGTCTTATGTATTTAATGAACTGTACAAGACCTGATATTGCTATACTGTGAGTAGATTAAGCAGGTACACTTGCAACCCTGGGCAGGATCACTGGAATGCTCTCTACAGAGTTCTACGGTACCTGAGAGGAACTTCAAACTATTGCCTAAGTTTTGGGAAGTATCCTGCTGTGCTAGAAGGGTATTGTGATGCTAACTGGATATCAGACTCAGATGAGTGCAAATCCACTAGCGGGTACATCTTCACACTTGGTGGTGCGTCTGTGTCATGGAAGTCTACCAAACAGACATGTATAGCACGATCCACCATGGAGTCTGAGTTTATAGCCTTGGAGAAAGCTGGAGAGGAAGCTGAATGGATACGAGGTTTCCTGGGTGGAATTCCACTCTGGCCCAAGCCTGTGTCTTCGATCGCAATCCACTGTGACAGTCAAGCTGCTATTGGATGCGCAAAGAATAGTGTATACAACGGAAAGTCTATACATCTTCGAAGAAGACACAAGACAGTGAAACAACTACTCTCTACTGGCATCATCTCTATAGACTTTGTAAGGTCTAAAGAGAATATTGCAGATCCTTTGACGAAAGGGTTATCTAGAGAGGTAGTTAGATCCACATCGAAGGGATGGGACTCAAGCTCATAGAATAAATCGCCATGAAGGACACTCAACCTTGTGAATGGAGCTCCAAGATCAAGGTTCAATGAGATAACTAATTTTTGGTGATGTCGAGAGAAAGCACTATCTTTGTCCCTCCCTATGGTGTAACCGTATGATAGTGCTGCCTGCATGTTTTAGGATGATCTGTCAGGATCTTAATGAGTTCCATGGCTTTGCTTAAGCGGAGTGTGGCAGGACACTCTTAATGGACTCACCTATGTGGATGTTGGAAGTGGGGCCGCTTCCTATGAGAATTTGAGCTTTTTCTCTAGAGACATTCATTAAGTCCGGGATTTAGCCCACGGCCAAAACGGGCACAACGGCAAGAGCTTGGCAGCTTTCTTTTTCTTTGAGACATCAAAGTGTGGTTGTTATTTCTGAATTGCACTCACTGTTGACGGTTCAAGACATTGTGTTCACCGAAACAACAAGCAGTTCCGGTAACCTCTCACTATGTTAAGGTTCAATCTCTGGGACACCTTAGCCTAATATTGATGTATTATGTTTTCTCGTATTTCGTCGATATGTTTTATCATTCATGTGGGGGATTGTTAGAAAAAACGCTTTAAAATTACCAATTTTTCCATGGACTATGTTTTGATCCCTAGACCTATTGCCCATTAATTGTTTTTTCTTTTGAATAGATAAAACAATAGTCCCACATTGACTAAAATCTAAAGAGTTTTAGACATAAATACCATAGAGTTGGCTATAAGGGCATGGCCCTTGGGTCATTAGACTTTTGTGCTTGGGGGGGAGGCTTAGACTAGGGCAAGGTTGCCTTTCCCGTACGCGCGGTGCTTCGCACAGAAGCACGCACGCCGCCGCCGCCGTCCGTCCGGTCGGTCGGGTCGGGCTCGGGCTCGGGTTCGGGTTCGGGTGTGGGTGTGGGTGTATTAGATCCTATCTTTTTGCTGAAATTTTTGGTACGTGTTTTCCACACAAGTAGAAGAATCTTTTCTTTGTCTGCACGTGTTTTGTCCTGACTTCTTTGTCTGAACGTGCTTGTCTTGGCTTCTTTGTCTGCACGAGTTTTGTCCTGACTTCTTTGTCTGAACGTGCTTGTCTTGGCTTCTTTGTTGTACGTGTTTTGTCCTGGCTCCTTGTATGTACGTATTTGGCTTGGCAGCAACACACTGCTCCATGCCTGACAAAACAACTTTTGTTGCACTATCTTTAACCCAACATAACCAGTTTTTTCTGTCATACGCATGGGTTTTCTTTCTTGTTTGTAACTACACAAACACTATATAAGAGAGTAGTTGTAATCTCAGAAAACACACCACAGAGAAATATCTCTTCTACTCTCCCTCAGTTTTTCTGTAAACATCTCTTCTACTGTTTTAAGTTCTGCCAAGCTCTAAGGGTACCCTCATTGTATGCTACATTGAGGGGTACTAACTGTAGTTGTATCCTGGAGGTGACTCGCCAACTGCTGTAGCATCTCAGAGGAGTGGCAGGCGATATTGCCTTTAGGACAGCGTAGTCTACGTGCCTCTACATTTTCTGTGCAGCAACATCAGCAACATTATTTTGAGCTAAGTATCTTCTTCTCAGTTACTTTATAGTAATATACCCAACAAGTACCAGCATTACTTCGGTAAGAGTCCAAAACGTGTCTTGGAATCTGAAAGACTGATCCTGTTATACAACACATCTTCGAATCATCAAACAGTGGATGTCGTTCCATCACGAGCATAATCATCATCAACATATGTAGCTTTCTAATAACAGCATAGTCCTCTGTGTATGTGTACCGTCCATGTACAAGTCATGTGAGTGTAGTATTCTATGCACGTGTGAGAGTGTTGAGAGTTGAGAAGAACTCAGTCGAGTATATAAACTCACCCCTGTCCTGTAAACAAATCAATCTTTCTCTTAATCAACTGATTATCAAACCGTATTCAGTAATCTGTACTTAATGTGCGTATGTTGATTGTTTCCTGCACCATTGAGTGCTTAATTTGCTTCGGTTAGCTCCTCCTCTCAATGTTACTTTGGTACAGTCCTCATAGTAGTGGTATGTGAGTGAGTTGATTTGTGTGTGTAATGATAGAACTGAGGATGTTGTTTCGGAATTGAAATTGGTGAGATATATTAAGTACAGATTGATGTTCTCTTTGATGAGTCTACATTCAATTCTGATGTAGTCTGGTTTAGTTATCTTTACTTTCCTTTTTGTTATTTTGTGTGATCGAATAATAAAGGTCCAGCTGAGATCATGCTGTGAGTACATCAATAAAATTGGAATAATGTTGATGATTTGTGATGTCAATACGTGCAAGAGACTGCATCTGCAGAGAATTGGAATTGTTGCTTACTTCTTTTACTCCATATGTCTCCTGCAATTGGTATTCAACTTGCTAAAGACAACTGCTCTCTCATGTCATTGATGTATACAAGATAATGTCATTGATGTCATGCTATGACTGTTAGAAAAAACGCTTTAAAATTACCAATTTTTCCATGGACTATGTTTTGATCCCTAGACCTATTGCCCATTAATTGTTTTTTCTTTTGAATAGATAAAACAATAGTCCCACATTGACTAAAATCTAAAGAGTTTTAGACATAAATACCATAGAGTTGGCTATAAGGGCATGGCCCTTGGGTCATTAGACTTTTGTGCTTGGGGGGGAGGCTTAGACTAGGGCAAGGTTGCCTTTCCCGTACACGCGGTGCTTCGCACAGAAGCACGCACGCCGCCGCCGTCCGTCCGTCGGTCGGTCGGTCGGGTCGGGGTCGGGCTCGGGCTCGGGTTCGGGTTGGGTGTGGGTGTGGGTGTATTAGATCCTATCTTTTTGCTGAAATTTTTGGTACGTGTTTTCCACACAAGTAGAAGAATCTTTTCTTTGTCTGCACGTGTTTTGTCCTGACTTCTTTGTCTGAACGTGCTTGTCTTGGCTTCTTTGTCTGCACGAGTTTTGTCCTGACTTCTTTGTCTGAACGTGCTTGTCTTGGCTTCTTTTTTGTACGTGTTTTGTCCTGGCTCCCTTGTATGTACGTATTTGGCTTGGCAGCAACACACTGCTCCATGCCTGACAAAACAACTTTTGTTGCACTATCTTTAACCCAACATAACCAGTTTTTTCTGTCATACGCATGGGTTTCTTTCTTGTTTGTAACTACACAAACACTATATAAGAGAGTAGTTGTAATCTCAGAAAAGACACACCACAGAGAAATATCTCTTCTACTCTCCCTCAGTTTTTCTGTAAACATCTCTTCTACTGTTTTAAGTTCTGCCAAGCTCTAAGGGTACCCTCATTGTATGCTACATTGAGGGGTACTAACTGTAGTTGTATCCTGGAGGTGACTCGCCAACTGTTGTAGCATCTCAGAGGAGTGGCAGGCGATATTTCCTTTAGGACAGCGTAGTCTACGTGCCTCTACATTTTCTGTGCAGCAACATCAGCAACATTATTTTGAGCTAAGTATCTTCTTCTCAGTTACTTATTAGTAATATACCCAACAATCTAAAGGCATATCCTCTTTACTATATTTTGTAACAACATGGGAAAGAGTACTGTAGACAAACCCCCAAAGTTTAGTGGCAAAGACTTTAAACGATGGCAGTCCAAAATGTTATTCTTCTTAAAAGACCAAAGGCTAGATGAAGTTGCCTTAGAAAGACCCTCAAGAAGGCTTCATGACCGTGGTTATGAAGATAGACTGGATAGGTGGACTAGGAAAAATTACATGTGCAAAAACCATATTCTTAACTGTCTGGATGACTCCTTGTACGACTTTTATAATGCAAAAGAGAATTTTACTGCTTTTGATTTATGGGAAGCCCTAGAAGAAAAATATCTTGCTGAAGCTGCTGGAAGCAAGAAGTTCTTGGTGGCTAGGTTCCTGGAATATAAGATGACTGATGAAAAGCCTGTTGTAGAACAATTCGTCGAACTCCAGCTACTCATCAACGAAATTCTTGCTGAAGGCATGCATATTGATGAATCTCTACAAGTATCTGCAGTGATTGAAAAGCTACCACCCTCATGGAACGAGTACAAGAGGAGGCTGCGACACAAGAATCGTGAAATCACCATGGTGGAGCTGGGGAAAAATCCAGGTGGAGGAACTTCTGTGCTGCAAAGACAAGAGCCTGATGCTGAGCAAAGACATGTCAAACAAAGCTCATGTCTGGACGATAATGCTGCGTCAAAGAAAAGGCACGGAGAATCCAGCAAAAATGGTAAACGTAACAAACAGCGTAACTCCAAAGGTAACCATCTTAAGCCAAAGGGTGGTGTCTCCAAAAACACCATCAAAGGCGACTGCTATAACTGTGGGAAAACTGGTCATATGGCCAAGGACTGTAGGGCACCTAAAAAGACCAAAAATGATCCTAAACAGAAAAATAAGGCAACGTAGTAGATGATTCTGGATATTTTACTGGCATGGTGTCTGAAGTCAACCTTGTCTCTAATGTGACCAATGTGAGAGACTGGTGGCTTGATTCTGGAGCCACTAGGCATGTCTGTAAGTTCAGAAATGCTTTCTCCTCCTATAACAAAGTAGGAGACGATGAGAAATTGTTTATGGGAAACTTCTACCTCTAAAGTGGTAGAAAAGGCAAGGTTGAATTGAAGCTCACTTCAGGAAAAACTCTCGCATTGAATGACGTGTATCACGTCCCGGACATATGCAAGAATCTTATCTCAGAAACCATCTTACTTGGAAAAGGTTTTAAATTTGTAGCTGAGTCTAACAAAGTTGTAATCTCTAAAGGTGGTGACTTCGTAGGAAAAGGATATGTCACTGATAACATGATTAAGCTTAGTGTACTTTCTTTGAACTTGAATGATAATGCATCTTCTTCTGCTTATGTTTGTGACTCCTCACATGTTTGGCATGATAACTAGGACATGTTAATTTCAAATCTATTGAAAGACTTGCTAAATTAGGCTGCATTCCTAAAATAAACTTTGACAGAGGTCATAAATGTGAAATTTGTGTTGAATCTAAATTATGCTAGAAAACCCTTTAACAAAAAGGTTGAACGTAGTACAACTCCCCTAGAACTAATCCACTCCGATTTGGGAGATTTGAAATCAACACCAACTAGAGGTGGGAAAAAATGGTACATCACTTTTATAGATGATCACTCAAGATACTGTCAGGTTTATCTTCTTAGAAGTAAAGATGAAGCCCTAGACGCTTTCAAATTATATAAACTTGAAGTAGAAAACCAAAGAGGTGTTACTATTAAAACTCTTAGGTCGGACCGAGGCGGTGAGTATGTGATACCTATAGGAGAATTCTGCAAACTTAATGGCATCATTCATGAAACTACTGCACCTTATTCACCTGAGTCGAATGGAGTAGCTGAAAGGAAAAACCGAACACTCATAGATATGGTGAACGCTATGTTAGCTAGTTCAGGGCTACCTTCGAACCTGTGGGGGGAAGCAATTCTCTCTGCTTGCTATATCTTGAACCGAGTTCCATTTAAGAAATCCGACAAAACTCCATATGAGTTATGGAAAGGAAGACAACCGTCCTATGCATACTTTAAAGTGTGGGGGTGTTTGGCCAAGGTGGCCACTCCTCGTTCCAAGAAAACCAAAATAGGACCTAAAACTGTAGATTGTGTTTTCCTAGGATATCCTGAGCACACTAGTGCTTATAGGTTCATGGTAATTGGTGAGAACACCATAATGGAATCCAGAGATGCAGTGTTTTTCGAACACATTTTCCCTTTAGGGTCTGGACCTCATAAAAGGGTCCGCGATGATCTCTCAGATGTTCCTTCGACTAGTCAACCCCCGTCTCTAGATACTGAAACCGAACCTAGAAGAAGTAAGAGGGTCAGAACCGAGAAAGGTTTCGGTCCAGATTTTGTGACTCTTACGGTAGAGTCTGAACCCCAAACCTATAAGGAAGCTATGACTTCTCCGGAAGCTCCCTTCTGGGAAGAAGCTTCAAATAATGAGTGGGATTCCATTCAACAAAATGAAACTTGGGAGCTTGTAGACTTACCTCCTGGTAGTAAAACCATAGGTTGCAAGTGGGTCTTCAAAAGGAAACTTAGAACAGATGGAACTATAGAAAAACACAAAGCTAGGTTGGTAGCTAAGGGGTACAGACAACAGGAAGGATTAGATTTCTTTGATACCTATTCACCGGTCACTAGAATCACTTCTATCCGGATGTTGATTGCTATTGCTTCTATTTATGATTTGCATATACATCAGATGGATGTTAAAACTGCTTTTTTATATGGTGAATTGAATGAAGAAATTTATATGGACCAACCGGAAGGTTTTGTTGTGAAAGGTTTTGAAGATAAAGTATGCAAACTGAAAAAATCTTTGTATGGTTTAAAACAAGCACCTAAACAGTGGAATGAAAAATTTAATCATGTAATGATATCTAATGGCTTCAAGGTTAATGAATCTGATAAATGTGTTTACATTAAATCTGTGGACGATTCTCATGTTATTGTGTGCCTATATGTTGATGATATGCTCATATTAGGAAGTAACCTTGATCGTATCAATACCACTAAAAGCATGCTTAACGAAAACTTTGACATGAAAGACTTAGGCCCTGCTGATGTAATCTTAGGGATGAAAATCAGAAAGATGTCTGATGGATATAGTCTTAGTCAATCTCATTATGTTGAAACTGTGCTTAAGAGATTTAATCATGAAAATGCTAAACCTGCAACTACTCCTTATGATCCCAATTGCAAATTGAAAAAGAACAAGTGTGAGGGTATTTATCAACTTGAGTATTCTCGTGTTATTGGCAGTCTTATGTATTTAATGAACTGTACAAGACCTGATATTGCCTATACTGTGAGTAGATTAAGCAGGTACACTTGCAACCCTGGGCAGGATCACTGGAATGCTCTCTACAGAGTTCTACGGTACCTGAGAGGAACTTCAAACTATTGCCTAAGTTTTGGGAAGTATCCTGCTGTGCTAGAAGGGTATTGTGATGCTAACTGGATATCAGACTCAGATGAGTGCAAATCCACTAGTGGGTACATCTTCACACTTGGTGGTGCGTCTGTGTCATGGAAGTCTACCAAACAGACATGTATAGCCCGATCCACCATGGAGGCTGAGTTTATAGCCTTGGAGAAAGCTGGAGAGGAAGCTGAATGGATACGAGGTTTCCTGGGTGGAATTCCACTCTGGCCCAAGCCTGTGTCTTCGATCGCAATCCACTGTGACAGTCAAGCTGCTATTGGATGCGCAAAGAATAGTGTATACAACGGAAAGTCTATACATCTTCGAAGAAGACACAAGACAGTGAAACAACTACTCTCTACTGGCATCATCTCTATAGACTTTGTAAGGTCTAAAGAGAATATTGCAGATCCTTTGACGAAAGGGTTATCTAGAGAGGTAGTTAGATCCACATCGAAGGGGATGGGACTCAAGCTCATAGAATAAATCTCCATGAAGGACACTCAACCTTGTGAATGGAGCTCCAAGATCAAGGTTCAATGAGATAACTAATTTTTGGTAATGTCGAGAGAAAGCACTATCTTTGTCCCTCCCTATGGTGTAACCATATGATAGTGCTGCCTGCATGTTTTAGGATGATCTGTCAGGATCTTAATGAGTTCCATGGCTTTACTTAAAGCGGAGTGTGGCAGGACACTCTTAATGGACTCACCTATGTGGATGTTGGAAGTGGGGCCGCTTCCTATGAGAATTTGAGCTTTTTCTCTAGAGACATTCATTAAGTCCGGGATTTAGCTCACGGCCAAAACGGGCACAACGGCAAGAGCTTGGCAGCTTTCTTTTTCTTTGAGACATCAAAGTGTGGTTGTTATTTCTGAATTGCACTCACCGTTGACGGTTCAAGACATTGTGTTCACCGAAACAACAAGCAGTTCCGGTAACCTCTCACTATGTTAAGGTTCAATCTCTGGGACACCTTAGCCTAATATTGATGTATTATGTTTTCTCGTATTTCGTCGGTATGTTTTATCATTCATGTGGGGGATTGTTAGAAAAAACGCTTTAAAATTACCAATTTTTCCATGGACTATGTTTTGATCCCTAGACCTATTGCCCATTAATTGTTTTTTCTTTTGAATAGATAAAACAATAGTCCCACATTGACTAAAATCTAAAGAGTTTTAGACATAAATACCATAGAGTTGGCTATAAGGGCATGGCCCTTGGGTCATTAGACTTTTGTGCTTGGGGGGGAGGCTTAGACTAGGGCAAGGTTGCCTTTCCCGTACGCGCGGTGCTTCGCACAGAAGCACGCACGCCGCCGCCGCCGTCCGTCCGGTCGGTCGGTCGGTCGGGTCGGGCTCGGGCTCGGGTGCGGGTGCGGGTGTGGGTGTGGGTGTGGGTGTATTAGATCCTATCTTTTTGCTGAAATTTTTGGTACGTGTTTTCCACACAAGTAGAAGAATCTTTTCTTTGTCTGCACGTGTTTTGTCCTGACTTCTTTGTCTGAACGTGCTTGTCTTGGCTTCTTTGTCTGCACGAGTTTTGTCCTGACTTCTTTGTCTGAACGTGCTTGTCTTGGCTTCTTTGTTTGTACGTGTTTTGTCCTGGCTCCCTTGTATGTACGTATTTGGCTTGGCAGCAACACACTGCTCCATGCCTGACAAAACAACTTTTGTTGCACTATCTTTAACCCAACATAACCAGTTTTTTCTGTCATATGCATGGGTTTTCTTTCTTGTTTGTAACTACACAAACACTATATAAGAGAGTAGTTGTAATCTCAGAAAAGACACACCACAGAGAAATATCTCTTCTACTCTCCCTCAGTTTTTCTGTAAACATCTCTTCTACTGTTTTAAGTTCTGCCAAGCTCTAAGGGTACCCTCATTGTATGCTACATTGAGGGGTACTAACTGTAGTTGTATCCTGGAGGTGACTCGCCAACTGCTGTAGCATCTCAGAGGAGTGGCAGGCGATATTGCCTCTACATTTTCTGTACAGCAACATCAGCAACATTATTTTGAGCTAAGTATCTTCTTCTCAGTTACTTTATTAGTAATATACCCAACAATGACTACCCAAGGTTGTGATCTTAACCAAGCTAATTTCAGGTTACCTTTGTGCTTCCTTTTGCTGGCAATGATACCTGATAAAATAACTTGTATAATCTATTGTTGGTTCTCAAGCTTTGCACCAGATTGTTGTTATTACTTCACCTCTCTTTACTTGCTGATTATGTGAGTGCTTTTTGGACTTATTCTTGGGTTCTCTGTTCTATTGTGGAGATATGGACTTACTTTCTGCAGTGTTTGAAGTACACATATGGTATACACGTTCTAGTATGCAGCAATATGGGTGGTACAATGTTATTATATGCGGCTGGTACAAGATTAATGTGATTGCAGGTATTATGATCTAAAGTGCTGATTCTGTGCTGCCTACTTCTACTGTGTCTATTGCTGCAAAGTTTAGCTGCAATCAGGTTCTTTTTAAATTTCTTCTACAACATCCACTACTTCGACTACATCTCCAACAATTATTATTTGTCTACAACTTTGATATTGGTGTTTGGCAATGCATACATACAAGCTATACTTCAAAATGCATAAGTGATGCCAACAGCTCGTCCGTTGGAGTCAGAATTCGTTTGCAATTTTACTTCTATGTGCTCAAATTACTACTGCAATCTTATCAGGGCAATCTTACACTACAAGGTATATTTTTTAGTCCACCATACTCTACCGGATTTACCTCCAGATCTGAATTCAGGGCATCAACCTACTATCTGCTTTACTGCTCATGTTCCTGGCGTAATATGGTGTTCTCTACTGCCACTACTTCTTATACTCCTTTACTGCAAGTATAACACACCCTGCGCATTCTTATTCTACACCTGCGACTTGAGTGCTTACGGCTGTTAGTAGTTGTCCTCATCACATTTGATATGTGCAAGCTTGGTACTCCTACATCTCCTCCAGCCATATCTCGTCTGCGACAACCACATTAAAGACTGTCAACCTACTGTCTCCAACTTACATTACTTCAACTGTTGCAACTTCATTTGTTTCAGTCAGGCAAAGATTTTATTGGCTCAGTTAACACCTACTGCTATGACACCAGCACCTCATGGTTTTGCTTCTTTATGCACTATGCTACTCTCTTGCTCCATCTACTGAAGCTTAATGTATGACTAGGGTACTGTGAGTGTGTACTGTCCATGTACAAGTCATGTGAGAGTCCAATCTCAAGTAGTCTTCTTGCATCCCACTAGAGATTGAGGGAGGGTAATAGCATAGTCCTATAAGTGTGTGTATTTTCCATGTACAAGTCATGTGAGTGTAGTGTTTTATGCACGTGTGAGAGTGTTGAGAGTTGAGAAGAATTCAGTCGAGTATACAAGCTCACCTCTGTCCTGTAAATAAATCAATCTTTCTCTTAATCAATTGATTATTAAACCGTATTCAGTAATCATGTAGACATTCATTCATTGAATGTTATCCTCTAAGCCTTGTTAAGGATTGAATATCAACATAACCAACTTCCATTTAGATAGCTTCAACTGAAATAAAAATTCCAGAGTTATTCACGTAAATAAACTTTAGCATTATCATATTCCTCCTGAACCTGAACAGGTTCTCAGAAAATTATTATCAGCAAATGCGAAACAAGAACAACATCATATTACACATTGATATCCTTAATGAACAACCCAAAGAAATCAAATCCTTGAAACTGATTAGTCTAATAGACTTTACTGAGCTCGCTGAACTAATAACTTCATAAGGTAAAAATATTTCGGTGATCATAGAACCCTTGAACAGATATACGGGATGAACTTGAGATATACTCCTCAATACAACCACTTTGTTTTCCAAGGTCAGATCAGACCACAACTTTTTTAAGGTTTCAAAAGAAACCACTGCTTCCTCATGTTTCATCACGTTGACAGGTGTATCCTCAACGTTGTACGCCTCCTATTTAATAACTTGGTCAAACAACGATATCAAAGCGACCAAAAAGAAACTCTCGAAAAAGATTAAGGGCTTGTTTGGTACAACTTTTAAAAACAGTTTTCAAAAATAGTTTTCTACTGTTTTAAAAACATATCCTTTTTTTTTTATTTTTATTTTCTAAAAATTGTTTGGTAGGATAAAAAGCGTTTTTGAAAACCAAGGAAATTCAACTAAATCATGTCAAATGTAAAGACTCGTCTAAGAGATAGTGATACTGGTCATGACTCACTTGCAGTCATTTCCCCGATATCTTACTTTGTTTTGAAAAGAAGAAGGAACAAAAAAGGAAGAAAAAAAAACACAGAAAACAATTATTTGTTGCTTTCATTTTATTTATTTTAAAACAGAAAACAAATAGAAACAGTTTTCTGAAAATGCTCCTGCCAAACACATTTTCTCCCGTTTTCCGTTTTTCATGTTTTTGAAAACAGAAAACTGTTTTTAAAAACCATACCAAACACAACCTAAAAGTTTCTTTAACTACTATGTAACATTGAGGCTGTTTTTGATCAGTGACAAGATGCCACGAATACCAACAGACTCAGAATTATTAATAGACTTGTCAGGCAGATCTGTTGATGGATTCACCATCTCTAATCTTCAAAAGAAGATCAGAAATGATGAAACCAAAAAGTTTTTTCATCAACTCCTAGAGCCGTAATTTTATTCCAACCAAGACAATGAGGTAAAGGGTGTCTAAAAAGTATAGAGTTACCTTGTTTCCCCTCTTCCTTAGGTGTGACACGTCTTTTTTATTTTTTTTTAATTTTTTTTAATTTTTTTAGTATATTAAAAACAAAATTATAATAGTCTACCATGGCGAGAATTCACAATTTTTTTCACAAAAAATTTGATACATGAAAAGTCGTCACAGTATACTTATTAACCATAACGATTTTTGCAACAGTCATTAAGGTCATGACATCACAATATTAATTATCATGGCCGATGTCTTAGGACCATGACAACCATTTCTATATTTCAACCAAAATTGATCAAAATTTTTACTTTATGAGTCGTCAAGGTCTATGAAAAGACGAGGGTACCCAAATACACCATAATCTTTAAATTATCCACCTATTAAGTCCTCTTATTGAAAGTGATTGTCTATGGACAAAGTTGAGACAATACTACAAATCGGTATTCACACTTTGTGTGATCGTCTATGGATACGAGATCGAGACAACACAACAATCAAACTGTGATTACTTGATAATAGGTTCGGACTTAACCAAACTCTATAGGATCACTATCAAGTAATACGGAGTTAACGTTTGTGTAATTTACTTTAAATTATAATAACAATAATTATAATTGCAGAAAGGAAAACTAAATAACACAGCAAGATTTTATTAACGATGAAACCACAAATGCAAAAAAAATTCCGGGACCTAGTCCAGAATTGAATACTCTCAGAATTAAGCCGCTATACAAAATCCAAACCAGAACTTCGTATAGTTGAGACCAAGCAACTAAACCTAGTTCACTTATTTTTTTCAGTATCCCTGCGCTTCCGACATTCAATAAGTGTACGAACTGGAACAATTCCTTTGGATCGTATTCCAAACAGTAAAGGAACAACAAATCTGTTTAGTGACAACTCTCTTGATTCTTTCAGATGAAGATATCTCAAGT
Organism: Papaver somniferum; assembly: GCF_003573695.1. Lineage (NCBI taxonomy): Eukaryota > Viridiplantae > Streptophyta > Magnoliopsida > Ranunculales > Papaveraceae > Papaver > Papaver somniferum. Next base: position 48,730,335 of record NC_039365.1, read on the forward strand.
CATATGCAAAGGCTCTTACATTTAAACTAATAAACTCCTTTGCCTGGTTATATCAATCTACCCAACAACTACCGACGTAGCAGAGTTTAGATTTGCAATCAATCAATATGGATTCCAACAAGAAACTATAAGGTGATGCCGATCTCACGCAACTAATCAATCGAATAAATCCGATTCTAGTTGGATCCCAGCCGATCAAGGTTTGTGCACACCCAAAGATATAGAAACCAAATAAGAAATCTTATTTTTCTTCAAATATTCTTTAATCTTCAATAAACACCTGCACAACACCACTTGAATATCTTGTGATCAATCACTCACAGAACGGAGTCAGTTAACAATGGATTATCACAAGATGTCTTTAGATCTACAAACAATTCTAAAGATCCCGTCGACACTTCGATTTAGTTTGAGTGAATCTTATATCAGAAGAGAAGATTCTCAAGAATAAACAAACTAGGTGCAATCAAATTTCAACAACTGTTAGTCAATCAAATCAATCAAAAAATAAAATAAACTACAATTATCTAATTTCCGACCAACGGTACTCGTAGAAATTCTTGATCCCACAAAAGTCTTTAAACGAGCGGTCGTAAGAGATTTCGCCTAATTAGGGTACTTTCCTCTCCAGATAGACGGCTCCACCAGAAACAAAAAAAACATGAAGTTTGCTTGGCTCTTATGATAGTTTGCTAGAAATTCAAACTTGCGTATTTATAAACCAAGGATGTTTGGACACCAAGGGATTTCCAAAACCGAATATTCTCAATATAAATTCCCAAATCGGTTTTCATAATTCCTGGAAATGCTTTGTCCAATATTTTCCAAAATATCTTAATAGAAAATCTAGTAAAAGCACATTACTAATTTTTATTTTCTAGAGATATGCATTTAATTGCTGGTAATTAAAGCATATAAAACGAACAACCTTAATTAAAATATTCTTAATTTATTTCGGACTGGGATCTCCTTGAGTTATTAAGGAACATCTCTGGACAATAAAAGATAAGAGGTATTGTTCATGTTCAAAGTATGTTGACATCTTTTCTTTGTAAATACTCTTTCATATTTACAATCTTGGAATCGATTATACCACACTTCCAAACAAGTTTAGAATTGGTTCATCTGTATTCCAAGACAACTATGTGATTTATCAAATATCAAATCACTAACACGGGTTCACAGTTCTACCAAACACAAGGATCGGTTCTACCTCAATATGGTTTGCTTGTGATTGAACACACAAGCTACCAGGATCGGTTACATCAGTTACCAGGATCAATTACGTCAATTACCAGGACCGGTTACCATATACTCATGGTATTACCTGTGATCGGTTACAAAAGTCACTAGGATCGGTTACACCAATTACTAGGAACGGTTACAACAATTACAAATATCGATCATACCATCTCAGGTGATTACTTAGGATCGGTTACACTAATTAAGTCATACTAAGTCATAAGTCAGGCACTGTGATTAGTTATACTAAGATACATAACAAGTTATGATCGGTTCTATTAACTCACACATATTGGTAATCCAAAGATATGGAATGAATAACGATACCAATAAGCCTAGCGATTTCCCTTTCGATTCATAAAACAAGTTCATGAATGTACTTCCTTTAAACTAATGTAAACATTGTTTCCTGGGATGAAATCTTCACCTTTACCCATACACATAATCACAATAGCATTCATACGATTATGTCGATATCATATATATGAAGTTCAAAAGATAAGCGTTATACTTCGTATTCTAATTCCTTAACACTATGATCATGTGATCATGTGTCACTACTAGAGTATAGTCATTCACAGCTTCGCAGTTATGTTTTCAATATAACACGACTTGAAATATACGTTAGGAACGAAACAATTCAAGTCAATATTACTAACCTCAATAGGAAGGATGATGTCGTCGTTGTAGCTTGTTACTTCTTCACAATATTCTTAAGTTCTTCGAGTAATACCGTATGTCTCGTAATCCTAGAATTTCTAGTCTAACCTGTACGATGTTGTCTCTAGTTACATAATCAAGCGACTCTTAGATGAGTTTTGATTCACTAAAATATATGTTGAAGACTCTTTATTCTTGCTTCCTTCTCTATAATGTCCACTGCCGAGTTGTGTTGCCTGTTTATGTATCTTACCTTAGCCTGAGGAATTTCCTTACAATTTATCGAGAATCGCTTTAACTTCTATCATTGTGTTTTCATCTTCCCAAGATATTTCCTTACAATTTTTATTGATGAAATCAGCAATACCTTTGCAACCTGTGACAATTGACACGCTAGATAAAATATTACCTCATAACCAGGAAGTAGCTTTTAGCATTGCTTTTGCTTTTGCATGAACTGCTGACATAGCTTTATCTGAACCCACCTCGATATACATGAATTTCTCCTGGTCTACTGAAAATAAAAAAAACTCAAATAGCATTGATGAATCTTCTTTCTTGAAAGTTGCGTCGATGAAAATTATCCAATCCGAGTTTATGGTCGCCCAATTTGGATAAGATAAAACTTTATTTCTTGATATAGAATTCCCCGGAGAATTGATAGAAGATGTTGAACATAAAAATTTGTTAATCTAATCAATTAGAATTGTTGGGTTCGGATCTTTTCTTTCGAAGACCACATAGCATCCGTGTTTCCAAATAAACCAGAGAACTTTAGCAATTTGGTCGGATATTTGAGACATATTTGGATCCTCCATCCAATTTTTAACCCAATTACTTATTGAGTCCGAGAGATGAGAATTGTTGATATGGTTTAATGATAAACCAAACCAAATGGCTCTCGCAAATGGGCAAAATCTGAACATATGTTGTTCATCTTCTTGGACTTGAGAGTTGCACAAGTCTGTTGATATGTTGTAGTTATGAGCCACTAGTCTACTAGAAGTAGGTAGAGCTTTTTGGAACAACTTCCAAATTAATATTTTAATTCTTGGAATGCTTTAATTTTCCATAATTTTTTCCATGGAAAATTAATCACCATGTCGTCATTTTGTTCCTGATTTATAAGAAAATTATAGATATTTTTCACTGAAAAGGCTCCTGAAGGATGATGTCTCCATTTAATTTTATCATTTTCTCTTGTTTGTGTCGAAATTGTGAGAATTTTTCACTTTATGGTTGGAGTGAAATAATCTTCTAATTTTTCTTGATCCCAAGTATCTTCTGGCATAATTAACTCTTTTACTAGTTTTGGAGTTTCATCCCTTCTGTTTTCTGGTTTTTGAACTATATCTTCATTAGGAATCTATCTATCTTCCCATATTTTAGATGACTTCCCATTTTTAATTTTCCAAACAAAGTTACCTTTTATAAGGTTCAAATCTTTTTGTATACTACTCCAAATCGAAGAAAGGTTTGAAGCTCTAGAATGTTTCAGATGGCTATTTTTTGGAAAATATTTGGCTTTAAGAAATAATTCATGGCATATAGTTATATAACTGTTCTGATTTATAAAACTTGCAAATATATGTTACTTGTTTGGATCATGAAATTTCAAATAAGGCCTATTCATTAAGGACGCGACCATTAGCCACTTTAGTCGTTATTTATTTTATTTTATTTTAAATTTTGTGATGAAGATTTTGATTCAAATTTTTTTTTCCACACCAAACGGTTTAATGGTTCGTACCCTTTTGTATAATGGTACGTATTAACCGAATAAATTTTGAAACATAACAAAAGATATGAAAATGCCAACATGTATGTTGTGTGGGGACACATATTGAATCTGTTGGATGTCTATATAAGGTTTACTCATATCTTCTTAGCATTCTACAATAAGAAAATCCTAAATACTTGTGAAAAAAATAAATCTTTCATCAGTAGTAGTGATGGATGGGTTGCCGGATGAATTAACAAACAAGATACTACACCGCCTCCCAGCAACATAAAGTATTTTGGCAACAAATTTGTATGTAAAGAATGAAATATTGTCCTTGCGAAAAAAAAGAATTGGTGTCCTTTGCGGTCTCACACCAACGATGGGGGAAGACAACATTACGCGATTTTTTTTTTATAGTGAACAAGTTACTGAGGAAGATTTCAATATGTTCGTAACAGCCAGAAATCATGACCCTGATGACGGAAACTATAAAATGACTTATTTACACCCAATTATTGGATCTTGCAATGGCCTGGTATGTTTTTATGTTTCACAACACAACATACAAGATCCTGTTTATCTTATGAATCCAACATCGGGTGAGCACCTCCATCTGCCACCAATATGCTACCAAATAGTACCAAAGTGGTATCCACGAAACTTAATAGGGGGTTTTGTTAGAGCATAGATCGGTTGAACCCACCAAGCGTTGGTATGTCAAGTTTGGTTGTCATATTTTAGTGAACCAAAACTCATTTAAAGAGTCGCTTGATTATTTACTAGAGTCAACTTCATATAGGTTAGCTATAAAGTTATTAGGATATGAGACTTACAAGTATTACTCGAAGACTTGAAGAATGTGAAGAAGTAAAGAGCTACAACGACGACATCATCCTTCCTCTTGAGGTTAGTAATATTTTGACTTGAATTGTTTCATTCCTAACATATCTTTCAAGTCGTGCTATATTGAAAACATAACTGCGAAGCTGTGAATGATTATACTCTAGTTAGACGTAGTATTAAGTAATTATAATACGAAGTATAACGCCTATCTTTTGAACTTCGTATATAAGACATCGACATAATCATATGAATGATATTGTGATTATGTATGAGTACGGGTGATGATTTCGTCCTATGAAACAATGTTTTTACATTCGTTTAAAGGAAGTACAATTCATAAACTTGTTTTGTGAATCGAAATGGAAATCACTAGGCTTATCGGTATTGTTATTCATTCCAAATCTTTGGATTACCAATATGTGTGTTTAGTATAACCGCTCATAACTTGTTTATGTATCATGGTAAAATTATTCACAATGCCCGACTTATGTATCAGTATGACTTTTATTGGTGAAACCAATCTTAAGTAATCACCTGAGATGGTATAATCGATATTTGTAATTGGTGTGACCATTCCTAGTCATTGGGTAACCGATCCTAGAACATGGTGGGCCTAATCACAAGATGTGTAATCGATCCCTGTAGTAGGTTAACAAGTTTTAGTAATTGGTGTAATTGATCCTATAACTTTTGCAACCGATCACAAGTAAGTACCATAAATAGTGGTAACCGATCCTGGTACTTAGTTATCCATTTTATGGAAACTAGTGTAACTGATCCTAGTATCCACTTAGAGGTAGAACCGTTAAACCCATGAATGGTGATTGAATGTTTTTGATCAATCACATAGTTCTTGGAAATCAGATGAACCAATTCTAAACTCGTTTGGAAGTGTGGCAAATCGGTTCCAAGATTGTAAATATGAAAAAGGATTTACAAAGTAAAGATGTCAACATACTTTGAACATGTGCAATAATTCTTATCTATTATTATTCAAAGATATTCCTTAATAATTAAAGGAGAATCTCGGATCGAAATAAATTGAGAATCTTTTAATTAAGGCTTTTAGTTTTATATGCTTTCAATTTCCAGCAATTAAATGCTTATCTTTAGAAAATAAAAATTGGTAATGTGCATTTACTAATTGGAGATTTTATACTGAGATTTCGGTCAATATTTGGACAGAGCATTTCCAGGAATTATGAGACCTGATTTTGGCTTTATTGCATATCTTTGAGAATATTCGGTTTTGGAAATTCCTTGGTGTCCAAACTTCCTTGGTCTATAAATATTGAAGTTTGCATTTCGAGCAAACTAATCCTCAAAGCCAACAAAACTACCTAGTTGTGTTGTTACTGGTGGAGCTGTCTATTCGGAGAGGAAAGTAACCTAATTAGGCGAAATCTCTTACGACCGCTCGTTTAAAGACTTCTTTGGGATTGAGAATCTCTACGAGTACCGTTGGTGGGAAACTAGATAATTTCAGTTTATTATTAGTTTTCGATTGATTTGATTGACTAACGGTTGTTGAACTTTGATTGCACCTAGTTTGTTTTTGCTTGAGAATCTTCTCTTATGATATAAGATTCACTCAAACTAGATCGAAGTATCGAAGGGGATCTTTAGACTGTTTGTAGATCTAAAGACGTCTTGTGATAATCCATCGTTAACATACTCCGTTCTGTATGTAATTGATCACAATAGATTCAAGTTGTTTGTGTGCAGGTGTTTATTGAAGATCTAAGAAGATTTGAATACAAAGAAGATTTCTTATTTGAGTTCATAATCCTTGGTTTGCACAATAATTAATCGGCTGGGGATCCAACTATAATCGGTTTATCTTTTGATAGATTGGATTTATTAGTTGCGTAGATCGGCATCAATATATTTATTTGTGATTAATAGTATTGATTGCATAGTCCAAACAATTATTTTGGTAGTTGTTAAATAGATTGATCTAAGAACCCGACAAAGGAGTTTATTGGGATAAACGGAAGAGCCTTTTGTCAAACTCATATCACTTGTTTGAAAAGAGTTGTTACCGAACAGATTTGTTGTTCCTTTACTGTTTGGAATACGAACCAAAGGAATTGTTCCAAGTGCGTGACTTATTGCAAGTTGGAGGCGCATGGATATTGAGGGAACTAGGTGAACTATAGGTTTAGTTGCTTGGTCTCAACTATACGAAGTTGGTTTAGATTTTGTATAGCGGCTTAACTCTGAGAGTATTCAATTCTGGACAAGATCCCGGGGTTTTTCTGCATTTACAGTTTCCTCGTTAACAAAATCTTGTTGTGTCTTTTACTTTTCTATTTCCGCAATTATAATTGTTTTTATTATAATTAGAAGTAAAATACACAAACGTTAATTCATAATTACTTGATAGAAATCCTATAGTGTTTGGTTAATTCCGAACCTATTATCAAGTAATCATACTTTGTTGTTTTATTGTCTCGATCTTGTATCCATAGTCAATCACGCAAGTTATCTTGTTGTCGTATTATCTCGATCTCGTATCCATAGACGATCACACGAAGTGTGAACCGGTTCGTTGTATTGTCTCGGCTCAGTCCATAGACTATCACTTTCGGAGAAAGGACTTATAGGTGGAAAGGTTTTAGATTGAGCTATATTTGGGTACCCTCGTCTTTTCAATTGGTATCAGAGCAGGAAAACATGAAAATATCTAACAATCTGTGTTTGGTGCGATCTAACCTATAAGAATTGAATCTGTGTCTGATTCAGTTAACGTTATGCAAGAGTATGAACACTTAAAAGTTGAAGATGTTATCAATTCGTTGACCCAAGATCCAGGAGTTACGGAAATTAAGAGTACATCTGAGTCGTTCTCTGATGGAAAAGAAGATGATGATAAAGAGTTGGTAAAACTCACCTGTCTACAAAAATGCTAATATTAAAGATAGAGTCAAATCTTCTTAAAAATGAGATTAGAGATAAAGACATTCAACTGAATATTCTAGCCAAAGAGAAATTAGAATCTCTTGGTAAATATCTTACTCAAGAAAAAAAGACATATCCTATGACTCTGACAAATGATTCTGTTATAATTTCTGATGATGAAGAAACCAAAGGTCCTTGCTCGACTTTGAGAGATTGTGATAACAAAACTTGTTTGATCACATCTGAAACAGATCATGATGATGGTAGTTTGCCTAACTATATCAAGTCAGAAGAGGATGAGAAATCAGCTTCTACATCTACTGATGATCAGACGAAATGTTGTCCTAAGGAAACTTTGAATTTATTCGGTGAATGTGATCTTAAGGAATACAACTTTCAGTCACTTGACAGGAAAATTATTCTTCTTCAAAACACGGTGGTAAAAGTATTGAAAGAAGTTTCTTGTCTTAAAAAACTGAAAGATTATTCCTCAGTAGAACGAAAGAATATACCACACCTGACAAGGTCAACTCAAAATAATCAGAAGAGAGAGTTGATAATCGCTTCTGGAAAAAGGTTCCTCCTCACTGATGCGTGTCGTGAGTGTAATCAAATTAAATCACTTATTTCCACACAATCAACTGGTACTATAATGGAAGCAAGGATCGTTCCCACGAAGAGCAGTGAGTTTAGTTGTCAAAAGGTCACAATTAGGAAGGTTTTGTTTTAGATTTTAGAACAAGGTAAATAACAAAGTAATTGAAAATTGAGTTGCAAGCAATAGGGAGAAATATGATAAGGGAATCCTTCTTCGTTACTAAATAGTCATCAAAGTATCACATTCATCTATTCTTTATCATTCACAGATTATTATCAACCGTAGGAAAGCAGCTAGCGCAGTGCTATCCTCAAAATTCCATAAGTCACTGGACACCGAAGTGCTCAAATTCCAGATTCTATTCTAAACCACCTAGAAGTAGCGCACTATAAGTGTAATTTGATCGAATGCTTTATATTTTGTGAATTTAGGTCAATCCTAGAAGTTGAACTCTTAGCGCAATGTTCACTTTCTAGTGTTGTTTTTACTTGCGATTGCTCCATTGAATCCCTCTGCAAGGTTTCATCATTTATACTCATGTAGAGAATTATTCGACAATTACGGATATCCTAATTCTCTACTAGCATTAGGTTAACTAATAAACTAGTTCAGTTGGCTACCTAAACAATTTATGAATCAAACATAAAATTAATTATTGTAAAAACAAACAATAATCATGTGAAGAGTTAAAATAGATTTATATGCTAAATTGAATCATATATTAGAACTTAGAATTCATCCCCAATCACTAAGAAGTTTAGCTATTCATGGTACTAACAAAACCCATGAGTTTCATATGATAAAAGTAAGAGAAATAATTACGGTGACGAAAATAGCTCCAAAACCCTAGGTTTCTCTTCTCCAATGGCTTGATAAAAGATTAAAAGATTTTTCCCAAAAATATTGGAAGAGTTTCTTATATAGATATCCAAGTCGTAGGTTCGCCCGTGTCTCGAATCCCGCGCAAAATAGTTGCCATAACTCCCCAAAAACATTCCAAACAAGAACACACGTCCAAGTCAGGCCGTGTAAAGGGATTGCTAGCAGCTAATTAGGTCATGTTCAAAACTGGCAGAATTCATGTCCACTTATATTTTTAGCTTGTCAGTTCCATGGATGGAATTTTCCGGCCGCAACTTCTCAATCCAACGACTCACCACAACGTGACCAAACACAAAAACTCTCATAAGCACCCTATAAGATCCAAAGTAGCGTCTTCACCCATACGAGATAATGTTTATCACATTATCTACCACAACGAGACGATCTTCTCTGCACACCCTGATATAGATTATCATGGACGCCTTCAGATCAACACCAATAATCTAATCCAGCACCACCAAGATGATCTTCTCCTTAACAAGATGTCTTACCAACATCTTCATATGAATACTCCATAATGACATATCTTCCAACATCGATAAGTATCCCAGAAGCACCATAATGATGTACTCCTTCCATCATTAGGTCTCTCATATAACCACCTCAATAGGTGGGATGAATCCCTCACATCTTTACGAGATTTACATTGAGGATTCCATGACTAAAACACTTATCCTAGACCTCCTTATATAGGAGTCACAAACTTGGTTCCTAAGTCTTGGCCTCCTTGCATTAGGAATTTTTTTTTACTCGGCCAATAAACAGTCTATTATGAGCAATAAACGTAACCAACAAGATTACAGATGAGGCCCGAAGGCCCCAGACCCCCATAGACCAAAGGGGTGCAAGAAAGAAAGAAAAAACTTCAGTGTAAGGGCAACAAACCCAGATTAGGAAACCGACTCATACTAGGAAACCATGGTCAATTTAGGTATCCCATCTTAATATGGTAATTACCTCAAACTAAGAATTTAATCTAAACTAGGAAACCCACGTTTCCATACATTCTCTTCTTACGGATGGAATTTTCCGGCCGCAACTTCTCCTGTATCTTTTTTCCGTTTTCTTACATTGTAATCACGTCTAGGACTTCCTAGACGTTTATTCTCCTGGATGTTTCTCTTATTTTCTCTACCATAACGTCTGGGTTTCCCATACGTGAATTCTGCTGTAGCTTTTCTTCTCCTCCCGCAGTTCCATGCGACTCTCGACTATCCCTGTTCTTCTTCATTAACAGCACAGTGATCATCCCATGTCAATCCTTTGAGATCTTCTCCACCCCACTGTTATCTTCCGAACTATCCATCAAATATTCTCCAAAGCTCAACTGCCATCACCAAAAACAACAGCTAGCAATACTGCCAAATTTCAGTTCATTCGTTCTCTTCCATAATCCTTAAGCAAAGCTCGAGCTGAAAAACTCACGAACTCCATTAATCTTCAACACCGATGGAAGCAGAAACTCAGCTCCATCGACTACCAGAATTAAGTGGCAATGATCCCATCTTCAACCTCATTCCTTCTCACTGAAATCCTCCATCGTATATCATTGGCAGCAGCAACATTGCCATGGTGACTGCCATCAATCACTTCTCTTCTTCTGATTCTTCTCAAGCCCTCCCTGTTATACCTTGCTCTCAAACAGCAGCGAGAACCCAACTTCTACCATGGCATCTGAGCTCCATATCTAATCAAAGCTCCAACCTCGTCTGCATCACAGACTCAGCACAACGTCATCCACTGAACCGATAACCAATGCAGCAGCACAACTGCTTCCTCTCCAACTCGATCTCCCCTTACACTCCATCATTTTTATTACCATTTCCAGCATACAACTCTCTCCATCGATGCCAAATATTTCTACAGCTTCGCCATTAACGGCAGCATCAAACCAAGCTCTGCAGCTCTCCATAATTATCAATGCTCCTTCCCTGAACTCATCTCCATTACCGATTATCATCAGCCCATTCCTTCTTCTTTACTCTGCCATCACAGCTCGTCATCAACTCTGCGCCTGAACCTTGAAATGGTCGTGATTGCATGGTGAAGAAGATGATAGAGGCAGCCCCTTATCCAATTAGCAGGTGCTCTTAGTATTTAGCTTTTAACTGTCAGTCTTGCAGGACTGACAGTTCAGTTTCTGCTTCATTCCCGTTATACTGTCAGTTCCGAGGAACCGACAAGCTCAACTTCTCGTCTCGCTTATAACTTCTCCATAGGACGTCGGATTGACTCCATTCTTTCGCCGTTGGCTTCGTTTTTTCGTCCTCTTCAAGATAATATCAAGGACTCCTAGGTTTGAACAAGTTCCACATGGTCTTTGTCCTTTCTCCATTTGTGGCTAACTTCTTTTATTGCACAATTAAGTGTCAATTCGCTTCTTTTGAATGATTCACCTAATAAAACACAAATAGAGAAAAACAAACGTAATATACAATAAATTGCAAGAATATAAGCAATTACTAGCATGGATTCGACACTAAATATATGCAAAATATGCACTTAACAAATTCCCTCACACTTGGTTTTTGCTAGTCCTCGAGCAAACTATCTAAATACAACAACTCTATGTCGTCGAGATTACGGTTGCACTTAGCATGTGCAACAGGCCTTTAAACCCCTAGGTGTCCCTAGTGGACGAGTTATAGTCTCGTGAGGGCTTACGAGAGATATACCCACAAAACCTACTCCAACTTCAAAGCGTTCCAGCTTCCCAAGCATCCAAAGAGCTATGAGGACAGAGAGTTTCTGCATGCTAGTAATAAGAAGTTAGAAATACCAAATAACATATTCTCATTCTTAAATGTTGAGTGAGAAATAACCACACCATAATGAGAGATTGCGTGTTTGAGAGCGATCAATAAGCATTTTGCCTCGACTTCTGCCTCACTTAAAAGGATTTTATGATAATTTCACTCAATAAGACGGCTTTTTTATGGGTCTCACATGTGTGTAGGTAGGAATGAAGAGAGAATCCTACACACGTTGAATGGTGGGAAGGAAACCTTCCGAATTATTTCTGGAGACTCCACAAAATCGTGGAAAATAAAGATATTTTTCTGATGATCTCTAAGAAAGGAAATCAACCATTATTATTAAAAATAGAGGATTAGAGTACTTACCACCTTCACATCTGATTGCAATGATGATAACACCACTCTCACAGCATCCAATAGAAACGTAGTCTTCAGCTCTTCTTCTTCATCTTCTGATGATCTCTAAGAAACGTAGCCTTCACCTCCTTAAAAGGGTTTAAGATACAAAACGTATGGGTTGCCTTCCATTAAGCGCTTAGTTTTACGTCCCCAGGACGACTTGGCATTCTCCAAACTACTCCTCCAGAGGGAGTACATCACGAAGCTCAATCACTTCCACATTCTCCGTAGGGAAGTTTTCGTAATATGGTTTTAATCTATGGCCGTTTACTTTTAATATCGTCCGTTTTGTGAGACTAGCAACTTCAACTGCACCATAAGGAAAAACATTAGTAACAACAAAAGGTCCACTCCAATGTGACCTTAGCTTACCGAGAAATAACTTAAGACGAGAATTAAATAGAAAAACTTTTTGTCCCACAACAAAGCTCTTTCTAGAAATCATCTTGTCATGAAAAAGTTTAGTCTCCTCCTTGTAAATTCGAGCACTCTCGTAAGCATCATCATGTATTTCCTCTAGCTCATTAAGTTGTAACTTTCTATGTTTCCCTGCATTGTCATAATCCATGTTGCACATCTTTATCGCCCAATAAGCCTTATGTTCAAATTCAACCGGAAGATGACAAGCTTTGCCATAAACCAACTGATATGGAGACATACCAATCAGTGTTTTCTACACCGTTCTATACGCCCAAAGTGCATCGTTGAGTCTATAACTCCAAATCTTTCCGTGTTGTGTTAAAGGTTTTCTCCAAGATGGATTTGATCTCACGATTTGAAATTTCAGCTCACCCACTAGTTTGTGGGTGATATGGCGTACCGACCTTGTGATTTATGTTGTACTTCTTGAGAAGAGCATGGAAGGATTTCTTGAAGTGCGAACCCCCATCACTGATAACCACTCTTGGTGTACCATGTCTAGAGAAAATATATTCCTTCACAAACTCACAAACAAGTTGAGAATCATTAGTAGGGGTGGCTTTATCTTCCATCCATTTTGAAACATAATCCACAACAAGAAGTATATAAAGTTTTCCGTTCGAATTGACAAAAGGACCCATAAAATCAGTTCCCCACGCATCAAATACTTCCACAGAAAGAATTGGTGTGAGTGACATTTGATTTCGAGCACCTAGATTGCCCGTTCGTTGACATCTATCACAAGCTTTACAAAAAATGTATGCATCCTCAAATAAAGTGGGTCAATAAAATCCACTCTCAAGGACTTTGAGAGCGTACGTTTAAAACCAAAATGACCACCACAAGCATAAGTATGGCAAAAAGTAAGGATGGATTGAAATTCAAAGTTAGGTACGCACCTGCCGATTATTTGATCGGAATCATATTTCCACAAGTAGGGCTCATCCCACACATACTGCTTGGCTATCTTCTTAAAATTAAGCTTTTGAAAATTAGACATTGTACTAGGTACTTGCCTTGTAACCAAGTAGTTCACTATATCCGCGTACCAAGGTGTTGAATTTTCAATTGAGAAAAGTTATTCGTCTGGAAAACGATCTTGTAAAGGAAGTTCTTCTTCGGAAACAACAAGTATGCTAAGATGATCCGCAACAGTATTTTCAACACCTCTCTTATCTTTGATTTCATAATCAAACTCTTGCAATAACAATATCCACCGTATACGTCTTGGCTTAGCTTCTTTCTTCTGAAGTAGGTACCTAAGTGCTGCAGGATCAGAATACACAACTACTTTTGCACCCACCAAATACGATCTAAATTTTTCTAGTGCAAACAATATAGCCAAAAACTCTTTCTCAGTGGTAAAATAGTTAATTTGAGCAGCGTTTAGGGTCCTAGATGCATAATAAATCACATGGGACAGCTTGTCCACTCTTTGGCCCAAAACAGCTCCAACCGCGTAGTCACTTGCATCACACATCAATTCAAATGGCAAACTCCAATCCGGTGACTTGATAATCGGCGCAGTTGTCAACAATTCTTTCAATTTGTCAAAGGATTCTTTACACTCCTTGTTGAAGTCAAAAGCAACCTCTTTTGCAATAATTTGCACATCGGCATTAAGATTTTGGAGAAATCTTTGATAAACCGCCTGTAAAAACCTGCATGACCAACAAACGAGCAAATCTCCCTCACCGAATTGGGGTATTGTAAGTTTCTAATCAAGTCTATCATTTCCTTGTCTACCTCGATCCCTTGAGAGGACACGATGTGGCCAAGTACAATTCCATGGTTTACCATAAAGTGATATTTCTCCCAGTTTAAAACCAAATTAGTGTCTATGCATATTTTTAGCACAAGTTCAAGAATATTTAAACAAATATCAAATGAATTGACATAAACACTAAAGTCGTCCATAAATACCTCAATGATGTTTTCCACGTAATCAAAAAATATACTAACCATACATCTCTCAAAAGTGGCAGGCGCATTGCAAAGACCAAATGGCATTCTTCTATAAGCAAATGTACCAAAAGGACAAGTGAAAGTAGTCTTATCTTGATCCTCCGGTGCAATAAAAATTTGATTGTAGCCCGAATAACCATCCAAAAAGCAATAATGTGAATGTCTCGCTAACCTTTCTAGCATTTGATCAATGAAAGGTAAAGGAAAGTGATCCTTTCTTGTTGCGACATTAAGCTTTCGGTAGTCTATGGACACTCTCCATCCTGTTTGAACTCTTGTAGGAACAAGTTCATCATCTTGATTTCTAACAACAGTGCCACCCGATTTCTTAGGCACCACTTGTACTGGACTAACCCATTTGCTGTCAGAAATTGGGTAAATTACCCCCACACTTAGTAATTTCAGAATCTATTTCTTCACGACCTCCATCATTGGGGGGTTAAGCCTACCCTGAGCATCACGTACCGACTTTCTATCGTCTTCCATAAGGATTCTATGCACGCACATTGATGGACTAATGCCTTTGATGTCAGCAATAGTCCACCAAATGGTCGTTTTCTTCTCTTTCAGAACCCGAAGTAGACGTTCTTCTTGTATCGCAGTGAGATTCTTTGCAATAATTACCGGAAGCTCCTCTTTATCACACAAGTAAGCATACTTTAAGTGGTCGGGAAGAGGCTTCAATTCTAATTTAGGTGCATGCACAATAGAAGGTAAAGGAACCTCATTAGTTACGGGTAAAGAAATATAAGAGATATTACCCGTTTTGGCTTCATGTAATGCTGTGAAAGCACCACACATCTCCACTAGATCATCGACCAAATCGACGTCCAAATTCGGCTGCCCATGAACGTCCAAATCAATGTTATTTCGCAACACAACTCCAAGTTCATCTTCATCGCTCAAATTAAACATTTGTTGTGCTAATGAATCAATAACATCAATAGAGAAAGCGGAGTGCACATCAATAGGATAACGCATAGCCTCAAATATGTTAAAGCGAATGATCTCCTTATCAAATTCTATAGTGAGTGTACCATTAGCCACATCAATCTTCGTATTTGCAGTTTTCATAAACGGTCTCTCAAGAAGTAACGAAGTAGATGAAAAATTATCTCCATTTTGCATATCCACGATGTAAAAATCAACCGGAAAGATTAACTGATTCACTTGAACTAACACGTCCTCCACGACTCCCTTCGGATATATATTGGACTTGTTTGCTAATTGAATAGTAATATTTGCCTCTTTTAAAGGTCCAAGATTTAGAGAATCATAAACATCGGCTGACATAACACTTATGGATGCTCCCAAATCAAGCAAAGCACGCTCGAATCGTCGTTTACCCATAGTAATTGGCATTGTGAAGCCACCCGGATTTTCACACTTTGCAGGCATCTTCTTCAATAGCATAGCTGTTGCACTTTCGCACATCTAAGTAATTTCATTAGCAATCAACCTATCCTTCCTTGTGAATAAATCCTTCAAAACCTTAGCATACCTAGGTACGGTTCTGATGGCCTCAATAAATGGAATGTTGATTTGTACCTTGCTGAAAATATCCATGATCTCCTTATCTTGAGCTTGCTTCTTTGATTTGGCAAAACGAAAAGGAAAATGAGGTGGTATGGTAAAAGTGGGAACCGTGTCCTTAGGTTGGATGATTGAGGTTGGATTTTCCTTTGGGACGCTTTCCTCCTCTACTTCCTTTTTGATGTCGTTACTAACCTCTTTTTGTTGTTGTGGCTCTTCAGTTTGTCTCCCACTTATTAGAGTTACTGCATTAACGTGCTCTCTTGGGTTCACAAAAGGTTGTGATGGAAACTTTGTTGAAGCTTGTGCTTTCATTTGATTCATATTTGTCGCCATTTTCCCCATTTGAGTTTGTAAATCTCTAATAGCGTTATCAGTTTTCAACTGATTTTGATCAGACTTCTGTTGACTTTGTTGAAACATGGAGATGAGCATGTCAATCTTAGATTCTTCAGTTGGATGTTTTTGTTGTGATTGGAATTGTTGTTGAAAACCACCTTGTCTTGCATATGGATTAGGAGCTGCAGCTTGCTTGTTCGCATAACTGAAATTTGGGTGATATTTACAACCAGGATTATAAGTATTAGAGTAGGGATCATACCTTGGCCTCTAATTAGGAAATATAGCATTTACCTCAGCATCCTCTTCATATGAAGGAACAACTGCAGATGTTATACGTTGTACCATTTTTTCCACATTACTCATTCGTTGCTCCATGTGTGAAGAATCTCCCATCTCACTAACTCTTCTAACCACCGATGAATCTCTAGTATAAAATTGTTGTGTATTTGCAGCCATGCTCTCAATCAAATTAGTAGCCTCCTTGATAGTTTTATTAGCCAGTGCACCACTGCTATCCCATCAATCAAGTGTCTCTCATGCGGTAGTAACCCCTCATAGAAGTGTGTAATGATAATTTGTGGTGGTATGTGATGGTGTGGGCAACTCTCCAACAATCTCTTGTACCTCTCCCAAAAGTCGTACAAAGATTCTCCAGTAATCTGCACAATTCCACTAATTTCCCTACGAATAGCTGCAGCTTTAGAAGCAGGAAAATACTTCTCTAAAAATAGCTTTTTCATTCCGGTCCACGTGGTAATACTTCCGGAAGGGAGATAATATAACCATGATTCTGCTTGGTCCGTTAATGAAAACGGAAAAGCTTGTAGAAAAGTTGTATCATCATCATCATCGCTCTTTTTCATACTTCTTACTGTATTCTGAAAATGCTGCAAGTGTCGATTAGGATCTTCACCCGGTAGTCCCGTGAACTTTGGAACCCAATGAAGAAGATTTGACTTAAGTTCCACTGTGTCAGTTAGATTAATACACAGTGGTTGAGATTCCAAACATGGTGATGTTAAATCTCTCAACGTCCTCCTCGCTGGAGGTGGAGGTGGATCATTCGCGCCTCCTACCATTTTGTATGTAGAAGGTTCTTCTTGCAACTTTGGACGTCCTTGTAGTACCGTTTCTTTACGGGTTTGAATTCCGCACCTCTCGTAATTCCAATCCTTCGATGCCAGAGATTAGGTACCTGAAACCAAAATCTAGAAAACGAGAATCAAAAACTAAAAACAAAATAAAACTAAAAGAAACAACTAAAGCTACCGACTGCTCCCCGGCAACGGCGCAAAAATCTAATGCGTGTCGTGAGTAGAATAAAATTAAATCACTTATTTCTACACAATTAACTGGTAATATAATGGAAGCAAATATCGTTCCCAAGAAGAGCAGGAGTTTAGTTGTCAAAAAGGTCACAATTGGGAGGTTTTGTTATAGATTTTAGAACAAAGTAAATAACAAAGCAATTGAAAATTGAGTTTCAAGCAATAGGGAGAAATATGATAAGGGAATCCTTCTTCATTACTAAATAGTCATCAAAGTAGCATATTCATCTATTCTTTATCATTAACAGATTATTATCAACCGTAGGAAAGCAGCTAGTGCAGTGATATCCTCAAAATTCCATAAGTCACTGGACACCGAAGCGCTCAAATTCCAGATTCTATTCTAAACCACCTAGAAGTAGCGCACTCTAAGTGTAATTTTATCGAATGCTTTATATTTTGTGAATTTAGGTCAATCCTAGAAAGGTTACTGCATTAACGTGCTCTCTTGGGTTCACAAAAGGTTGTGATGGAAACTTTGTTGAAGCTTGTGCTTTCATTTGATTCATATTTGTCGCCATTTTCCCCATCTGAGTTTGTAAAACTCTAATAGCGTTATCAGTTTTCAACTGATTTTGATCAGACTTCTGTTGACTTTTTTGAAACATGGAGATGAGCATGTCAATCTTAGATTCTTCAGTTGGATGTTTTTGTTGTGATTGGAATTGTTGTTGAAAACCACCTTGTCTTGCATATGGATTAGGAGCTGCAGCTTGCTTGTTCGCATAACTGAAATTTGGGTGATATTTACAACCAGGATTATAAGTATTAGAGTAGGGATCATACCTTGGCCTCTAATTAGGAAATATAGCATTTACCTCAGCATCCTCTTCATATGAAGGAACAACTGCAGATGTTATACGTTGTACCATTTTTTCCACATTACTCATTCGTTGCTCCATGTGTGAAGAATCTCCCATCTCACTAACTCTTCTAACCACCGATGAATCTCTAGTATAAAATTGTTGTGTATTTGCAGCCATGCTCTCAATCAAATTAGTAGCCTCCTTGATAGTTTTATTAGCCAGTGCACCACTGCTATCCGCATCAATCAAGTGTATTTCATGCGGTAATAACCCCTCATAGAAGTGTGTAATGATAATTTGTGGTGGTATGTGATGGTGTGGGCAACTCTCCAACAATCTCTTGTACCTCTCCCAAAAATCGTACAAAGATTCTCCAATAATCTGCACAATTTCACTAATTTCCCTACGAATAGCTGCAGCTTTAGAAGCAGGAAAATACTTCTCTAAAAATAGCTTTTTCATTCCGGTCCACGTGGTAATACTTCCGGAAGGGAGATAATATAACCATGATTCTGCTTGGTCCGTTAATGAAAATGGAAAAGCTTGTAGAAAAGTTGTATCATCATCATCATCGCTCTTTTTCATACTTCTTACTGTATTCTGAAAATGCTGCAAGTGTCGATTAGGATCTTCACCCGGTAGTCCCGTGAACTTTGGAACCCAATGAAGAAGATTTGACTTAAGTTCCACTGTGTCAGTTAGATTAATACACAGTGGTTGAGATTCCAAACATGGTGATGTTAAATCTCTCAACGTCCTCCTCACTGGAGGTGGAGGTGGATCATTCGCGCCTCCTACCATTTTGTATGTAGAAGGTTCTTCTTGCAACTTTGGAAGTCCTTGTAGTACCGTTTCTTTACGGGTTTGAATTCCGCACCTCTCATAATTCCAATCCTTCGATGCCAGAGATTAGGTACCTGAAACCAAAATCTAGAAAACGAGAATCAAAAACTAAAAACAAAATAAAACTAAAAGAAACAACTAAAGCTACCGACTGCTCCCCGGCAACGGCGCAAAAATCTAATGCGTGTCGTGAGTAGAATAAAATTAAATCACTTATTTCTACACAATTAACTGGTAATATAATGGAAGCAAATATCGTTCCCAAGAAGAGCAGGAGTTTAGTTGTCAAAAAGGTCACAATTGGGAGGTTTTGTTATAGATTTTAGAACAAAGTAAATAACAAAGCAATTGAAAATTGAGTTTCAAGCAATAGGGAGAAATATGATAAGGGAATCCTTCTTCATTACTAAATAGTCATCAAAGTAGCATATTCATCTATTCTTTATCATTAACAGATTATTATCAACCGTAGGAAAGCAGCTAGTGCAGTGATATCCTCAAAATTCCATAAGTCACTGGACACCGAAGCGCTCAAATTCCAGATTCTATTCTAAACCACCTAGAAGTAGCGCACTCTAAGTGTAATTTTATCGAATGCTCTATATTTTGTGAATTTAGGTCAATCCTAGAAAGGTTACTGCATTAACGTGCTCTCTTGGGTTCACAAAAGGTTGTGATGGAAACTTTTTTGAAGCTTGTGCTTTCATTTGATTCATATTTGTCGCCATTTTCCCCATTTGAGTTTGTAAATATCTAATAGCGTTATCAGTTTTCAACTGATTTTGATCAGACTTCTGTTGACTTTGTTGAAACATGGAGATGAGCATGTCAATCTTAGATTCTTCAGTTGGATGTTTTTGTTGTGATTGGAATTGTTGTTGAAAACCACCTTGTCTTGCATATGGATTAGGAGCTGCAGCTTGCTTGTTCGCATAACTGAAATTTGGGTGATATTTACAACCAGGATTATAAGTATTAGAGTAGGGATCATACCTTGGCCTCTAATTAGGAAATATAGCATTTACCTCAGCATCCTCTTCATATGAAGGAACAACTGCAGATGTTATACGTTGTACCATTTTTTCCACATTACTCATTCGTTGCTCCATGTGTGAAGAATCTCCCATCTCACTAACTCTTCTAACCACCGATGAATCTCTAGTATAAAATTGTTGTGTATTTGCAGCCATGCTCTCAATCAAATTAGTAGCCTCCTTGATAGTTTTATTAGCCAGTGCACCACTGCTATCCCCATCAATCAAGTGTCTCTCATGCGGTAGTAAACCCTCATAGAAGTGTGTAATGATAATTTGTGGTGGTATGTGATGGTGTGGGCAACTCTCCAACAATCTCTTGTACCTCTCCCAAAAGTCGTACAAAGATTCTCCAGTAATCTGCACAATTCCACTAATTTCCCTACGAATAGCTGCAGCTTTAGAAGCAGGAAAATACTTCTCTAAAAATAGCTTTTTCATTCCGGTCCACGTGGTAATACTTCCGGAAGGGAGATAATATAACCATGATTCTGCTTGGTCCGTTAATGAAAACGGAAAAGCTTGTAGAAAAGTTGTATCATCATCATCATCGCTCTTTTTCATACTTCTTACTGTATTCTGAAAATGCTGCAAGTGTCGATTAGGATCTTCACCCGGTAGTCCCGTGAACTTTGGAACCCAATGAAGAAGATTTGACTTAAGTTCCACTGTGTCAGTTAGATTAATACACAGTGGTTGAGATTCCAAACATGGTGATGTTAAATCTCTCAACGTCCTCCTCGCTGGAGGTGGAGGTGGATCATTCGCGCCTCCTACCATTTTGTATGTAGAAGGTTCTTCTTGCAACTTTGGACGTCCTTGTAGTATCGTTTCTTTACGGGTTTGAATTCCGCACCTCTCGTAATTCCAATCCTTCGATGCCAGAGATTAGGTACCTGAAACCAAAATCTAGAAAACGAGAATCAAAAACTAAAAACAAAATAAAACTAAAAGAAACAACTAAAGCTACCGACTGCTCCCCGGCAACGGCGCAAAAATATAATGCGTGTCGTGAGTAGAATAAAATTAAATCACTTATTTCTACACAATTAACTGGTAATATAATGGAAGCAATATCGTTCCCAAGAAGAGCAGGAGTTTAGTTGTCAAAAAGGTCACAATTGGGAGGTTTTGTTAT
The DNA here is from genome assembly GCF_003573695.1 of Papaver somniferum. Lineage (NCBI taxonomy): Eukaryota > Viridiplantae > Streptophyta > Magnoliopsida > Ranunculales > Papaveraceae > Papaver > Papaver somniferum. The sequence goes on from NC_039365.1 coordinate 48,751,748, forward strand.
AGATTTTAGAACAAAGTAAATAACAAAGCAATTGAAAATTGAGTTTCAAGCAATAGGGAGAAATATGATAAGGGAATCCTTCTTCATTACTAAATAGTCATGAAAGTAGCATATTCATCTATTCTTTATCATTAACAGATTATTATCAACCGTAGGAAAGCAGCTAGTGCAGTGATATCCTCAAAATTCCATAAGTCACTGGACACCGAAGCGCTCAAATTCCAGATTCTATTCTAAACCACCTAGAAGTAGCGCACTCTAAGTGTAATTTTATCGAATGCTTTATATTTTGTGAATTTAGGTCAATCCTAGAAGTTGAACTCTTAGTGAAATGTTCACTTTCTAGTGTTGTTTTTACTTGCGATTGCTCCACGGAATCCCTCTGCAAGGTTTCATCATTTCTACTCATGTAGAGAATTATTCGAAAATTACGGATATCCTAATTCTATACTAGCATTAGGTTAACTAATAAACTAGTTCAGTTGGCCACCTAAACAATTTATCAATCAAACATAAAATTAATTATTGTAAAAACAAACAATAATCATGTGAAGAGTTAAAATAGATTTATATGCTAAATTGAATCATATATTAGAACTTAGAATTCATCTCCAATCACTAAGAAGTTTAGATACTCATGGTACTAACAAAACCCATGAGTTTCATATGATAAAAGTAAGAGAAATAATTACGGTGATGAAAATAGCTCCAAAACCCTAGGTTTCTCCTCTCCAATGGCTTGATAAAAGATTAAAAGATTCTTCCCAAAAATATTGGAAGAGTCTCTTATATAGGTATCCAAGTTGTAAATTCGCCCATGTCTCGAATCCCGTTCAAAACAGTTGCCATAACTCGCCAAAAAATTCCAAACAAGAACACACGTCCAAGTCAGGCCGTGTAAAGGGATTGCTAGCAGCTAATTGGGTCGTGTCCAAAACTGGCAGAATTCCAGTCCACTTATATTTTTGGCTTGTTAGTTCCATGGAACTGACAGCCTATTTGGCCTTCTATGTTGGGGTTCAGAGCCATCTACGTGCTAATCGTGCGGAAAAATATTAGCTAACAAGAAACACTTGATCTCTCGGATTGCTCCATGAACCTTACTGTGATCTAGGATAAGAAGAAGAGCAAGAGAACCACATAGATGCAAGCCATAAACAAAGAAACAAGAAGTAAAGTACTCACAGATTTAACGTGGTTCAACAATATACACAATGTGTGTAATATTGTGTACATCCACCAGAACGTCTACCACCTCTTTATTTATAGAATCACCATTGAGAATTACACAACTGATTGACTAAATCAATCCATCGACTCACCACAACGTGACCGAACACAAGAAATCTCATAAGCACCCTATAAGATCCAAAGTAGCGTCTTCACCCATACGAGATAATGTTTACCACATTATCTACCACAATGAGACGATCTTCTCTGCACACCCTGATATAGATTATCATGGACGCCTTCAGCTCAACACCAATAATCTAATCCAGCACCACCAAGATGATCTTCTCCTTAACAAGATGTCTTACCAACATCTCCATATGAATACTCCATAACGACATATCTTCCAGCATCGATAAGTATCCCATAAGCACCATAATGATGTGCTCCTTCCACCATTAGGTCTCTCATATAACCACCTCAATAGGTGGAATGAATCCCTCACATCTCTACGAGATTTACATTGAGGATTCCATGACTAAAACACTTATCCTAGACCTCCTTATATAGGAGTCACAAACTTGGTTCCCAAGTCTTGGCCTCCTTGCATTAGGAATCCGACTCATACTAGGAAACCATGGTCAATTATGTATCCCATGTTAATATGGTAATTAACTCAAACTAAAAATTTAACCTAAACTAGGAAACCCACGTTTCCTTACAATTCTCCACCTCGGATCATGCATTCATGCAAGAGACGATAAACTGTTATCCCCCCATCTTTTGGACATCGATTGCACCATCACTGGTTGCCTACATATCCTCAATAGAAATCAAACCGAAATGTAGTTCATCCAAATTTGTTCCGTAGAACCTCCACCAAAAGAGAGCAAACCAAACTTGAACGTCAACAAATCAGACTTAACAATCCAACCTACCGGCGATTGTACAAATCTCCACCATGGCGAAAAATCTTGACCATCTCACCAACCATCATCATATGATCACCCGTTATGCAACATCTTGAGAAAATACACCTTACTCCTTTATGTTAACAACTCCATATTGATTGGAATCATCATAGGTGTATTGCATTCCAACTCAATCAGATCATACACGATCATTGTCCATATGTTACCAATCGAACTTAGTTACAGTCATTATGCGCCTTTGAGCCTTCGATACCTCTTGAAACTTGGTCCACCATGAGCGCAGCTCCATCTCGGCCTGCCTTGCTCCACCTAAGTTAATGTTCCGCTCTTCTAAGCCACTAACTCCAAGTTGCGCACCACATCTGTTAGGGTTGACATCCATAACTACTCGATAAGAAAATGAAACTACCACAGTAGCCTCCATGCGTCTGCCTAAGCATTACCTTAACAGAACCATAATCTCACATCTTTGTTTCTAAACTCCAGCAGAGTCAATTTCTTCTTAAAACAACTGATCACACACTTGCTCCTTTCCACGAGCATGTCCACGAAATCAAGTTAACGAGATACTTCAGGTTAGTTTATAATAAACCATCCTCCATGTTAGCTTCCAAGAAACTAACTATCTTTTATGTACCAAAGCATATTGATCATGACTCTAACTGAGCACCAAATACAACCAATCCATGGATCATTGCCACTGCGTGCCAATCTTGAGCTCATCTCTATGAATCTTGCTTTACGAGCCTATCTCTGATTGGATCATGATTCTACGACCATATTTCCCCAATTGAGTTTTACTCCTTCAAAAATCTCATCATATCTTAAACCATTGCATACATACCAAACATGTGTCCATCTTCACAGAGACTTCAACAAATAACACACCAATCGTTTTACTACACCACTTCAGCAACCTCAATGGGATTTGACAACAATGTCCCTTTTACAGGCATAATTGTCAAGATAGTCTTTTATCAATTTCTTAAGCAAGCATGTAGTTTCGACTTCATGACAGTCAAACCACAACACAATCAGACTCGGATAGAACTGTGACCATCGTCGAAGAATTTACTATTACCCTTGTAACAATACATAATATCACACATTCTCTCTTATGCATATCCCTTTTCTAATCTTGCTCCAAACACGTACACCAACGTTCGAAATCTGATAATCCGTCCTCACACAAAGGCCCAATCACACCCAACCATAATCTGAAACCTTTGGTAACTTCCTAAAGCTCCAAGCAATTCAAGACGCTGTTGTGTCTCATGCTTCGTAGAGAAAATAACTTGACGGAAACTATATCGTTGTTGAACCAAATTTCTCAATAGAAATTTCTACCTTCATCTCTACAGGCTCTGTCACTATTAAAATCATAATTTTAACAACTGTAGCAGACGAGCAAAACCCCAAATATTATCATTGCTATAATGTAGCTCTCTCCAACAGAAAGTCTCACACTGATCATCAGGAAATCAAATAGCCAATGGATAATAAAAGTTTGATGGAAAAACATGCCGAAATTGTAGCCCTACTCATGCACCGTGTTTTCTCTAAGTAGTATGTGCTAGCTTCCTTATCCACACCACCATACACATTGTAGTATTATATCTTTATTCTTTAAACTCTTGAAGTGTCCAAGAGATAACTTTTTAATTCCACACAATGGGTCTTTACAAAAAATAAGAATGGGTCCGCAACACAAATAGACCAACCTGTTTCTTCCAAATGGTCTTGCACTTCAACCAGCTCCGATTGACTTCAAATGGTGTACAACCAAACAACTCTTCGACTGAATGTCATCGACAAGAATCAAAAGATCACAAACTATATAGTTTCTCCATCAGAAACCATAAGAGAAAAAAAAATCCAAAACATTGTTCTATCCGACACAATGCCATACTCAACACAAACAAACAAACCTTACAAAACTGTGTTGAAAAATTGCTTCTTGTACAATAATAAGAATCCATAGATCCACCACAACCAATATCACATCTCATCCAATGATCCATGTCCTGCAACTATTTGTAGCCACGTTCTTCAAATAATAAGATTGAATATCAAAATCTTCACTTATGGAACATATCAAACCCTGGCCAATGGTCAACACATCCAAAACGAAACCTACTACGAGATTTCCCAAAATATTCACATTCTTCAACTTTAGGTTAAAGACAACTCAGCAACATGATTCAACTGATGACGATTGATAACCAAATTATTGTTTCCCTTGGTATGGAACAATAATGAGATTTTGTCGTGCTAATATTCCATCTTTACTTCCACAAACATACAAACCAATATTTGTATTCCAACTACGATATTCTTGCCTTCTTGTATCTTTCCAAGCAAACACCGATTAATTGAAAACCAATCTACACAGGTATTTCAAACAGTTTACAAGAATATGGTATGAAGTATAGAGAATAAATAAACTTACTTGAATCCATGCATAGGGTTTATTCTCCAATAAGTATCAATGTCAAATCTCCAATGTAGAGCACCATAAACATCAAGACAATAATTCTTGACCATATCGAATGCAGATCACCTAATATAATCCCCTTCCTTCCGAAGTACGCTTTACTTTTATTTGTTACCAAAACTGATGAAATCAAATCTCATATTAACTTGAAAACATCAAACTCTGCATCTTCGGAAGCTGTAACATCAAATCCTCACATACTTGATGAAACCAAATCCTTTGTCTTCAAAATTTTCTGCTACTGCAAAACCCAAAACTTCTCTCTTCAAATCTTATATCCAACCTAAAGGTATGATACCAATTGTTGGGGTTCAGAGCCATCTATGTGCTAATCTTGCGGAAACATATTAGCTAACAAGAAATACTTGATCTCTCGGATTGCTCCATGAACCTTACTATGATCTAGGATAACAAGAATAGAAAGAGAACCACATAGATGCAAGCGATAAACAAATAAACAAGAGGTAAAGTACTCACAGATTTAACGTGGTTCAACAATATACACAATGTGTGTAATATTGTCTACATCCACCAAAACAGCTACGACCTCTTTATTCATTATAGAATCACCACTAAGAATTACACAACTGATTGACTAAATCAATCCATCGACTCACCACAACGTGACCGAACACAAGAACTCTCATAAGCACCCTATAAGATCCAAAGTAGCGTCTTCACCCATACGAGATAATGTTTACCACACAGCGAGACGATCTTCTCTGCACATCCTGACATAGATTATCATGAACGCCTTCATCTCAACACCAATAATCTAATCCAGCACCACCAAGATGATCTCCTTAATAAGATGTCTTACCAACATCTCCATATGAATACTCCATAACGACACATCTTCCAACATCGATAAGTATCCCATAAGCACCATAATGATGTACTCCTTCCACCATTAGGTCTCTCATATAACCACCTCAATAGGTGGGATGAATCCCTCACATCTCTACGAGATTTACATTGAGGATTCCATGACTAAAACACTTATCCTAGACCTCCTTATATAGGAGTCACAAACTTGGTTCCCAAGTCTTGTCCTCCTTGCATTAGGAAACCGACTCATACTAGGAAACAATGGTCAATTTATGTATCCCATCTTAATATGGTAATTAACTCAAACTAAGAATTTAACCTAAACTAGGAAACCCACATTTCCTTAAATTCTCTTCTTACGAATGGAATTTTCCGGACGCAACTTCTCCTGTATCTTTTTTCCGTTTTCTTACATTGTAATCACGGCTAGGACTTCCTAGACGTGTATTCTCCTGGATGTTTCTCTTATTTTATCTATCGTAACGTCTGGGTTTCCCATACCTGAATTCTCTTGTAGCTTTTCTTCTCTTCCCGCAGTTCCATATGACTCTCGACTATCCCTGTTCTTCTTCATTAACAGCACAATGATCAACCCATGTAGATCCTTTGAGATCTTCTCCACCTCACTTTTATCTTCCGAACTATCCATCAAATATTCTCCCAAGCTCAACTGCCATCACCAAAAACAACAGCTAGCAATACTGCCAAATTTCAGTTCATTCGTTCTCTTCCATAATCCTTAAGCAAAGCTCGAGCAGAAAAACTCACGATGGCAGCAGAAACTCAGCTCCATCGACTACCAGAATTAAGTGGCAATGATCCCATCTCCAACCTCATTCCTTCTCACTGAAATCCTCCATCGTATCTCATTGGCAGCAGCAACATTGCCGTGGTGACTGCCATCAATCGCTTCTCTTCTTCTGATTCTTCTCAAGCCCTCCCTGTTATACCTTGCTCTCAAACAGCAGCGAGAACCCAACTTCTACCATGGCATCTGAGCTCCATATCCGATCAAAGCCTCAACTTCGTCTGCATCACAGACTCAGCACAACGTCATCCACTGAACCGATAACCAATGCAGCAGCACAACTGCTTCCTGTCCAACTCGATCTCCCCTCACAGTCCATCATTTTTATTACCATTTCCAGCATACAACTCTCTCCATCGATGCCAAATATTTCTACAGCTTCGCCATTAACAGCAGCATCAAACCAAGCTCTGCAGCTCTCCATCATTATCAATGATCCTTCCTTGAACTCATCTCCATTATATCATCATCCCATTCCTTCTTCTTTACTCTGCCATCACAGTTCGTCATCAACTCTGCGCATGAACCTTGAAATGGTCGTGATTGCATGGTGAAGCAGATGATAGAGGCAGCCCCTTATCCAATTAGCAGGTGCTCTTAGTATTTATCTTTCAACTGTCAGTCTTGCAGGACTAACAGTTCAGCTTCTGCTTCACTCCCGTTATACTGTCAGTTCCGAGGAACCGACAAGCTCAACTTCTCGTCTCGCCTATAACTTCTCCATAGGACGTCGAATTGACTCCATTCTTTTGTCATTGGCTTCGTCTTTTCGTCCTCTTCAAGATGATATCAAGGACTCCTAGGTTTGAACGAGTTCCACTTGGTCTCTGTCCTTTCTCCATTTGTGGCTAACTTCTTTTATTGTACAATGAAGTGTCAATTCGCTTCTTTTGGATGATTCACCTAATAAAACACAAATAGAGAAAAACAAACGTAATATACAATAATTTGCAAGAATATAAGCAATTACTAGCATGGATTCGACACTAAATATATGCAAAATATGCACTTAACACTCACCCATATTGAAACAACTCTTGTTTTGATGAAGAACGACTCTAAAAGAAAGGGAAAGAGAAAAGCTCTGCGAAAGGAAACAATCAGGAATTTCCAATAATGGTTTTAGATAATCATGCTGATGTGCATCATAAGTAAATCCTTAGAATGAGAAAATCATATGAAAATCTCATTAACAGAATTAAGAGAGATTTATCTATCCCTGAAAATTCTCACATCAGTACATCTTCTCCACATGATCATATCTCTAGAGTAAGATAAGATCATTATCTTGAGAGAAAATATTTAGGGCAGAAATTCCCAACTTAGTTGTATGGAGATTGTGCAAACTCATCCTATTTGTGCTCATAACTTTGGATGGGAAGCACATAAAATGAGAGCACATGTTATGTAAAAAGGAAAGTTCATGTTAATGCCGATTTTCGGTAATAAGAGATATTTAAAAGAATATCCTCCTTTCAATAAAAAGAGAAATCAAGAGAAATATCTTATATATTTTCAGAAACCCTGTATTTCTGAACCTAATATATGTTCTTATAATTATAAGAAAAATCTTCTCTTAAGTATATTGTTTTATCCTTGGTGAGACCTTTTCTCTGTTGAATAATGCCTCATATAACTCGCTCGGTTACAAGGTGGAATAAAAAGGAAGCTCAAAAAGTAAGAAACTGCTAAGGAATCATCACAAACAGAGGAATGAGGAAGGTTTTCTCAAGAATCATGTATAATCATAACGCTGATAGATCTCAAGAAGAATCATGTCTTTTTGCTTTTGAAAATCCAAATCTTACCGAGTGGTTCTTAACAAACGGTATGTATGAAGTTATGAATGGGTTTAAAGAACTCATAGGAAATCTTCTTACTTTGGTTCAAGATCGAGATGAACTAAAAGATAAAATAGAAGAGACTAAAGCTGATCTTGCATACATAAAGCTTCAAGTTGAAAAACTTAAAAATCGGAAAGTGGTTGCAGACAAGTCTTTCGAGACATTCTTCAAAAGTTTGAGTACTGATGAAACCTCTGTAAACAATAAGAGCACCACTAGAGATTAAGTTACATAATGTAAGACTTAATCCAGGAAAATAAACATCAGTTTCTGATTTCTTTCGATAATTGTATGAGGTCTATTTTGAGTAAACCTATCTAATTATGAATAAAATTATTATTTTATAATTTTTCTCGTGATAGTTTTTGATTACATAGCATGTGCTTGAATGCTTTATATTATTGCTATGTGTTTATGGGATGTTTGATTTTGGTTTTCATAACCTTAATATTCAGTCTCATATTGTGTGAACCCTTATGGTTTGGGTGACTTTTTGGTTTAGCAGGATTAAGTTCTAGCCCATGTTGGTAGGCTTTATCAAAGGATCATAAGGGGTTCAGATTGAAACTCATGTGTGAAAAAGTCACAATATGTTGAATCGTTTTTGGTTTAGCATAAAAGCATATGTGTTTCGGGTTTTTAACTTTTGCTTTGCATTAGTTAAAACCGACTTCAGCCTTTCTCTGGTAAAGGTTGTTTTTGTTGTTGTTCTTTTGTTCTTGCGATAGGATGACAACACAATGATATTCCTTCCCAGAAATATGTGAAGAAAAGGAGAAGAGGATCCGGAGCTTGAGGTAACGAATTTGTTAGTTAATCGTTTTCATGTTTAAGAAAAACCTGATTTTATCTCATATATTTTTCTTTTTCTTAATAAAATTTCGGTACAATTGATGTTTATTACATTATGTGTGTGTGGATGTGTGTGTGTGACTCAATTATTTACGGTTGAGAAAAACTATTGTTATCTTGCTTTATTGTTTGGTATCAATTGTTTAGGCTTAACGAAATTTCGGTGCAATTGCGGTGCTATAATGTCTATGTTTGTTTCAATTGCTTCCGATTGAGATAAATAATTATGCAAGTTGATTTATTTGGTTTGTATGAATTGTTTATGGTTTAACAAAAAGGTTTTCAGGATCAATTGTTCAGTCCAATTCGATTCCGGATAAGAGAAACTAAGTTAATTCTGATCTTAGTTAGACTTATCAAAGTGGAGGATTCGGTTATTCAATTCTAATCGAATGCCTTAACAAGAAATACTAGTTAAATAACCTAGTACTTGTCTTGTTTAAAGTTAAAGGTCTCAGTTATTGTTCGAATAATTAGGATCTGATGAGAAAAATAGAGTTAATTCTGATCTTTATTTTGGTCTTATCAAACAAGCGATTGTATTTTTACAATTGGTTTAACAAAACAACTAAGGTGCTTAGTCAATTTTTGATTTGCTAAACTATTAGGTAAAATTGCTTCGGGCAATTGTTTCCTTAGTAACATATCAAAATAAAATTACTTTGTAATTTTTGATTTGCTAAACTATTAGGGAAAATTGCTTCGGGCAATTGTTTCCTAAGTAACATATCAAAATAAAATTACTTTGTAATTTCAGTTTTTATATTGGTTATCTAAAATGGTGTGTGGAACCCTCGTGCTTAACTCTTATAGGTTCCAAGTCTTTTAAGATTTGTAAGATCCTTTCGATTTGTCCTTTATTTGCTCGTACCTTTGTCGTTTTGTGACAAAAAGGGGGAGAAATATATGGAGTAAACAAGTGATTTGGTATCGCTAAGGAAAGTACAATGGTGCTTAAACGTTATATCTAACGAAAGAGTAAATCATAGACTAAGGGGGAGTAACATATCATATTGATACTTGTGGTTATCTTAACTACAAAGGGAATAACAAAGACGTGTGGACTGAAAATCTACCTATCTTACCGTTAGGGGGAGTATTAGCTTTGTTATTATAATGTCAACAACGACATTTGTGGATTGAATGTATACATGTTATTGTTTTGTTGACACTTGGAAACAAGCGTATGTATAATGAATTCCTGTAATTTGTTTATCCATATGATGTAAGATTTTTGTCACTAAAATTGAAAAAGACGGAGATTGTTAGAGCATACCTCGGTTGAACCCACCAAGCGTTGGTATGTCAAGTTTGGTTGTCATATTTTAGTGAACCCAAACTCATCTAAAAAGTCGCTTGATTATTTACTAGAGTCAACTTCGTATAGGTTATCTAGAAAGTTATTAGGATAAGAGACTTACAAGTATTACTCGAAGACTTGAAGAATCTGAAGAAGTAAAGATCTACAACGACGACATCATACTTCCTATTGAGGTTAGTAATATTTTGACTTGAACTGTTTCATTCCTAACGTATCTTTCAAGTCGTGTTATATTGAAAACATAACTGCGAAGCTGTGAATGATTATACTCTAGTTAGACGTAGTATTAAGGAATTATAATACGAAGTGTAACGCCTATCTTTTGAACTTCGTATATAAGACATCGACATAATCGTATGAATGCTATTGTGATTATATATGGGTATGATCGTATTTTTGATAGTGGTAAGAAGGTTGTCGTTCACTCGGTCTTTGTTGAGATTGATTCTAGGCTTAAATACTAAAAATAAGAAAATATATACAAAATATGTCACAGGATGAAGAATTTACTAGGACTCAGGATTTCACTGTTTTTCATATTCAAGCGGTTCATAAATTAATCCTAGGCAATTATAGCTCAAAATAAAATAAATATTAACTCTATTCTTTGCCAAAGTAGATTTTCATAAAACATTAATTGTAAGTTGTGAGCATGACGCATCAAAAGTAATCAAAACTAAGCATGCGACATCATACAAAATAACAAATAATTAATTGAAATCATAAAACAATTAAATTCTATGCACATAGTTATAAAAGAATTAATTTAATTACCAGATGGGTGAAAACAGCTCCCTCCATCATCCCAGTGATGGGTTTATCTTCTCATGATGTAAACACACTCAAAAAGATAATTCATTGCTCAAAAGGTGCTTATAAGGATGATAATATGGGAGAAAATAATTAAAAAACGGGTTTGTAACAGTTATAAGTGTTACAAACCAGCTGTTATAGAGAACGATATATGTGAACTGTCACTGATGCTGTAACATACGACCCTCACCCCTCTGTCGTTGTCACTGTTGATAAATGACTGTCTATGTACGTCTAAAGTTCTTCGTGTTCTTCAGTGCACCAGCAGAAAACAGTTTTCCTGCAACTTGATTTTCAGCTCTGTTGAAGCTCTAAACTGCTCCCCCAACTCTCCATCCCCTAGTACTCCTCCCATACTTCTCTTTTATACCCAACAGGACAAAGAAATCATGCGTAATAACTCTCATCAATTCTCTTTCCTTACTTGTAGCGGCACGAGAATAATTTCGATTTTCTCTCTTTTTTCTCTCTTCCACACGCCTGCATGTACTCTGTGCACTCTCATCATCCTCAAACACGCTCCATAAGAAGTTTAGCATGCTTCAAACTCATTCAAACCTTCAACAGATGAAGTAAAAATCTCGAGAATATCTCGAAGAACAAATGTTCCCTTTTTCTTCCACATCACACCACACTCCTAATTTCTCGAAATTAAAGCTCTTACCATCTCTGTTTCGATTAAACAGGCTGGTCTCAACTAATTGGAACTAGAAAATCTCCCCAAATATTCTCGACTTTAATGAAGAAAATCCTCCCATACACGTACTCCCTGTTTTCTCCCACGCGTGATTATAGCCAAAGTTTATCGATTCTGATGACATTACCTACCATGTTTAGTCAAAGCAGGATATTTGATGCCAATTCCAGCTATTTAATCTCCTTCAAACTCGTCGAAATCTTCACTGTAAGCTCTCGGGTTTTCAAGAACCAATTCCCGCCAAAATATAATTCAAATAGAGAAAATGACCTCCCCCTATCATGTATAGGTGTGAGAATAGCAGGTGGATTCTTGGGGTGCAAATATCAGCTAGTGTGCCCCTTAGTAAGTGGAGTTCCCCATAATCCAAAACAGCGAGTCCGAATAACATGTGCCCTCTGGGTGCCTTTAGCAACATTTCGAGCAGAATTTTCCAAAAATGTTTATTGCTAAAAAATACCTACAAACACACAAAATACTATAATAAGTACAAAATCGAGTACCAACAATACAAAAAATTAAGGACAACGTAGACACAAAAATGTGTCTATCAAATACCCCCAAACTTATTATTTGCTAGTCCTCGAGCAAATCTAATCTAGAAAACTAGGTGGCCCTAGTGACCGAGATATAGTCTCGGGAGGGTTTACCAGAGGTGTACCCACAAAACCATTACTCCAAACCCTAGCTATCTACGCAGAACCTTTGAAGGCACTAAAGAATCTCCTTGGTTGGCATATTCTCATTGACTAGGAGGAAGTACCCTGATGCGAAATTCCAATTGTTGTACACGAGTTTGCATTCAGCATACTAAAATTCATATATAAGTGACAGAGCTCTACTCAGATAGTTTCTAGACATCATAACCGGAGTCAACCAATCACATGAAAATATCAAGAAGATGGATAAAGAGAAAAAATAGATGTTTAAAGTGAACGGTGTTTCCCATATCTGTCTGAAGGCCTCTGCCAAGATGAACCTATCCTAATGAACTGAGATATCGGTCTGACTAATATCAACACAACTGGCATATACAAGGGGACCATTGGTCGATAAACCTAACTCTAGGTCGACACAACTGGCATATATAAGGGCACCAGTGGTCTATTTTATTGAATTTCTTCCGGTTGGTCTGATGGTCGGGTCTCATTTTTTATTTATTTATTTTGTGTGGTATCTCAATCATTCTATTTCACCCTAGCAATGGTAACAACTTGAATCGTGTGCCCCACCAAATCACTTAAAAAATAAAAACAGAAGGATTAGGATTCAACGAGATATGGCAAAACTACCATGTTTTTTTTTTCTAACACCTGAGATCTGTGCTTTTATGAATAGACTCTTTATATGTTTCCATCTAATCAGATTGGTTCCTCAACTCATACAACCAAGATGTTCCCATCCACTTAGATTGGTTAGTGCCATCCCTAATAAACATAAATTTCTAGGCTTTGGAGTTTATTTATTGCAACGAAAAAGTTTCTCTCATACCCCCAAACTTAAATCTAACATTGTCCTCAATGTTCTAAAGATAAAATTAAAAACATGAACAAGGAGAAATTGTTACCACTCGAAGCAAAAGAGTTAAGAAAAGATATTACCGTGTTGCAAGAGATTGGGTTACCTCCGAAGAAGTACTAAGTTTAAAGTCTTCAGCCAGACATCGGAAGGAATTAATCACCTCATATAATCATAAAGAAGTATCCGGAATAACTGCGGGTCATCTGGATCAAAAAGTGCTAACCACAAGAAGAGGAAACTAAAACAATCCAAGAAGAAATCGAACATACCCTTGTTTAAGACAACTACATCTAGTTGTGGTTCAGGTTCAGGCTCTATAAAAGGGTCTAAATAAAAAGATTTCATCGGTTGGATTTCCTCAAAGATATTCTGAAGATCAGGCTGAAGATTCTGGAAATACTCAACTAAGAACTTAGAAGCGCATAACAAAAGCCTGAATAATAGGGGATCCTCTGAGTCAATATGATTTGACTCACACAGCTGACCACAATGAAAGAGGTGGTCTTCCTTAAGAAAATGTGTTGACCCTATTTTCCTAAGGTAATTAGGTTTAGTCTCAAAAATTAATAACCGACACATCTGGAAATCATATGTTCCCACAATTGGAATAAAAGTTTTTTGCGGGAAAACAAAGTCAATCTTGGTATCATAGCCTGGGTTAACCACATCAACCATAGGATGGGTTTCTAACAACTGAGCTCTCTTATAGACACAACTAGGTTCATGGAAAAGTGTATGAAGATAATCTTGTAAGATGGTTGAGGCACAAATGTTAAGTCCTACACGAGGGAACTTAAGATTTAAAGGTAAGGCATCATGAAAGTGATAATCACCCCCAAACTTAGAGTTTTCAGTGTCTCTAGGTAGACTAGTCACAATTTCCCTAATTCCTAAATCATTAGATTCCTGAAAATGGTCAATTGATTCTTCTAAGTTGTAATCAGGTACATCCTCGCTCATTTTTATGAGTTCACTTTCTTTGTGTAAGACTGTTGTTTCTAAATCGCTAGACTCAAAATAAACTCGTTCCTCTAAACCATCATTGGCTTCGTAATCAAAAGGAAGTACAACTTCGTCTAAAACGGTATTATCTCTAGTCAAATCCCCGTCCTTTTGAATAGGTGGATAATAATTAAAATTATCGGGATTTGGACCTGAAATATCATTATCATTATCAAGCTCAATTGGAGTGACAAATTCCTGATCACTATGCCTAAATATTTTAGATTCTTCATCAGCACTATCCTCATCATAATCATAATAACATGAAAATGGTTGAACCTCATCTAAAGTATTGCTTCCAATTCTATGCTTGTCATCTTGATTATACTAATAAAAAATTTCCTCACTATCAAGGTTGATTTTTGAAGCAATGTATTGGCAATTCAGTGTAATTCGAGCAATGCTTTCTTCCGTCTCTAACTCAAGCCTACGTGTTGACTCAGCAAACTCACGTGTTGACTCAGTTAACTTACATGTTGACTCAGCTAACTTCCTGAGGTAATCTTCTAAAGAAGGTTCACTCATTATAACAGTTCTTTCGTCTATAACTAAGTCATCTGTGTCCGCTGACTTATGTGTCGACTCATGTAACTTACGCGTTGACTCAAGTATCTTACGTGCCTCATCTAGAGAAGAGGAATTATAGGAATTTTGCTCGTATGACCGGTATTCATGTGAATAGTAATTGGGCTCACCATGGTATGAGCCATAACCTTCAAAATTTTGGTGTTCCCAACCACTATTCACACTATGGTCATAAAAAGAATAATGTTCATGTTGCTCAGTCGAATAATCATTGTATTGGATATACTAGTTCGACATCCTAACTGCAAGGTAATTATAAACAAACACAAAAAAGGCTGACTCGACCACAACAAGCCTATTTTATCTAGCAAACAAAAAGCATGATGGCTCCCTTAGATTGTTTCTAGACCAGCTTTTATTCTTTCAAAAAGGAATTCGTTACAATCTGAGCAAACCTCTCTGGAATCAATCCGAGTTAAAGTATGTTGAATAGAGACGAGGGAAGCTCAGTGGATATTTGATAACCAAGGCCTCACCGGCGTTTCAAGGAGGCGTATTCAACTCACAGAAACCATCATGAACTTCAAAGTATGCTCAAAAGAGTAACCAATATTTTCCGAACGACTTTCCTAATAAGCTCGTTACCCTATCGGTCTCGTTCTAGTCCAAATTTTAAGGCTTAGGTTCGCGCGGGTTACGTGTTCCTAAGGCGGGCAAGAAGAAAATGGTGATGAAATCCGAGTTCTTATCTTGATTTGGCCAGGCCTTGCCCTTTACTAGAAAATTAAATCCGATTTCAGGTCCTCAACATATATGCATACGAAATCATCCAGTAAACCCGCTGACAGGGGATTCGAGGGTGTTTAGAATTCTTACCTCCCGTTCCAGACGGGGGATGAACCGTTGAAGTCGACTCGGGCCATGACTCCTATGTCATGTACAAACCCGAAG
The DNA here is from genome assembly GCF_003573695.1 of Papaver somniferum. Classification (NCBI taxonomy): domain Eukaryota; kingdom Viridiplantae; phylum Streptophyta; class Magnoliopsida; order Ranunculales; family Papaveraceae; genus Papaver; species Papaver somniferum. The sequence continues at coordinate 48,767,506 of NC_039365.1, forward strand.
GGACAAGGCGATATCGTAATCGTCGTCCTTCTCTGCAAACAGTTTATTTAAACCTACCCTTCCGTAGGGTTTTAAAAATAAGTCCAATGTTCAATGTCCAAAAGAAAAGAAGAAAAAAATGTCCAAAAATAAAATATTACAAAAATAAAAACCTTAATTACAGTTTCTAAAAAAATAAAAATAAAATTATTTACAAAATCTTCTTCTTCACTCCTTTTGGATTTCTCTTTTCTTTCCTTTTTGGGCTTTTCCCTTCTTTTCAGCACTTTCTCTTTTCCTTTAGCTTAGCTCCAAATCTGAAAGCAAACAACAATACCAAAACGCGTAAAAAAAACAAATAAAATAAAACCTAAAAACAAATCTATAAACAAATCCGCGTCGGCAGCGCCAAAAATTGATCGTATTTTTGATAGTGGTAAGAAGGTTGTCATTCACTCGGACTTTGTTGAGATTGATTCTAGGCTTAAATACTAAAAATAAGAAAATATATACAAAATATGTCACAGGATGAAGAATTTACTGGGACTCAGGATTTCACTGTTTTCCATATTCAAGTGGTTCAGAAATTAATCCTAGGCAATTATAGCTCAAAATAAAATAAATATTAACTTTATTCTTTGCCAAAGTAGATTTTCATAAAACATTAATTGTAAGTTGTGAGCATGACGCATCAAAAGTAATCAAAACTAAGCATGCGACATCAGACAAAATAAAAAATAATTAATTGAAATCATAAAACAATTAAATTCTATGCACATAGTTATAAAAGAATTAATTTAATTACCAGATGGGTGAAAAACAGCTTCCTCCATCATCCCAGTGATGGGTTTAGCTTCTCATGATGCAAACACACTCAAAAAGATAATTCATTGTTCAAAAGGTGCTTACAAGGATGATAATATGGGAGAAAATAATTAAAAACCGGGTTTGTAACAGTTATAAGTGTTACAAACCAGCTGTTACAGAGAACGATATATGTGAACTGTCACTGATGCTGTAACATACGACCCTCACCCCTATGTCGTTGTCACTGTTGATAAATGATTGTCTCTGTGCGTCTAAAGTTCTTCGTGTTCTTTAGTGCACCAGCAGAAAACAGTTTTCCTGCAACTTGTTTTTGAGCTCTGTTGAATCTCTAAACTGCTCCCCCAACTCTCCATCCCCTTGTACGCCTCCCATACTTCTCTTTTATACCCAACAGGACAAAGAAATCACGCGTAATAACTCTCATCAATTCTCTTACTTGTAGCAGCATGAGAATAATTTCGACTTTCTCTCTTTTTTATCTCTTCCACACGCCTGCATGTACTCTGTGCACTCTCGTCATCCTCAAACACGCTCCATAAGAAGTTTAGCATGCTTCAAACTCATGCAAACCTTCAACAGATGAAGTAAAAATCTCGAGAATATCTCGAAGAACAAATGTGCCATGTTTTCTTCCACATCACACCACACTCCTAATTTCTCAAAATTAAAGATCTTACCATCTCTGTTTCGATTAAACAGGCTGGTCTCAACTAATTGGAACGAGAAAATCTCCCCAAATCTTCTCGACTTTAATGAAGAAAATCCTCCCATACACGTACTCCCTGTTTTCTCCCACGCGTGATTGTAGCCAAAGTTAATCGATTCTGATGACATTACCTACCCTGTTTAGTCAAAGCAGGATATTTGATGCCAATTCCAGCTATTTAATCTCCTTCAAACTCGTCGAAATCTTCACTGTAAGCTCTCGGGTTTTCAAGAACCAATTCCCGCCAAAATATAATTCAAATGGAGAAGATGACCTCCCCCTATCATGTACAAGTGTGCGAATAGCAAGTGGATTATTGGGGTGAAAATATCAGCTAGTGTGCCCCTTAGTCAGTGGAGTGCCCCATAGTAATAGGTTACCCCGTATCCAAAACAGCGAGTCCGAATAACATGTGCCCTCCGGGTGCCTTTAGCAGCTTTTCGAGCCGAATTTTCCAAAAATGTTTATTTCCAAAAAATACCTACAAAAACACAAAACACCATAATAAGTACAAAATCGAGTACCAACAATACAGAAAATTAAGGAAAACGTAGACACAAAAATGTGTCTATCAGGGTATGGGTGAAGATTTCGTCCTCGGAAACAATGTTTTTACATTCGTTTAGAGGAAGTACAATTCATAAACTTGTTTTGTGAATCGAAAGGGAAATCGCTACGCTTATTGGTATTGTTATTCATAGCAAATCTTTGGATTACCAATATGTGTGTTTATTATAACCGCCCATAACTTGTTTACGTATCTTGGTAAAACTATTCACAATGCCCGACTTATGTATCAATATGACTTTTATTAGTGAAACCAATCTTAATTAATCACCTGAGATGGTATGATCGATATTTGTAATTGATGTGACCATTCCTAGTCATTGGGTAACCGATCCTAGAATATGGTGGGACTAATCACAAGATGTGTAATCGATCCTTGTAGTAGATTAACAAGTATTAGTAATTGGTGTAACAAATCTTATAACTTGTGCAACCGATCACAAGTAAGTACCATAAATAGCGGTTACCGATCCTGGTACTTAGTTAGCCATTTTATGGAAACTAGTGTAACCGATGCTAGTAGCCACTTGGAGGTAGAAACGAACTTGTTTTTGGTAGAACCGTTAAACCCATGAATGGTGATTGAATATTTTTGATTAATCACATAGTTCTTGGAAATCAGATGAACCAATTCTAAACTCGTTTGGAAGTGTGGCAAATCGGTTCCAAGGTTGTAAATATGAAAAAGGATTTACAAAGTAAAGATGTCAACATACTTTGAACATGTGCAGTAATTCTTATCTATTATTGTTCAAAGATATTCCTTAATAACTAAAGGAGAATCCCGGATCGAAATAAATTAAGATTCTTTTAATTAAGGTTTTTAATTTTATATGCTTTTAATTTCCAGCAATTAAATGCTTATCTTTAGAAAATAAAAATTGGTAATGTGCATTTACTAATTGGAGATTTTCTACTGAGATTTCGGTCAATATTTGGACAGAGCATTTCCAGGAATTATAAAAACCAGTTTTGGCTTTATTGCATATCTTTCAGAATATTCGGTTTTGGAAATTCCTTGGTGTCCAAACTTCCTTGGTCTATAAATATTGAAGTTTGCATTTCGAGCAAACTAATCCTCAAAGCCAACAAAACTTCCTAGTTTTGTTGTTACTGGTGGAGTCGTCTATTCTGAGAGGAATATAACCTAATTAGGCGAAATATCTTACGACCGCTCATTTTAAATACTTCTTTAGGATTGAGAAGCTCTACGAGTATCGTTGGTGGGAAACTAGATAATTGCAGTTTATTATTAGTTTTCGATTGATTTTATTGATTAATGGTTGTTGAAATTTGATTCCACCTAGTTTGTTTATACTTGGGAATCTTCTCTTCTGATATAAGATTCAGTCAAACTAGGTCGAAGTATCGACAAGGATCTTTGGACTGTTTGTAGATCTAAAGACGTCTTGTGATAATCCATCGTTAATAGAGTCCGCTCTGTGTGTGATTGAGCACAAGAGATTCAAGTTGTTTGTGTGCAGGTGTTTATTGAAGATCTAAGAAGATTTGAAGACAAAGAAGATATCTTATTTGAGTTCATAATCTTTGGTGTGCAGAAAACTTGATCGGCTGGGGATCCAACTAAAATCGGTTTACCTTTTGATAGATTGGATTGATTAGTTGCGTAGATCGGCATTAATATATTTCTTTATAATTAATAGTATTGACTGCATAGTCTAAACAATTACTTTGGTAGTTTTTAAATAGATTGATCTAAGAACCCGACAAAGAAGTTTATTGGGATAAACTAAAGAGCCTTTTGTCAAAATCATATCTCTTGTTTGAAAAGAATTGTTACCAAACATATTTGTTGTTCCTTTAGAGCAACTGCAATGTTGCGATCAAAACCATAGACCAAAGACCAAAAAAAACGACCAAATTTAAGTTTAGTCCGTGGTGTTACACTAGGGTGGAAGAGTAAATTTGGTCGCTTGGGAAAAAGTATACACCAGGATCACATTATATGCCCGCCCCATCACCAGGATCACATTATATGCCCTCCCCATCATAGGATCACATTATATGCACACCCCATCAGCCATCAGGCGAACTTTATATGTACGCCTCACTCCGGATCACATTATATGCCCGCACCATCACCAGGATCACATTATATGCCCGCCCGATCAACAGGATCACATTATATACACGCCCGGCAACAAACGAACATTATACGTCCGCTCGACTATATATAGTTTTGGTCTTGGTCCCCGACCAAATATAGTATGGAATTTGGTCTTGGTCCGGATTTTAGTCTTTACTCCGTCGCGCTGTGTCTCGTCTATGGACCATAGTTGTAGGTTTGATCGTCCACTGTGGTTGCTCTTACTGTTTGGAATACGAACCAAAGGAATCGTTCCAAGTGCATGGATTATATCAAGTTGGAGGCGCATGGATACTGAGGAAACTAGGTGAACTATAGGTTTAGTTGCCTGGTTTCAACTATACGAAGTTGGTTTAGATTTTGTATAGCGGCTTAAATTTTGTACAAGGTCCCTGGGTTTTTCTGCATTTGCGGTTTCCTCGTTAACAAAATCTTGTTGTGTCTTTTACTTTTCTATTTCTGCAATTATAATTGTTTATATTATAGTTAGAAGTAAAATACACAACTGTTAATTCCTAATTACTTGATAGCAATCCTATAGTGTTTGGTTAAGTCCGAACCTATTATCAAGTAATCATACTTCGTTGTTGTATTGTCTCGATCTTGTATTCTTAGCCAATCACGCAAGTTATCTTGTTGTCGTATTGTCTTAATCGTATCCATAGATGATCACACGAAGTGTGAACCGATTCGTTGTATTGTATCGACTCAATCCATAGACAATCACTTTAGGAGAAAGGACTTATAGGTGGAAAAGTTTTAGATTGAGGTATATTTGGGTACCCTCGTACCGATGAGTATAAGGTAGTTCGAATCCACTTGCATGGTAAAGTGGAAGAAGTACACACTCTAGGCGATGAAAGGGGATGGAGGAACATCGGGAAAATTCCTTAAACTTTTTGGAGTATATGCCCATGGGTTTATTTTTTGGGTAAATCATGGTCAGGAGAATATTCACATAATATCTTTCAATTTGGGCACTGAGAAGTTCCTGCCGCATTCGTCACCCCCGCATGAGATTCCTGGGAGTGAATTTCAAGGTAATTATTGGCCGACACTTAGGATGGTCATGTTTGGAGATCGCCTTTTGTTTTACTACAAACATGAGGGGGTTGAGTTTCGGATAAATTTCTGGGCATCCATTTCCGATCAGAATATTCATGCATGGGGACCTGGCGGGGAATGAAATTGGAATCGTCGGATGAGATTTTTCTTGGAAGGGTCTGAGGAGGAACAAATATGGCAAAATTATGACCCGATAAACTTTGGAAATACACAACTTCCGTTTATTGCTTTACAATATACTCACCAGAACTTGTATAGAAATTTGGGGGACACAATCGTGGAAAACATGAGTTGCAATTATTTCTCACATGAGGAGTGTCGTCTTGTTGAATCTTTTTGGAGGACAATCAGAAACGTGTACTCAAGATTTCCATGCCACTAACAGATTCCTTGAGTTATTTATGTAGCTTATTTTTTGTTGTTTTTGTTTTTGTTTTGATTCAGAGTTATGTAGTTTGATGTGCAATATATATTTTTCTTCTACTATTACGTAATTCATTCAATAAACTTAACATGTACTATTCTCCTTTTTAGATTTTTCTGTTTTAGATTATGACCATCTAATGGATATGAATTGAAATGATAATGTTGTTGTTAAATGTTGGGTCATTGTTAACTAGCCAACCGTAGATGGGGCAATTTGGATAAAGGGCAAAAGTGTAATTCCAACCCTATAGACAGAATTCAACTCTCACGGGAGAGGTTATGCCCTTGGTCCTCAAGGCATCCTTAGCCACGATTTCTAGTATACGTCCCCACGAGACACTGCTGGTCGTGATGCCGTGATTCCTAGCGCACATCCTCAACGAGATACTGTTGGTAGGTTCTGTAGAGCATAAAACATCCTGACAGACTTATGAACCAGAACAACCACAATTCCAGCAGGTTTTCGCGAGACGCAGCTGATTGTGGTGTCATGATTCCTAGTATACGTCCTCAACGAGATGTTGCCGGTCATGTAGGCTCTGTAGATGCGTAAATACGTCCCCGATGGACTTATGACCCAAAGCGGAGATTCGCATATCTTCTGTAAGCATGACTCACCCTATTTGAGATCAAAGACTGATTCCTAGTACATCATCGTGAGATACACTGGTCATGTCTGCTCTAGGATCTGACTCGACTTACTGAGGTTTCCGGATAACTCCTAGGATATCCCCGCGAGATACGCTGGTTATTATACCTCTAAGCCTTTTTGACAGACTCCTAGAACATCCTTTCGAGATACACTGGTCTTGTTGGCTCATCATATGGACACATAGTTGATTCCTAGCACATCTCTGCAAGATACGCTGGTCAAAGACGAGTGAGCCAAAGTCTCGCAGAGACATTAAATCGGGCGTACAAAGCCTTTTCTCTCTTTAGGCCGAGCCCCGGCTGATCGCAAATAGATACAAATCCATTCAGAAAATCTTCGGAGAGATTTATGAGACGTCCGCAAAAATCTCAGAGAGATTCAAATTTCTCTGCAAAAATCACAGAGGGATTTTTGAGCCGTCCGCAAAAATCTCAGAGAGATTCAAATCTCTCTGCTAAAATCACAGAGGGGTTTTTGAGCCGTCCGCAAAAATCTCTCTGCAAAAATCACAGAGGGATTTTTGGGCCGTCCGCAAAAATCTCAGAGAGATTTAATTCTCTATGCAAAAATCACAGAGATATTTTTAAGTCGTTCACAAAATCTCTGAGAGATTCAAAGCTCTACTCAAAATCTCGGAGAGATTCAAAATGATAGGAACACACTTACCTAGTGCTCAAGCCTATTTCTCAGCCTCTCAAACACGCTCACGGCTAGTAAATTGAGCATGAACTGTACATATTTATTCAAAGACATGGGTAAGCTCTCTTGAGCTCCGCATGCTCAACAAAGGGACCCACAAACAAAAATACGGTCTTCACATGACATATGTGACCGGCTATGCATGGAGAGAGGGAGATCAGCCTCAGCTCCTCTCACACTCTGCACACGATTTCTAAGGAGTTCCATACCCTTTCACGTGACTCATCCTAGTCATCCTCACAAATCAGATAATATCTCTCTATCTTGGCCAACTCGGCTAAAAAGAATATTTCTCTCTCAACACATCATCAGAAAGGCTGACTCAGCTTCATACAAATGGGGGGATATCAATTAGGGTTTTGATTTGGCGGTCTACGGCAGGTGTGAGAAATACCAGCTTATTTCTCACCGCAGAAGAGAGTAAAGGCGGTGGAATAATGAGATAAACTCAACCTATTTTATCCCTATTCCTTAAGAAACGGGAGAATTGTTCCGCATGGCAAGGAAAGCAATCCTTATCTTCACTAATTTGGTATTAGAGAATTCAACTATAAATAGGTCATGTATTTTCCAAGAAACGATGATCTTTCGCATAACCTCTCAGAGAAATAACTTTTTATATGATCTCTCTCTCTTCATCTGCTTCCCTCCCTAAGACCAGCCCTAATCCTTCTTCCCTGTGACTGAAGCAGCCTTTGAACGGCCACTGTGCGCGGTTTAGGTGAAGACTGTTCGTGCTCAACCTCCCGTAACTCACTTTCAGAAATCCTAGAATCCCACTTCTAGCCTCTCTCAGATTTTAGGTAACTACATTTTGGTGACCACAGTGGGAGGTTGTTCACTCAGTTACAGATATCAATCACGATCACTATTAGGAAGGAAGCCGATTCTATCAATCCGAGCACAAAAACGTTCCACTGATTCAGTCTCAATAAATCCATCACATATTTAGCCGAGAGAGTTATCCCTATCAGTAGTTTTCTCTCTCAGACGAATTGTTTGACCTTAGTGAATAGGTTAGTGCGTCCCGAATCATATAGATATCTTTCTGTATAACAAAACGCCCTAGTAACCTATTTTCATAAATATCCACTGCTAATCCTTGAAAACCTTGGATAAGGACCAAGGAGAACTCCCGGAGACTCAACAGAATCTTGCAAAATCTCAGATCGATATACAGACTTATCTGAAAACGCCTTTAGAATTACCAGTAGGGATAGATCCAGCAAATCTAGATCGAGTACACGTTTTCTTAAGAAAGAGTACTAAAACTGCTGAGGATAGCAGTGACGGGATCTTGCCTGCAATCAACCTCACCAGAGAAGATAAAGCTCATTACGAACGCGACAAAGCAAAGGATCAAACATCCATCCGACGTTATCAGTTTCAAGGACCTCAAGGACCAGATGACACTCTAAACTTAGATATTCTGATGAATATTTGCTCCAAAATTCGTTTAGGTCAAGGGCCCTCAACCTGATCACAGGGGACTCGGGAAGTTTACTCCACTTTACTATTTTACTTATAACTCTTTCATTCTGTATCAGATTGACCTAGTTCTTTTTCTGTTGGATTTGTTTTTTCGTCGTTTACACAATAAACCCTGCAAAAACTTGGAAAGGTTCCAATAAATTCGTGACCTAGACAAAAGCTTTGCAGAGCCACATAAGGTCATAAATCGCCAGCCGAGATGCATCTTGTTATTTTCGTGTTTCAGAGGATCATGACCAGAACGTGACAAAGTATAAGATGAGACTAGCTTAAAAGATATTGCTCGGCCAAAGCTTATACTTATCTTAAGATTCAAAGCCTCCGATCGATATGTTATCTCAACACCCGTCCCGTTAGAAAGAAAATGAGTCCTAGCAATTGTACGACTAAGTCTCGATGAGCCTCCATCTCGGCTACACCAACGATTATCCAGTATCATTTTCCGATGGGACCTCAGTTCACCCAAGAAGGAGAAGGAGAATATCTTCGCATCTGAACCTACCAAGGGAAAAGAAATCTGAAGTGCCAATAATTCAGATAGAACTTCATTAATCGACATACAACCGTAACCAACTACTATCACTGAAGTAAACAGGGAAAAGATCCGAGACCGCAGATCCAAGCCACACGATGCTCGAACTTATGTCAGTAAAAGCCTCTTCTCTACAAAAATATATGCTCCGCAGGCTATCCCATAAGTCAAAGTCATACGTGATGAGCGAAGGACAAGATATGACGATCACTTACAACTTCCTCAGGTTAAAACACAATTCTACCACGTGAAGAATACCTAGAAGATTTCCATAGAACTATCCCATGAACGAAGTCACCACAAATCAATTATTCAGATACATCCATAGTTCTGCTAGTCCTAGAAGGCGTACAATGTTCTCAATTTTGGTTTACCATCTCTCAGAAGAAAGACAGATCTCGATAGATGATTCGGCCAAGTAAGTTCAAATGAATCCTGTCAAGACACCTAATAGAGGTGGAACAACAACTTCATCTTATCCACAAAGACACATGCGGAATTATCTCGACTTGACTCTCCATAGACGTATCCATCCCACAGATTATTACATGCCTTCTCGTACGCTTCAAGGGTCTTACTTCTTTTTTCCAAGCATCCCGACTCAATCGGAATCCCTAGTCTTATATCAAAATGGGGACTAACGAAGAACCGTGCTACACACCTTTGCATGAAAAGCAGTAGGTGACTCTGACATCCAGTTTCCAAATAAAGATTTAGAAACAATATACGCAAGAGTCTCTAAAGATTGGGACACATCGAGACCATTCAACTCCTCAAACCCACATCACAACATATTATTACTTGGGCACTATAAGATTAGAGTTAGGCCTTCAAAATCATGAAAGGGAATCACCTGTGACTTGATAAATATCGCATCTCTATTAAGTATCATTGAATTCTCCTTCGTCAGCATCTTCTCCGTATTCAGCAATTGTGACTATGTCCCGATCCTGACTGAAGATGTGGCGGTTCAAGTCTGGATAGTTTCATCCCCATAAGATGTTTTAGGGTTTTATATGTGTGAAACATGACTATATCAAGTAAAAGAAGCATTCAAATTATTCTTCAACAATGAACGCATGCAGGAGACAAACTAGGGTTCGCAATCGGTTTGGATAGGAGTATACAGTTTCCAGTCTACTCAGACCCGGCTCATACTTTAGTCAGATAACTTGAAGAACTAGGACAATGGGTAGATAATTCGAAAACACACCCTTGATGATAGATACACGTTTATGTCTCTCCTATCACGTGTTAAAATGGCATGATGTTTCAAAATACGATCTAAGAGATATCATTCAAAACACTTGAAGGAATTGCTGCTGAATCTCTGGATTCCCGAGTTCAACTTCACATGTTCTTACTACTGACTAAAGAAGCTCGAAATCTATATTTGTCACTACTATATGAAAGTTGAGTCTCTTCTGTTTGATAGTTGGGGTCAACCACTAAATCGGACGCCAAGCGAAGTTTCTACAATATCCGGAGTGAAGATCGTGCAAAGAAGGACCTCCTACTACGAATTTTACTTAGGGTTTTCATCCACTCACACTACAACAGAGCCAGCTAGAGTTTGCAAAAATTAATAACTCATGAGGGTCTTATTCCTTTACAAGATGCGTACAGAAAAGGTCCAGAAAAGGAAACTATAAACCCAGAAAAGGTCCAGAAAAGGAAAAATCTCAGAGAGATTCAAATCTCTCTGCAAAAATCATAGAGGGATTTTTGAGACGTCCGAAAAAATCTCAGAGAGATTCAAATCTCTCTGCAAAAATCACAGAGGGATTTTTGGGCCGTCCGCAAAAATCTCAGAGAGATTTAATTCTCTATACAAAAATCACAGAGATATTAATAAGCCGTTCAAAAAATCTCGGAGAGATTCAAAGCTCTTGAAAAAGCGGGGGTCTAACAACACCACCCAATATTTCGCTTAGAAATCTGTATGGACAAACTCGAGTGTATTTTTAATAGAATCAACAAGACTCAATCAATTAAAAGTATATCAACGAGTTTATATCTCTCTCTTAATTTGATTTACTCAAGCAGGAACTGCGAGTTCTAATCAAATACAAGGAATAACTTGGATGGTACCAAAGACCAATATCCAAGGATCAATCAATGACAATCAACAACCAAAGGTTGGATTACTCTTATTGATGATCTAACGCACATCCTGTATTATTTCAATTATAAAGATAAAACAATATAATGCGGAAATTGAAATAACGCTGACACCAGAAATTTTGTTAACGAGGAAACCGCAAATGCAGAAAAACCCCGGGACCTAGACTAGATTGAACACACATTTTATTAAGCCGCTACAGACACTAGCCTACTCCAAGCTAACTTCGGACTGGACTGTAGTTAAACCCCAATCAATCTCCCACTGATCCAAGGTACAATTATGATCCTACGCCTATGATCCCAGCAGGATACTGCGCACTTGATTCCCTTAGCTGATCTCACCCATTATTAAGAGTTTATACGATCCAAAATCGCAGGCTTTGACAATAAACAAATCTGTCTCACACAGACAAGTCTATCAAAGGATTAATCTGTCTCCCACAGATAAACCCCTATAGGTTTTGTTCCGTCTTTTGATAATAATCAAGGTGAACAGGAACCAGTTGATAATCCGGTCTTATATTCCCGAAGAACAGCCTAGATTAATCAATCACCTCACAACAATCTTAATCGTATGGTAGAGAAATAAGATGTTGCAGAATCACAAACAATGAGACGAAGATGTTTTTGATTACTTTTTATATCTTTCCTATCGGAGATATCAATCTCAAGCCAATCAATTTGATTGTACTCGTCTGATAGAAGATGCAAGATCAGATCACACAACTACAATAAAAGTAGTAACGGTCTGGCTTTACAATCCCAATGAAGTCTTTAAGTCGTTAACCTGGTTTGAGAAAATAAAACCAGAGGGTTACAGGAGAATCGACTCTAGTATACAAACTAGTATCACACGTAAGGTGTGGGGATTAGTTTTGCACGGTACTAGATGTCTCCTTTATATAGTCTTTCAAATCAGGGTTTTGCCTTGGTAACAAAGCAAACAATATCCATTGTTAGATGAAAACCTGATTTAGATTCAAAGTAATATTTCTCAACCGTTAGATAAAAAACTTAGCTTGTTATACACACTTGACAATGCACGCTTCTAGGTTTGTTAACCGTACCCAAACGTATGCACTTGTTGGTTCAACAATAGTCAACCAAATGGTTAGCCATATGAGCATTTCATATCAACCATGTTCTTCTTCACCATAACTAGTTCAAATAACTTCAAATGAACTAGTTAGAGAGTTTTTCAATTGAAAGGAAATCTTATGTACTACACAAGACACAATTGAAGCAAAGATGATTTGATTCATTTGAATCGTTTCATGAACTTTTATAGCCACGGTTTGCAAACTGCATTCCTTGGTCTTTTTAAGATTAAGTTCAGAAATCATCTTCGGATATATAACCTTCTCAAGTTCGCAGACTTAAGAAATCGTACAGAGTTTACAAACTCCAACAGAAATTCTCGGGTATGATAACTTCGCCGGTTCGCGGACTTAGCTTCACGCAAGTAGTTTGTCAACTCCAGCAGAATTTTTAGGGTTTGAGAACTTCGACAGTTCGCGGACTTGGCTCACGCCATTCTCCGATTTCTCTTGATCAACAAAGTTTGCAAACTTTGGTTCAAGGAATAGGACTTATACATAAATGTGTTTCCACAACAATGTTTATGTCCACCATTGGTTATATAATCTAAACTCTTATTTCAATCATTGAAACATTCTTAGAGGACGTTATACAGTTGTTACACCATTTCTCGTCAAAGCAATTTTTAAGATGATTGAAACATATCATGACTTTCATCACGTGGTAAAGATAAACTTGATCAAAGCAAAAATCTTACCAACACATATTTCGAGATATAGATAGGCGAGGTATACTCGGATCGAAATACCAACTGTGCATAATCCAAGTCTATATATATAGCATACGACTTCTTGTCTCAAAGAGTAGGAGATAGAGTATATAGACTTTTGACTGACAGATAAGTTCAAGTCTTCACATACCTTTTTGTCGAGAAGTTCCACCAGTTCCTTGAATAGTTCTTCCACTTGTATGATGAATCTCCATGAAGTTCTTAAGCTCAACCACACTTTCTATCCTAGTCCGAGACTTAGCTATAATAGACTAGAAATCAAGACTTATAGTTTTGATCACTAACATTGACAAACATGCTTGAGATAGCAACGCATGCGAGTTCGACCGAGCAATGCTCTAATAATCTCCCCCTTTGTCAATTTTAGTGACAAAACTATCAATACATATGGAATACAAAAAAGATAAAGAAACTTTAGTAGCTCTTATTCCATATGTCTAATCTTCAACATTCCTCGAAATCTTCGTCACTTCCAAGTAATACAATGATCCAAAAGGTTGTAAGTTTAGCATCACCATTGTTGAAGATCGTAGCTATAACAATAAGAAAGCATCGGTCTCGATCATTGTTATACAGTGTCATAGTATTATTACACAGCGTCAAGGTTCAATTGTATCACAACTTCAACAATAATACTATGTTGATATGCATCACTCCCCCTTAGTCAATACTCCATCTCACATGGAAACCACTCCCCCTTACATAATGATCCGAAAACCATATGTATTTGTAGTATGAACTACATATTAATTCTCCCTTTTTTTGTCAATAAAATTGGCAAAGGTACAAGATCGGGATCATAATGAAATTTCCGAAAGAGACATTTCATGACAAAAGAAAAAAAATACATACCAACTAATTTAGATGCAATCATAAAGCCGAAGCTAAATGCATTCATCAAGGATTTTAAAGATACAAGATAACCCCTCTAATATTCCACAACCGCACTCCCCTCAAGATATTACCATTAAGCACAAGTTCAAAAGAACTCTACCCATTTGATATCATTCCCAAAAGAACAACAAGAGCGACCTTAATTTCAAAAGAATAGAAGGATTTTATTGGACACCAAAAACCATGAGAATGATTTTCTATATCCTAAAAACTCAATCAAATTAATCACAAGTAAACCCATGATTAATTCAATCGGTATATACAATCAAATTAAACACAAAAAGTGATCAATTCAATTGATTATGCTCAATATAAGAAAACTTACGGAGCAATAACTAAATAACCAAACAAGATGATTAATTTAGTTCAATATGATCGATATAACATATCTCACGGAACACCAACTAAGCTAATAAATCAACTTGGTTGTATAGTGCTCAACATAAGATGAATTACGGAGCCTCACAGTAATACATAAAAATATGGATCAGGGATGATCAATACTGCGGAATACACAAGGATTCATTCTATCTTCAATCACTATTTTCATAACGACATTAATAGACATAATCCTTGAAAACAAAAGATTTTAACCTATCTTCCATCAAAAGTTTGACAATATAGGCTTAACTTTTGTATTTGTCAAAAGTCTATTCATTTTTTTACCAGTACGTGAATACCGATCACAAACGACTTTAATTTTGACAAGATATGGGACAATATAGTTCACGGACGCAAACACATATATCCCATAACAAATTGCAATATATAAAACCATAAAGATTAATAATGCAAAAATCATCTTCCAAACAATTTTAGAATTTAATCAAATAAACCTAAAAACATGAAGATGAAAACGTTGGACATAGCTATGTGTAATCATAATAATGGCTATTCCAAACTCTAGTAATCCTTCTCAAAAACAAGAATAAATTCTCATAAGAAGTTTCCTAGGCATCAAGACAAACTCGTAATGACATATAAGATTATTTGTCCTTAGAGGGTAGAAACAATTTTTTTCGCCCGGATTTACACCAAGAATAGCTACCAAAGGCGTATAAAAAGATTTACTTAACAAAGAAGAACATACAAAGTCATTAAAGACCATGCATCATAGTTCACATAAGATGATTGTGAATATTCAAGAATCCCATAGCAATGCATACTACTGCCCATTCTTGAATTTCCTTCTTTGTGATTCACCAACATAATTCTTGTAAAATCTACAAATGAGCTGAGAAGAGAATTACTCCACTAATCCAAGTTCCCAAGTTCAGTAGAACAAGTGCGACGAAACGGAGCAAAACACTCAAAAACAAGATACGGGACAAAGACCAACCTTAACTCATTCAGATTTAGGATTTATCATCACCATTTTGAATATAATTAAAAGAGGAAGATAATTCAAAAATAATGAGGTCATTCCGAGTTTGGACGAAGAAGTTACGACAAAAACAAATTTACCGAATATCGACGTCAAGTATGCATACGGGTTTGCGTACCTAAACCCCTGGATTTTGATTTTAAATGATGTTATGCACACCTGGTATGTGTACCATGTATTCCAAACATCCCTAAATATTATTTTCAAACCTAAACATTTAAGAACCTTAAACACAGACCAAGTTAGGTAGAAAAGAACGATAAGAAAGGTACGTGAATCATTATAAGTTCTCTAAGCATAAATCTTTCTCAAGTTTATAGACATACCTTTTCAGAAGAATCCAATTGAATTCTACAGCCTTACCAAACATAATCTGTGCGCCCCAATTTTCGTGCTTCCCTCACCGTATACATAACAGGGCATTCTTTGGTGAGGATGCACTTAAGACACGCTCAAGTTGTGTTGAGGTGAACAATGTCTTGCTCACTGATAGATACATTTGTGTGTCCGATTTGTCTCGATTCTATATATTGTTAGGGCTCATTTTTGTACTTATTATGGTGTTTTATTTATTTGTAGGTATTTTTGGCCGATAAACATTTTTGGAAAAAATTGGCTCGAAAAGTTGTCGGAAAGAACCCGGAGGACAATTGCTATTCGGATACCCATTTTGGATAATGGGCATTCAGTTGATAAGGGGTAACCTCTCACTATATGCACCCCAGATATACTATTTGCACCCCACAGCTAATGGCACCCTATTCTGGTTAGGGGGCATTTCTTCTTTACTTTCGAACAAAGAATTTGGCGGGAAAACAAGTTGTCACTTGCATGGAAGTTTGATCGGATTTTGGAAGTGTTTTTAACGAGACTCAATCTCCGATTTCGTTTGCTTTAGTCCTGTTAGGGCAACACGGGATAGGTGAAGGATTTCAGTTCGAAAAAGAAGGAAATTATGGTCATGTACGATAAAACAGGAGAGAAAACAAGTTGCGGACTTTTCTGGATTTACTTGGACGAGATTTTCACGGTTTCTTTCATGGATACGGATTGGTAGTAGTCTGTTGCAATAAAACAGGAAAGGTATATGGGCTACTATGTGGTTTATATTCGAATAAATAGAGGATTGTCATAGGTTTCGACAAAACAAGAAGTTAGTATTTACGGGTTTTCTGGATTATCAAATATGGAAACTACGTGGGGAATGGAAGAAGATATTATACTTGATTCATATATATCAAGTTTGGAAGAGTTTGGGAAACTCAGAGGACGCATAGAGGAGAGAAATAAGGAAAGTCCATAACTTTATGTGAAAGGAAAAAGAGGATTAACTCGCTGTATTTTTGACCTGTGGTATATAAAAAGGATCTGTGGGAGTCAGGAGAGGATTATCGAGTAGTTTTGGGCGTTTACGTAGTTTAGGGGAAGCTCTGGTACGAAGAAATCACGCTGCAGAGAAAGTTGCAGCAGCAGGAGGAAGAAGACGAAGCTGAAGAACATTGGACAGACGAAGACAGTCGCAGAGGAAGTATTTTTCAAACAGCATAACAGAAGTATCGTTGTTCAACAATAATAGATAACATATATCATAATCTTGTCATCTTTTCTCTGTAACAGTCCAACCTGTTGTAACAGCTGTTTGTAACACCGTTGCAGCGTTGCAAACTGTCTGCTTTATGAGTTTTCTCTTGTTTTTCACCTATTCGAGCTATGAACAACTATTTTGAGCACGTGAATAATATGAGGAGCTACACCCCAACACTGGGATGACGGAGGAAGCCATATTTCATGCGTGTGGTAATTATATTTAATCCTTTCATGAATTTTTGCATGGATTATTAATTGTTTTATGTTTTTTATTGAACGGTTGTGATTTCAATTGATGGTTATACTTAGGTTAAGTCTTTTGGTATCCCATGCTTTATATTTACAGTCGTTGTTTTTCAAAAATCTACCTTGGCAGAAAAACAGAGTCAGTATTCTATTTGAGCTATAATGGCCTAGAATAACTATATGAATCGCATTAATGGATTTATTGGTGGAATCCTGAGTCTCAGTCTCTTGTAACATTAAGTGAAACCAAAATTAAGTCTGAAATCAAATCTTTACAAGTCTTTGAACGAAATTCTACTTATCACTTTCAAAACTACATCACTCACCACAAGTGACTATTGGATTATCATGAAAGAGATCAGTTTTATAACTTTTCACATCCAAATCCATCTTTCCAAAGAACTCTTTAAGTTCCAATATCATGGATACTGCCTTCTCCATAGTCATGGAATTTTCTGGGAGATCGTTCCTTTTTACACTGAAAGCATCATTGACTTTCTTTAAAACCCACTTCTGAGTGTGTTTAGGAACAACCGGAACCTTCTTTCCACTACTCTCGTCAAGATTTTTCGCAAGAGAATTGGATTGACTATTATTTTACAAGTTAGTCTTTCTCCAATTGGGAGCATCGGATCTTGTCTTAGTCTTTACGAAGTTATCCTTTTGATAACCATTACGATTGTGGAAAGGATTCGTATGACGTTTATAGGCAAAAATAGGTTTATCACAACACTGATTCCTTTGCCTAAAGGTTGGACAGTTACAACTTGTAGTATTAAGGGGATTACCTGTAACATATGATCCTGGTTTCACAACTTCTTGTGATGCCCAAACAAGAACATCATGAAATTTCTCATTCCTTATACGGAAACGACATCTCCTTTCTAAGTGACCTTTATTTCCGAAATAGTGGCAAACATAAGGAATGTTCTTACCTCGATCTGTATGTGCTGACTTTGGAGGTTGATACACTTTTCTCTTTCGAACCTTAATTGTCGGTGAAGGTATTTCACTTTTTCCATCAGTGGAAACCTTTTGTTGAGAAGAATCACTAGCCTTGACAAATTTTACCTCTTTGCTAATACTTGGAGCATTTATTCCCTTATAGCCCAATCCTCGTGTATCATGATAATTTTTACTTGATCCTAGCATAGTGGTTAATTTTACCTCTTTGCTAATACTTGGAGCATTTATTCCCTTTTGATAAAGATTATCACATTCAAGTGACTTCATACGTAGGTTTTCCTCAGAATCCTTGAGGATCGATTCGTTAGAGCGATTCGAAAAATAAACACCTGTGTAACATCTTCTCAATTTCTTGTTTTCTCGACAGAGAGGAGTCATAAGAGGTGAGACATGAGAAGTTGTAATCTTCTTCATATTCCACGAATCCAAAAACTTAACATACTCTGAGACTTCCTCATCAACATCTCTATCAATATCTGAATCACCTTCATCAGAAAGTTCATCCAACTATTCTTCTAGGAGAGTTTCTCAATCCACAGTTTTTACATCAAGAGGATGTTTAGATATTGACATAGATGTGACAGTTATCTCAGGTGAATCCAAGCTTTTAGAATCATCTGGTAATTTCTGAACTGGTACATTATTAGAGATAGACTCGTCCATAATCAGATCGCTACAAACACAGATTTGTAAGGTCTTAAACGTGTTTGCTTGCTCTTATACCAATTGAAAAAGAGGGGGTCTAACAACACCACCTAATATTTCGCTTAGCAATCTGTATGGACAAACTCGAATATACTTTCAAGAGAATCAACAAGACACAATCAATTAAAAGTATATCAACGAGCTTATATCTCTCTCTTGATTTGATTTACTCAAGCAGGAACTGCGAGTTCTAATCAAATACAAGGAATAAATTGGATGGTACCAAAGACCAATATCCAAGGATCAGTCAATGACAATCAACAACCAAAGGTTGGATTACTCTTATTGATGATCTAACGCACAACCTGTATTATTTCAATTATAAAGATAAAACAATATAATGCGGAAATTGAACTAACGCAGACACCAGAAATTTTGTTAACGAGGAAACCGCAAATGCAGAAAAACCCCGGGACCTAGTCCAGATTGAACACACACTGTATTAACCGCTACAGACACTAGCCTAGTCCAAGCTACCTTCGGACTGGACTGTAGTTGAACCCAAATCAATATCCTACTGATCCAAGATACAGTTATGCTCCTCCGCCTCTGATCCCAGCAAGATACTACGCACTTGATTCCCTTAGCTGATCTCACCCACAACTAAGAGTTGCTATGATCCAAAATCGCAGGCTTTGATAATAAACAAATCTGTCTCACACAGACAAGTCTATCAAAGGATCAATTTGTCTCCCACAGATAAACCCTAAAGGTTTTGTTCCGTCTTTTGATAATAATCAAGGTGAACAGGAACCAATTGATAATCCGGTCTTATAATCCCGAAGAACGGCCTAGATTAATCAATCACCTCACAAAAATATTAATCGTATGGTAGCGAAACAAGATGTTGCGGAATCACAAACAATGAGACGAATATGTTTGTGATTACTTTTTGTATCTTGCCTATCGGAGATATCAATCTCAAGCCAATCAATCTTATTGTACTCGTACGATAGAAGATGCAAGATCAGATCACACAACTAGGATAAAAGTAGTATCGGTCTGGCTTCACAATCCCAATGAAGTCTTTAAGTCGTTAACCCGGTTTAAGAAAAGAAAACCAGAGGGTTAAAGGAGAATCGACTCTCGTATGCAAACTAGTATCACACGTAAGGTGTGGGGATTAGTTTTACACAATACTAGATGTCTCCTTTATATAGTCTTTCAAATCAGGGTTTTGCCTTGGTAACAAAGCAAACAATATCCACCGTTAGATGAAAACCTGATTTAGATTCAAGCTAATATTTCTCAACCGTTATATCGAAAACTTAGATTGTTATACACACTTGACAATGCACGCTTCTAGGTTTGTTAACCCTACCAAACGTATGCACTTGTTGGTTCAACAATAGTCAACCAAATGGTTAGCCATATGAGCATTTCATATCAACCATGTTCTTCTTTACCATAACTAGTTCAACTGACTTCAAATGAACTATTTAGAGATTTTTTCAATTGCAAGGAAATCTTATGTACTACACAAGACATAATTGAAGCAAAGATGATTTGATTCACTTGAATCGGTTCATGAACCTTATATCCACAATTTGCAAACTACATTCCTTAGTCTTTTTAAGATTAAGTTCATAAATCATCTTCAGATATATAACCTTCTCAAGTTCGCAGACTAGGTTCGCGGACTTAAGCACTCAGATAGAGTTTACAAACTCCAGCAAAAATTCTCGGGTACGAGAACTTCGCCGGTTCGCAGACTGGGTTCGCGCAAGTAGTTTGTCAATTCCAGCACAAATTCTCGGGTTTGAGAACTTCGGCGGTTCGCGGACTTGGCTCACACCATTCTCCGATTTCTCCTAATCAACAAAGTTCGCAAACTTTGGTTCAATGAATAGGACTTATACATAAATGTGTTTCGACAACAATGTTTATGTCCACCATTGGTTATGTAATCTAAACTCTCATTTCAATAATTGAAACATTCTTATAGGATGTTATATAGTTGTTACACCATTTCTCGTCAAAGCAATTTTCAAGATGATTGTGTGAGAAATACCTGACTCAGCTTCATACAAATGGGGGGATATCAATTAGGGTTTTGGTCTGGCGGTATACGACATGTGTGAGAAATACCCGGCTTACTTCTCATCGCAGAAGAGAGTAAAGGCGGTGGAATAATGAGATAAACTCAACCTAGTTTATCCATATTCCTTAAGAGACGGTAGAATTGTTCCGCACGGAACGGAAATCAATCCTTATCTTCACCGACTTGGGATTAGAGGATTCAGCTATAAATAGGTCATGTATTTTCCAAGCAACGATCATCTTTCTCATAACCTCTCAGAGCAATAACTTGTTCTCTGATCTCTCTCTCTCTCTCTTCATCTGCTTCCCTCCCTAAGACCAGCCCTAATCCTTCTTCCCTGTGACTGAAGCAGCCTTTGAACGGCCACTGTGTGCGGTTTAGGCGAAGACTGTTCGTGCTCAACCTCCCGTAACTCACTTTCAGAAACCCTAGAATCCCACTTCTAGCTTCTCTCAGATTTTAGGTAACTACACCAACCTTTTTTTTTTTTTTTGCGTTCCACCAATGGTCCAACCATCCGGAGCACCCAACCCACCTAGGTAATTGGTGTTAATGCAAAAAAAAAAATTTAGTAGGGTATTTCTTCAAAGATCATGATTAATTTTTGTTTGTTATGTCTAGATAAGATTAAAATGGAAACTAGATAAACACGAAAATTTGATTCCATATCTCATTATATTGCTACCATATCTCTCATTTTTAATAATATGGTATTGAAATAATCGGTGTATCTATGAAAAAGATATGTATTACCAAAAAATAGCTAATCGAAGATAATGATGGACAACCTAAAAATTAGGTTTTTTCTCATAAATATATATATATAAACTACACCAAGCACGGAAAAATGAGAGATACATATATAATCATGAGAACAATGAATTTTTCTAAGAGGGATAACAGAGATGAAAGTGATAAAGAATTCAAAAATGTCCTCGAATAATGGTTGGTCCTCGTAAATTGAGGATTATCATTAGTGTTGAAGGTGTAACTAATCTTCCTAATGTTCCTGTAGACACTGAAATTATTTTTGTAGTCATTAGTGTCGAGAATGCTGATGTTCCTGATTATGCTGATGTTCCCACTGAGAATATTGATGCATGTATTGAAATTATTGTTGAAGATATTTATATTCCTTCGTGTTCGAACTATCATGTTGATGAGACACTAAAAGATTCTGGCATACCATATATGCCCGAGGATCCAAAATTTAACAGGCATGTGGATCCTGATGAAGCAGAAAATGGCAAAGCTGAGGATGACAAGCCGCCCAAGACTTTTGGTTTGAGTAAATATGATCACCGTTGCATTGCGAAAAGAAGTGTTTGAAGATACGGGGGAAGGTTCATTTGATTTTTTTTTTTCTGTTGTTGTTGTTGTTAGGGTTTGATTTGATCGATTTTTTTATGTTGATGTAAGCTTTGAAAGTTCTTTTCATTTCTTGTTTTGTTTGCTTATATTATCATTTAGGATAAGGTGATGTTTATGATATATTTTATCATTTAGGTATTGGAATCATGGAATAGATGAGTTTAATTATTTACAAGTTCACAGAGTTTATGGAATGCAATATACCAGTATCTACTCTTGAAAATTTTTAATAATTTATGAGGTGTGCATGTCACCGTTTCTTTTGGAAAAATAAACATAATTAGGTGAAAGAGAGGAGAAAATGTAGAAAAAATACAGTTGTTCCTCTGTAAACAATAAGAGACGAATCAATTTATCATTTTGCTCATGATCTTATATATTATCTCCTTGCCAATACTTTAAACAAAAATACGAGTTTGAACAAGTGAAGAGCTATTGAAAGAAAAATTATTGCATTTCTATATGAGGATATTAATTATAATGATATTTACGTGTATTTGGATGAGAATGACAACCATACTAATCTGACAAAGAACCGGACTCATCTGATAAGTTCTGTGCTTTTTAAACATTATTTCGATTGAAGTATTTTGGTTTAGATATTTAGTTACAAAGAATTTCGTCGGAACTCTTTTTTTCAGTGGTGGTTGTAATTCTTTTTTAACTGCATTAGATGCATGCCTTTTATGCTGACAGATAGGTTGACATTTATGTGATGAATGGTTGAATTTTCACGTTGAACTTTTATGTTTTCTGTAAATTATGAACATGAAAATGGACGGGTTTAAATTTTTTCTCTTTAATAGCTATTGCATGATTATAATAACACGTTTCCTACATAAGGTGCCACTAATAATTCAAAATCATATGTTTCCTCCATAAAACGAGAATAATGCGGGAGGTAACCCAGCTTAAAACTATTAAACAAAATATTATTCGAAATAGGAAAGTATAATTTCGAAATATAATTCTGATTTTATTTTTTATGGCCTCTTCTCCAGTTGGTTAGAGGTAGGAAACTAAATTTTGAAATATTCTGTAATAAGATAACTTCCCTAGATATATTCACTCAGAAAATAAGGAAACTAATCACATTAGTTACACATCAAAAATATGGAAAGAAACAAACAAAAACACCAAAAAGATCGAATCGGCTTCACAAAAATCTTTTGTTGGGCAGGGTGACGAAAATGAATTTTATTGGGCGGGACGATTTCAAAATGAAAAACAATTCACGCCTTATGTTTTGGTTCAATTCCAAAAAGAAAGAGAAAGATAAGTTTTACTTTCTTCAACGTTCAGATTTTATTACTCGATTCGTTCTTTTATGCAAAAACTTATTGATACTAATTGTTTCTAGGGTTTCTGTTCTTGTTTTGGTTAGATTGTGATTGAGAGTTAATACTTTACTTTGACTGATGTTGTTCTGTCAATCTTATGTATATACAATACTTTTATTACTTTAACTTTCGAGTCTCTTTAGTGGTATTTGGTTACTTGGTGAACCTGTAACGTCTGCATTTTAATTTTCCAATTTTAATATACCATGTTGCTAGTTGGCCAATTTAACTATCATCATCAAGCAAAAAATGGATAATTATTATGTGGTGTTGTAGTGCTCTTGGTTTTTGTAATAAAAATATATATAACAGAGCATTTAAATAGTACCTTTCGCTTTGTGGATAACACAATCATGATGTAATTTGGTGTGTTACAATGATGTTTTAGGCTTGTTACATGCATCAATGATTTTATGCTTGTGTTCTTTTCTTATAATAGAAAATAGGTGTAACACATGTTGACTTTTCCTGTTAGATCATGAAGCATCTAGTTGTTCGACTGTGGGACTTCAGAAGGAAATATGTACATGAAACATGTACTACCCTTCGAGAAAATACTAGAGCTACTAGAAACTATCCCAAAACATACAAATCGGTAGTGGACAAGACTCCTTGGCCGAGTTCATTAAACATGTACAATCGGAAAATTTTAAGGTATAGAATACATATTGCTTTTTTTATTTGGTGTTTTCTGCTTACTGTCTATCCTAGCATATTAATGAAATTATTTTTATTTCCTCTGCAAGTTGAAATCGAAGAAGGAAAGAGAGGCAATATCAAAATCCAAGTTTCCACATCGCACGAGACGAGGAGGGTATGTGGGATTAAGAGAAAAATTAGTAAGTTTGTTGTCTTATTATACACTACACAGTAAACTAGGCCATATCAGGTAGAGTTCCATTGAAATTCTATTTCATATGTCCTGTTGTATGTCTCATATACGCGGAAACTTATAACGGTATAGGGATGTGTCCTGTTACACCATTATGTAATTTTGTCACATTAGATGCTTTGGAATCGATTTGCTGTTATACTGTTGATGTTATAATATCGGTGTGGATGTAAATTTATACTTGTTTTTGATAACTACTAAGTCTAAAAGGGATATGTTGTCGAAGAAGATCTTTATGACCGGTGCTTCATGTGGTCAAAAACATGCCAAGACAAAAAATAGAATTATACATGATGATTATGTCAGGGAGGAGGAATCTGAAATTGTTAGAAAACAGAAACTTCCCAGTCCTCATGTTTTTAACCAAAGTAAGTGTGCAAGGTTTAAATCAAAATTTAACACATTATTTGAACAGGAAGAGAAGCGAAAGATGATTCTAAAAGGAAAACAAAAGGTTGGACATAACGGGGATGCCATAATACTTGAGTGCCAAATATTGCGTGTTTCTACATCTTTTTATTGGCATTTAACTCATCTTTTGTGCTCTAACTCTCTATTTTATCCCAAATTCTGTATTTTCATTTTTTTCAAGAATAAATACTTGTACTAATTAATTTTGTGTTTATAGGTGCTAAATAAATCTTGGATGAGTGGAGAAGCCAGAAGAGCATATAATTAGTGACAACGGAAGAGAGACAACAAAGCTCCCGCTAGAAGGCAGTGAAGAATGTTATTTGCACCTCATCCGCAAGTGAAGGATGTTGTTTGCAAGATCTAAAACTAGACGTGGGCTTGAGATATTAGCTTTGAAGAGGACATGGTCCTAGAAGTGATAAAACCCAAGATCCAAAACCCAAACCCGTTTCCATGTCTGAGCCATCAGATTTGATATAGTTGCACAATATCCAACAACATATCCATGCGGTACATCAACATTTGCTGCATCCGCCTAACACCCAAGCACATTTTATCCCTTCCCGTATTCGAGTAAAACCAAACACCACCTTCACTTTGTTTTATTCTTGCATACAGACTTTACGGAACCTTCACTTCACCATTCCTCCATCTCTTTTATCCCTCCATCAATCAATTCCATCCCTAACCATATGACTGAGAGAGATAAGATTAGAGTTAGCTTCAACAGCTGAAAAATTAGGTTTGCAAAGATGATTTGAAGAAGGGGCTTGTCAGAAATTGCGTTTTTGGTGAGTGGGTATTCTCTAATTTTCAAATTCAAGTTTTTGGGAGATTTTTATGTATAAATAGGGAGGAGATTGTGATGTAAAAATCATGCCCGTATTATCCGGTGCACCAAGCAGTAGTTTACGTTTGATTCTATTATCTCCATAATGTTCTAATTTCATAGTTAGGGTTTAGATGAAAGCATTAATCTATTGCTAAGTTTAATTCAAGCTTTTTATTGTTCTTGTTGTGCCATAATGTTTTGGATAAATATAATCTGAGCACTTCAGCATTTTTCTCTCACAGTGTATGCCATGTATTCATTGTAGTTAGAACAACACTATGTTGATTGTGCTGCAACTCATGTTTAACTGATTATTATTCGATCCTTTGACTAGCTATGCTTTAATCAGACAGTTAGTACTTCGGAGAGACACCTTAGTTGCAATTTGAATATCCATATCCGGATTGTTTAATCATCTAAATGATCAATCTGCGGTTAGTTGTTTTGTGAGAGGACAACTAATACTAGGATTAGGTAATTATCTTAGTGAAACTAAACCATCCTCCTGAAATTACCCTTTGATGTGCAGCAGACTAGAATCTTCACTGCTATTTGGATAGTCGGTAGATCCTAGAAGTTCACCGTGTCTATATAAGGGACATGAATAGTACCGAAACTAAATTGACTTAGTATAAGTTAAACGGTGGATTCAATTGCCATAGGGTGCTCTTCTTGTTTAGAACACTCTTTTCTTTCGCATTTGTTTATTGTTTTCTTCTCGTTCAAACATCTTTGTCGTATCGACACAACCACCCCACCCTTTTGATTGCTCCTTGTTATAAATTAGTAGTAGTAAGACCATAGCTTCAACCCTACACCCACCTTGTCCCTGAGGATCGACATGTGCTTTCCATGTCTTGAATATCGACGTTGTGCTCTTGCAGTTAGACATAGTCGTAGGCTACTTTCCAGACCTACCAAGTTTTTGGCACCGCTGCCGAGGACTCGATAGCGGTGTAGTTGAAGTTTCTAGTTTCACTTTACTGGTCTTATTGTAATCTTGTATATTTGTGTTTAGACTTTTCTATTTTCTTGTATATTTCATTGTCATAACCTAGTTTTTTTTATCCAACTGTATATACCTTTCATCTGATCTTTGTAGTGCTAGATGTAGCTTCGTTGGTTTATTAGTTGTTGTAGCTTGCAAGTTCTCAGTCAGTCCATTCTTATCTATACCTTTGTTTCATGTTTCTATTAAAAAATAATAATAAAAACAAAATGTCGGTACTGATCTTATAATTTATACTTATGTTCCTGTTTTATTTAATTTTTTTTTTTTGCCGTAAGCTTGTATTTTGTATTAGTCCCGCAACCGTATAGTTGAGTTGAGTTGTTCACTGTGAACTTTTGTTAATATCTGTTGTTTTAATGTAGATTTTATCCGACCTGTAGCTTATGTTGTGTTTCCAGTTCATATAGTTTGGTAAAATAGCGTTGCAATCTGTTTTATTTACATCAGTAGTATTAGACTTAAGTTTTTGTCCTTTATTATATGTCTTTTATACTAGTAGTTACTAGTTTTTAGTGATAGCTATTTGTGGTTGTTAGAGCATAGCTCACCAAGCGTTGGTATGTCAAGTTTGGTTGTCATATTTTAGTGAATCAAAACTCTTGTTAAGAGTCACTTGATTATGTACTAGAGTCAACTTAGTATAGGTTAGATTGAAAGTATTAGGATAATGAGACATTACAAGTATTGCGAAGACTTGAAGATGTGAAGAAGCAAGGAGATATAACGACAACAATCATCCTTCCACTTGAGGTTAGTGATATTTGACTTGAACTGTTTCATTCCCTAACGTATCTTTCAAGTCGTGCATATTTAAAACATAACTGCGAAGCATATTTGAACTCTAGATAGACATAGTATCAAGGAATACAATACGAGGTTTACTGCTTAACCATTAAACTTTATAGATAAGACATCGCCATAATCATTTGAATGTTATTGTGATTATGTATCGGTATGAGGTGAGGATTTCATCCTAGGGAACAATGTTTTACATGTGTTCTAAGGAAGTAAGTTCATAAACTTGTTTGTGAACCGAAAAGGAAATTTCCAGGCGTTATTAGTTTTGTTATTCATTGCATATCTTGTGAACAACCAATATGTGTGATTGAGTATAACCGTTCACGACTTGTTTGTGTTCTTGGTAGAACTATTCACAAAGGACTGACTTATGTATTGGTATGACTTTTATTAGTGAAACCGATCTTAAGTAATCACCTGAAATGGTATAATAGGGTTTGTATTTTGTCTGACCAAAGTTGGGAAAGGGGAACCGATCCTAGTACGAGGTGCAGTACATCACAAAGGGGAACCGATCTTTGTATGAGGTGCAGCAAGGTTTATAACAGAAAGGGAACCGATCCTATGAACATGTGCAACACGTTTTTAGGCAAAGGGGAACTGATCCTATGGACATGTGCAACACATATAAGTTAGATACCATATATATGTGGGGAACCGATCCTAGTACCTAGTAAACCTAATTTTGGAAAGATAGTGTGACTATGCACAGTACTCACATGGAGGTAGAACCGAAACTTGTTTTGGTAGAACCGTTAAACCCATGATTGTGATTGAATGTTTGTTTGGTCAATCGCATAGTTCTTGAAAGTCAGGTGAACCAATTCGAAACTTGTTTGGAAGTGTGGCAAATCGGTTTCAAGGTTGTAAGTATGAAAGAGAACTTACAAAGTAAGGATGTAGACATACTTTGAACACGTGATGTGAATGTTTATTTCTTTAATTGTTAAAAGTTATTCCTTAATAGATAAGGGAAGAGAAACCCATGATCGAAACATAAGTAAGTTAAGAATCTTTTAATTAAGGTTATTAATTTCATTTTGTAGGGAAATACAAGAATTAGTAATGTGCATTTACTAATTAGATTTTCCGAGAGATTTCGATCATTATTTTTGGACATAGCATTTCCAGAAATTATGGAAACCGACTTTGTGCTTTAATGAATATCTTGAGAATATTTTCGGTTTTGGAAATTCCTTGCTGTCCAAACTTCCTTGTCTATAAATACTTGAAGTTAGCCTTTCTAGCAAACTAATCTTTCATAAAAACAAACTTCCTCTTTGTTGTTGTTACTGGTGTGGCCGCCTATTCGGAGAGGAGAGTAACCTAATTAGGCGAAATCTCTTACGGCCTCTCAGTTTAAAGTCTTCTTTGGGATTGAGAATCTCTAGCGTGTACCGTTGGTGGGAAACTAGATAATTGCGGTATATCTTTTGTTTTCGATTGATTTGATTGACTAACGGTGGTTGAAATCCGATTGCACCTAGTTTGTTTATGCTTGAGAATCTTCTCTTCTGATATAAGATTCACTCAAACTAGTTCAAAGTTTCGCCAGGGATCTTTAGACTGTTGTTAGTTTTAAAGACTATCTTGTGATTGTGTTCTGTACGTGATTGATCACAAGAGATTCAAGTGATTGTGTGCAGGTTTATATTGAAGATCTAAGAAGATTTGAAGAAGAATAAGATATTGAAGATTTCTGATTTGTGGGTTCATAATTTTAGTGTGCACAATACTTGTTTCGGTAAAAGAGGATCCAATTAATAATCGGTTTATCCTTGTGGTAGATTGGATTGATTAATTGAGTAGATCGGCGTCAACACAATTCTTTGGATTAAGAGTGTTGTTGGCTTAATATTAAACGATTACTTCGGTAATTGAACATAAGATATATCTAAGGACCTGATGAAGGAGTTTATGTTAAGATAAACGGAAGAGCCTTTGTCCGACTCATATCACTTGGTTGAAGAGATTTGATACCAAACAGATTTGTTGTTCCTTTACTGTTCGGAATACGAACCAAAGGAATTGTTCCAAGTACGTGACTTATTTATTAGTTGGAGGCGTGGGGATACAGACGGAACTAGGTGAACTATAGTTTTAGTTGCTTGATCTCAACGATATGAAGTTAGGTGTAATTTTGTGTAGCGGCTTAATCCCGAGA
Organism: Papaver somniferum; assembly: GCF_003573695.1. NCBI lineage: Eukaryota > Viridiplantae > Streptophyta > Magnoliopsida > Ranunculales > Papaveraceae > Papaver > Papaver somniferum. Next base: position 48,797,156 of record NC_039365.1, read on the forward strand.
GTATTCAATTCTGGACAAGGTCCTGGGTTTTATGCATTTGCGGTTTCATCGTTAACAAAATCTTGTTGTGTCATTTACTTTATATTTCCGCATTATAATTGTTTTATTATAGTTAAAGTAAATTACACAAACGTTAATTCCTATTTACTTGATAAGTGAATCCTATTGTGTTTGGTTAAGTCCGAACCTTTTTATCAAGTAACATACTTCATTGTTGTATTGTCTCGATCTTGCATCCATAGACGATCACACGAAGTGTGAACCGATTAGTTGTATTGTATCGACTCAGTCCATAAACAATCACTTTTGAAGAAAGGAGTTATAGGTAGGAAAAGTTTTAGCTTGAGGTATATTTGGATACCCTCGCCTCTTTAGTGGTTAGATATATATACTAGTTGTTCTCATAGTTAACAGGTTTGTAATTTAACTACCTCAACTGTTGCAAATTTTTTCTAGTCATTTAAATTCATAGATTTCTAAGTGCATATTATTTTAATCTTTTGTTTGTCTAGTTTTAGGAATCGTTCATGCAGTCATAACATGTTTTAGTAGAAATTTTATTTGTTATGTAGCACTGGTATATTGCATCCCACTTAGGAACTTTGTCCGGTAGCTTAAACTTAGACTTAGTTTAGGAGAATCATTTTCATTTGCATTTCATTCTCCTGTAATATATTAATCCAAGCATTCTGCATATCTCTCTTTTCTTTTTCCATTTACAACCTGTCTGTATTCGCATCGTCAGTTCAATTTTGTCATGTTCAGTGCCTTCTTGATTTTTCTTTTGGTTAGCCCATCAATACGAATTGCAGTAATAACCATACTGTAACATCCTAGTTTATGAGCTATCTGCACTAAAGTTACTCTCATTGTTCCATGTTTTCATACACATTTCTGGGTACTCAATTTACTCTTTGAGCTCACTAGGTGCCCGTAATACCACGCTGTGAAACAAGGAAAGGAAGGAAAAGGAGCAGAACAACCTATTTAACGTGCCTAAACCCGGTTTATACGGGTGGTATCGTTGTCGAAACTTTTCTTTGCTTGTTACTATGTGAATGACAAACCATGATAGCCTGATATACTAGCTGCCCTACTGAACACTATTCAACTCATGCAATTTATGGTACCCATGAGCATCATTCTGTGAAGTTAGAATAACATATTTACTTGTTAAATTTGTTATTTTAATGTGCACCTCTCATTCTATGCAAAACTTTGTGTCTATGTTCACCCATTTCTGAATCTGTTTGTCATAAACACAATTTCTGGCCTAAATCTGCTATTTCAGTCCTCTATAACATGTGAATGGTATGTTTGTATGCTAAGCTGTGTTCGTTTCTTTACGTGACCAAACTGGTTGTCTAGCTAGTCCGCATTAATATTGCCTATCTGAAATCCCATTTTTCAGTTGTCGACACGTCTGTCCAAGTTTAGACAATGGGTGGTGCTATGTATCTACCCCGTTCCCTCCAGGATTACATGTATCCTGCGAGATTAAGTTTGCCCTCATGCATTTTTTTACCCCAGACCGACCGCCCATTTGAACTAAATGCAAGCATGATACAAATACTTCCTATATTTTGAGGGGGTGATTCTGAAAACCACTACCATCATGTAAGAGAGTTTGAACAAATTTATAGCGTTATGCAACCTGACCATATATCCGAAGACTCTATAAAAAAAATTCGTTTACATTTTATTTAAAGGAAAGGGTTAAAACATGGTTTTACGGTTTGAGACCACAGTCAATCACCACTTGGGAACAACTCACAGAACAAATTTTCAGAAAATTCTTTCCACATCATAGGACCATCGCTATTCGTCAAAGTATCAATTGTTTTGTCCAGTTAGATGGAGAGACTATTTTTCACTATTTTGAAAGGTTTAATGATTTTTTAATTGAGTTCCCTCACAATGGCTTTGAGAAGTGGAGACTGGTCATTATCCTCTATGAGGGACGAGACTTTAATTCTCGATCCATGGTTGAATCTATGTATAATGGTGGATTTATTGATAAAACTGTGGATGATGCATGAAAATTTTTAGCAGAGGTTGCAGAGAAAACCCATCAATGGGAATCCATTTGGGAAACTACGATACAATCACATGATATGGGTAACCCCCATGAGTTAGAGTCTGATTTGGACTCCGATACAAACATGAAATGCATGACTAGGAAAGGCAAAGCTTTAGAAAAATGTAGAAATACAAATGTTATTTTCCCTAAGTCATTTGCCTAAACTGAACTCCATGTTTGTATGTCGTGTGATAGCTTAGACCATTTGATTGAAAATTTCCCTAAATTGCATGCCCTGGACCATTGTAGAACACATCATGATAATGCTCTCTGTTGAACACAAAACACCTACTCACAGACTTACACTCCAGGATGGATAAGTCCTTGTTACGATGATGATGAATCAAACTGTGAAAATAGTGTATCCAGTCCCACTCATGCAACTGATATTGAATATGAACTTAATTTATAAGTAAATGGGTGGACTAAGGAAACCACAACTGTTAACAGGGAAGAGTATGCATATTACTCTAATGATGATATGACGTTATAAGAGCTAGTTCTTCTTGAAGACTCAATTTTGCAGTCATGTGACTCTGAAATGCTTGACCATAGTATAAAGACCATCATTTGTAGATGGGGCAAAACGATTTGTTGGTCTATAAGGAAGTAAGGAGGCGAACGTGCGAGGAGACTACTCGAATCGAGCAAACTGCTTAACCTCACACAGATGCACTGCAAAGGGAGTGCTTGAATTTGAGAGATCAATCTGTAGGACTCTGGCCAAAACCAAGAAAATGGCCACTCCAGAGACAATTCGGTTACAAGAGAGGATGGGTCGATCTACAGGAGGGAAGCTGAGAAATATGTGAGATTAATGGTGATCAAGGATTGTAGGTGTGTTATAAATTCTGCATGAAGAAATAAGTTCTGATTGATTGAGTTGGAGTGATTGCTCAGATGATGAGAATTCTTGTTCAAAACGAGCGTTTATGTTCATTGTTGTTGTCTGTCCTCTTCAATCATTGATTCAGAGACTTATTTATATTATCAAAATCGTAGACACCTTGATCCCATGAAGTGTGACAGTTGATGGAGTCAAAGAGTGAAAGAGTAGGAAATCGTGTTAAAACAAGTTTCTCAGCGTGCAGAGACTTGGTTGATCGTCCACCCACTACTTTGCTAACTCCTCTAACTGCTTGCACGACTTTCTCACATTCTCATCGTGGATGGACACACGTGTCGTAGACCGCCAGACCAAAACCCTAGTTGATATCCCACCATGTGACGCGATTTATGTCTCGTGATTGTGGAGTCTACGAGGCAAACGTGTATTTAACTAGTCAGTTGTTGACTTGATGAGACGATGAGTCTTTGTATTGTTGATTCGAACATGATTTACGAATGTTCTGGGACTCATGAATTGAACATGTCTGTTGAGACAGGGGTATAATTGTCGAATGAATGTGGATAGTTAAGGTGAGCAAATATTGCTCATTCGATGAATTGTTGAATATTGATGGTTGAACCAATATTCCTGATCTGAGCAAATATTGCTCATCTGAACAAATGTTGCTCATTTGATGAATTATTGGTAGCGAGACCAAATAAAATATGAATTTTTAAATACTGGCAACTGGACCGCGTTTAATAATTAAAATGGTGATCACGGGATCAACGTAAAATTATTAATGTTTGAACCCGCTCAGAATTATGCTTTGTAGAGCCTTGGATTCGAAACCCTAATTTTTGATCAATTGTTGATTTATTGAAAATCAACCATGGAGTAAAGAAGGGACCCACTGCATGGGATGATGGGCCAACCATGTAGCGCCCAAATGCTCGAGTGAACCAGCACCAGAGTCTCTTGAAGCCCAGTTGGTGAAATATGATTAAATGGTGGTTTAATCATTTATTGAAATAGTGCTCGTCTGAGCCTTAGATGATAAAACCTAATTATGACGGAGTGAGGGACCAACCAAGAAGTCATGGAGTCAGTCATGCGATCGGCTGACGACCGTTTGATGAAATTTCAAGTTGTTTGGAAGAGTTTGAACCTAATGTGAACAAATTAGGTCAAATGATGAAAATATGTGGGAATGGTCTCTTGCAAGCCAAAGGGCCAACCTTGGTCGGTCAAGGTAATATGCCCATGTCACCATAGTGTCCGTGTCTCAGTCCTGAGAATTTTAATATTTTCTGATCTGCGTTTGAGCAACATTTGAGAAAATATGAAGAAACCAGGGTTTTACTCATACTGAGGAACTTCATAAGATGAAGGAAATAATAATAATAAAATAAGAAATTACAAGGTGTGGGACCGGCCATGGCTAAGGCATGGTCGGCCGGATAATAAGCCCGGTCTCATGACACCTTTTTTAATTTTATATTATTTTCATGATGTGAAGGAAATATCATGAAATTAAGGAGTTTGTTGAAACGAAAGAGTTTCCTTAAAACGAAGGAGTTTCCATGAGATGAAGGAAATAATAATAATAAATTGAGGAGTCGCAAGGTGTGGGACCGGTCATGGTTAGGGCATGGAAGGCCGGCTAGTGGTTCGGCCTGTGACACCTTTCCTAATTTTATATTATCTCCCTGATGTGAAGGAAATATCATGAAACTGAGGAATTTCCTCATATGAAGGAGTTTTGCTCAAATGAAGGAGCTTTCATGAGATCAAGGAAAATAATAAAATAAGATAAAATATGGGAAGAGGCGTGGGACCGGCCACGGCGGCATGTTTGGCCGTCCGTTTGGCCCGGTCCCTTAGGAGCCTCACTTAATATTTTATTATTATTATTTTCTTTCCTATTTTGTATAGGTTCTTCGTTCCTTCGTATTTTTGAATGTTTATTCGTACATTCAGGTGCTCGTTAGTGCATTATTGCTGAGTACACTTGCACCATTTTGTCGGGGCTTATTCGATAGTGGCTCAGATGCCCATACGTTGAAGATTTATTATTAACCCATGGAATTCTGCTGGGAAGAGCCATGAATTGAAGTAATGAAATATTATGAAGAACGTAGAATATTTTCTAGGAATTCAACTGATGAATCTAGTGACTGTAAATAATTAATTGATGGATCTATACTAGCACGTTGTCTAATAGCATTAATTATTCGATAATTGAGTGATATGAGCTAGTTGAAGCGTCATATTTATTGCGTATAGTCTTGGAAAACGTTGTTGCATCCTGAAGACGTTATCGCTCTATACTAGCAGGTAAGCTGTCTAGGAGCCGTCCAATCATTAAGATTTTATACAAATGTCTTTTATATAGTCAGGGAAAACATTGTTACATCCTGAAGACGTTATCTCTCTACACTAGCAGGCAAGTTGTCTAGGAGCCGTCCAATCGTTAGATTCTATATAAAAGTGATTACCTAAATTGTTTAGTATTCATGAAATGCGTCGTTGCCTCAATTGAGAGACTGAAAATTCATACATGCTCTGAGAGACAATATACTCAGTCAGAGGTTCTTGTGGCATGAGTTTTTCATGCTTTAATGAGAGACATAAGTCTCAATATTCATCTGACTACTGGATCAGGAATATGTAAGGTTACGATTTTAGCCTTTGCCAAAAATCCACCATCAACATTAAGTCCCCTGCTTAGTGAGGGACAGTCATTTTCCTCAGTCAGCACTGGATGGTGATTTTTTAGTTACAGACGAAATAAGTTATTGAACTTAGTCATAATATAGAATGTTACCGGATTTTCGATTGTATGAGCGAGCCGTGGCTTGAACGAAGATCCCAGTAGCATGATAGAGCATCGTCTGACGAGCGTAAATTGGTGTAGCACCGATGATTTGGTGATGGGACGTCTAACCTTGGTCGATTTAGGATTCACGGGTCCGGGGCCAAGAAAAGGAAATCCTTGTGGAATTAGGTTTTGGAAATAAAATTTGATATAAAAGGGATAAACACCCCTTTTATTTTTATTTCTTCTTCACAACCGACCACCACCTCCATCTCTTCATCACCTTCACGTCAGTAGTAGGAAAACTTTTTCGCCGGAGCTCATCGCCGACCGTCCGGTCAATTTCCTGCCGGCACCGACAAGGTACGCAATTTTATTTTATTTTCAAAATTTTGTAGCTTGTTTATGAGTTGTTCATGGTAAAATTTTTATATACATATGCATATATATGCGTGAGTTTTCTAGAAAAGCCTTGTTTTAGGCGTTAGTTTAAGAAGCGAGCAATAATTCCAAACTTAGGAGATATTTTTGTTATAGACATGTGTCTAGTGATAAAATTTTGTTTATGAGATTTGTTGAAAACCAAAGTTTTATCTTAAAAGTGCGAGTTTTCACAAAATCGAAATAAACTCTCATTTCAAAGACGGACAATCGTACAAGAGAAAAAAAATTTTAATACGTGAATATTTACGAAAGAAAAATATATTATATATTTTTATTTACGTGAGTTTGATCAGGTTAAAAAAAAGTTGAATTTTTTTTTTTAAAATTTTACGTGAGTAATTCACGTTTTATTATTTTGTTAAAATCAAAATATCGGTTTTGAATAACCATTAAAGGTAGAAAATTGTTCGTGATAAAAATATTGTCTTGGTGTGAGGTTTTTTATAACTCGGTGATGAATGTCCATAGTGGAAATTATGTTCATGATTTTATGAAAAATCAGGTTTCGATTTTCGAAAACTAAAGTTTTGCTCATTTTTTGCAGGTTCAAAGAAGCGAGCAAGTTTTGAAGTGTTAACTCTTGTATCATAATCGCTATTGTTAGTGGAATAATAAACAGGTAAGAGTTAAGAATTACCATTTCTGTAGATGTTCATATGAGAATTTTTATCATCCAATTGCTTCATTCCGTCGCTTCGTTGAGGTTTGCATCTTGTATGAATGATATACTGAAGTAGGGTATTGTGTGGATGTTACATCTACTTCGCAAGGATATCTGATTCCCAAGATAATGATGCCTCCAGAGATGATACATGTATGGATGAAACTTCTATCGGTGAAGAAGGGGAAGAAGAAACACCTGGAATCAAGAATATTCCTAATACAGAGGATTCGTTCTTCGTGGTTCAGCATAGACCTGAAAAACGTCTCAAGACCCAGAATTTCATCTTCTGATAAATCCCAGAGATATTTCTCAGAAGAAACTGGTGACTCCTCGGGCGGTCATCCGATTCTGTCTTCAGCGAAGACATTTTTCTGCTTCAGTTATAGAATTTAAGCTTTCTCGACGACCTTTAGAAAAAATTCTGGATGGGCAAGGCATATGCTGGGTTTTCCTCATGTTCGAGCCATGCTGGATGGTGCACATGTAACAAGGGATATTCAAGCATCTGGAGACTTGTTTCACGATGTGCGAGGTATAATATCTATGCTTGCTCGCTGGTGCATTCTGACACAATATTTTCATATGCAGATGGGGAGAGTTTACCATCACCTTAGATGATGTAGTTGCTTTGTTGCATCTCCCAATCACATGCAATCTTCCTGAAACTCTTTTGGCAGAGGAGATGGCAATCTCTAACATCTTGACAGCCGAAATGGAGGAAATTAATAAAGTATCCAGCAAATGTTGTTATGCTCACTGGTTAACACACTGGTGGCCGAGAGATAATGCTCCTGACAGGCCTGTCGATGATATGTTATGTATCACTGCTTTCTTGTGTTTATGGCTGTCCAGAGATGTATTTGAAGATAGTGGAAATTTGTTGAAGCCTTTCGTGACTCTCTTCGCTATTAAGATGGCCCAAGGTGAGAAACTTCCAACATGTAGCCTACTCTTGGGCTCTTTGTACTCTAACTTAGACTCCAGCGTCTCAAACAGCTTTATGAAGATTGAATGCTATGCCAATACGATGTTTCTCCAATCTTTAATGTGGGAATGCTTCAGGAATTATGCACCCATTCTTCGTACTATCTTACAAGGACCGAATGTTGATGCTCGTCATGTTTTCTCTGAGAAAGATAATGCCAGGATTATGCGCTGGTCCACAAAACAGCCCCGACTTAAGGCACATCTGGTCGATGTAGTAGAAAATGAGTCTGATTTTAATTTTCTCCCATGGTTGTCAATTCCTTCTTATATTTATCAATTGACAAATTTCAATGCTCGAGAAAGTATTACTTCGAAATCTGGTGCAGATCTGAGTGATGGCTAGAGATATTTTATGCTGAGATGCACTCCTGGTTACTTAGTATCAGTGATATATGGAGACCTATCAGTGGAAGAATACACCATCGATAGAGCAGCTCGACAAATGGGTATGGGTAAGTGTGTTCCGACTTTTCGAACCCGTTTAGACCGTACACATGTGGAAGGAAGCAATTACTGGTTCCCTTGCTCTAAGCGAATTACGTATGTAACTCCAAGTTACATAGACTTTTGGAATCAACAACTTGAACACTTACATGATTTCGTGATGGCTGTTCAGCCTTTGGTGAAAGATCCTCCTTCTGCTGAGATGATTCTACTCGACCAAGATTGAAGTATCTCTATGGTGGTAATAAACGAAAGACATCTCCAAGGTGTTCACAAGTATGTATCCTTTTTATAATCTTCATAAAGTCATGATAATTGTATCTTGATTATTTCATCAACTTTTCACAGGACAGTCGTATCGTGAGACCTCGAATCGATGTAGACTTCTCGGAAACGAAAGAAACTATTCACGACAGAGAAGACATGAGCAAAAATTATAAGATGTTGCCCAACACCATAAAGTCCCCAGTTGTTTCTTTGGTGAGTTGTCAATATTTCTTTTACTGTGACTTCTTCTTATCCGTGTAATTAGGATTACAAAACCAATGTTTGTTACTTCGATACAGAACTTTGCTCCATCAAGTATCGACGGTCTCCAATTCTCTGCTGGGCAAGCGGTTTCTGAATCGAGTGTTGAAGAATAAGTTGTTGTAAGTATCTCTTCGCATATATAGTTATAGCGTTTTGTGAATAAAATTCTAATTGCTGTGAATGCATCCAGGACGATGATGCCATGGAAATGGAGAGTACTGGTGATGCTCGTTCATCTTCGGAGTATTGTGATGAAGAAGATTCCCAGAACTCAAGACCGAATGAAAGCAATGATGCTCCTAATGATACTGGCAATTCCGGCTCTTCGAATGCTTCAGAGACCATCCAAGTAAGTATTATTCTTGTATTTTATTCATAAAAGTATAAAGCTTCTGATTTGTGGATGAATATATAATAATCCATGTGAATAAACGAAAAGTTTTGCTAAAATACGTCACCAGAAAATCCAGAATTCATCCCTTTAGTAAAAATGTTGTAGAATCTTCGTCCAATGTCGAATTTTTACGGTTTACCCAAGTTTTCTTATGCCCAGGAAATTTCCAAGATTTAGAGAAGAATATTTTTGAGTTTTGAGAATATTTAGGGGTCTAAATCTATGAAACAGTAAACTTCCAGGAGACTTCCAGAAATTTTTCAGCTGTCATGTACTCCAATGTTTCAGACACATCTCCTTGCTCGTTTATCCAATTGTTATGAAATTTTGATATGTTGTAAAGTAAATTCATACAAAGATAGTGGTATATAACTCAACCTTAGATTATTAATCAATTGTTCCCAGTTCACTGTCTTATATAGGGAAGTGTAAAATCTCTTCAGACGAGCTTGTTGTAAAACGTGTTTTTACGACTTTCACGCTACTTGCCCATGTTGTGAATACATAATGATGAACTTTAATGATGTTAGATAACTTACATCCTGAATTTACGATTTCCCTTGCTTTTCATGCTTGGAATGCTCTAATCTCATGTAATCATCGTATTCGGTGCCAAATGACGAAGTTGAGAATAACCGGGTTGATGACGAAGGTACGAGCGGCATTATGAATCAAAGTGATAACACAACCATTTCTGCATCTCTAGATCGCGAACAGGTCGTTACTGAAGATATTAAGGAAACCGAGGCCCAGGTCGTCGTTACTCCAGGGATAGAAGAAACCATGACGCGTATGGAAGAAACTGTGATATCCCAAACTGATTTTGCTCCATCGATGGAAATAAAAGAAGCTGCTCCAATGATAGAAGAAACTTCTCCAGAGATGGAAGAGATTTTTCCAATGGTAGACTCGCATAGTGGTACATGAATACCCTAGTGCGGGAGTTGATTTTGAACCTCCATTCGGTGAACTACTCCCATACAACAAACTAGTTGGCGAGTTCAGCGTTCCTACTGGATATGCAGGCTTGTACGAAAAAATATGGAAGAAGTTTGGTCACATCATCGTTACCAGAGATCCTAAAAATGCTTATTCTTTAACAATGCAAGTAGGTGTTATCTTGCGTGTTATAAATGATATATGCACTAGGGATAAAAATACTGTTACTCAAGATGTACTCTTTGATTGGGAGTTCAACTTGGAGAATTCTGAGAGATTCGGCTTCAACGTGAAGAGGCTTCGTAAGAAGATAAATGCTATCAAGGATTCATATGAGAATAACATACCCTTTCCCAATGATGTTGTGATGGAGAAGGAAGACAAGATTGCTAGATTGACTGAAGAGATGGAGATGGAGAAGGCGGCCTTACAAGCCTTGAAGAATGCAGCGGAGAAAAAATCTTACTTTGCTGATTTTCTTTGATTTCCTTTCCATGATCTCTTGAACTTTCAAACTTCTGAGAGATGTGAGGTTTTATTTTTTATTTTGATTTTTGATTGGTTTTGGATAAGTAGATGATTGAGGATTTTCTTTTGGATTTGATAGAAATTTTCTTTATGTAAACTGAACTTTGAAATTGCTGAACTCAAATTACTGAATCCAAGTATTGCAAACGTTTTGGAGGAATTGAAATACAATGAAAGAAAATCCTAAAGGCCAAATTTAGATATTTTGGGCGTTCTGCCTTGAACCCCAATACCTCAATGATCCAATATCTTAGGCGGTAAATCTTTTGAGCCAAGTCTCGTGTATTAATGCCACATTTGCCTTGCCATCCATGTTGATTAATCTGTAATATCCACCAGAAACAGACTTAGAGATTATGAAAGATCCTTCCCAGTTGGAGCTCCTTGTAGAATGAAGATTATGCTTAGTTGCTTTGAGAACTAAATCTCCTTCATGGAACTTGTTAGGCTTGATCGTCCGTGCCCTGAATATCTTCTGTTAGTTCAAAACTCCTCGTGCAGTGTGATTCCACGTCTATGGAGCCTTCCAATCTAGCGGCACGTATGGACACTCGTGCAAGAGAGAATATCTGGGATACTACTTGTTGTGTTCAGCCATTATTTCAGCGATGACGGTATCAGTGAGATGCTAGACTCGAAGAGGATCCACATCTAACCACTTGGTGAAATATTGCTGAGATGAGGTTATCCATTCATAGCATTTTGCAATGGCTAAGTTGTTGGTGGAGTGAAGCCCCCGGACCAGAGTAGGATGTTTAAAAATCTATAATATGGACGCATGAGTGGGAATAAGACTTGCCCGAGTGCGGTACCTTTTGATGAAAGGATGTGCATTTTTTTCAGGTTTTTAAGTCAGCTCCATCAAGGTTTTGGCTTCCTTCAGATGCTCGAACGATGGAGTATCCTCTATTTCTTCCGAATCATAGATTTCCTCAACAGAGAAATGTCCAACTGAAGGTGTTGGAGTTACCTTTTTAGCATGAATTCACGTACGTCCGAGGATCATATCATATCATGGATCTTCTCGGATTATGTAAAACTTGGTTTCTGTCCAAGTCGAGTTTACGTTCATCTTGAGAGTAATGTATCCATAAGCATCTCTGGGCGTCCCTTAATGATCCATGGTTGAGATTGGAGCATGAATAGCCTCTTGTCGAGTGATACCAGCAACTCTGAGAATTTTAAGAGGAATAACACTGACAGCAGTGCCAACATCAATCAACGCTCGTTTGAATTCGTTTCCTTTGAGATGGACTGTGGTGAAAATCCCCAGTCATACATTTCCTTGTCTGTTACTGAAGGCTCAGGGAGTGTCTCCTGAATCGATAAACGCTTCCCTGACACGATGTGATTCAATACAGCAAACATGTCCTTCCTTTGAGCCTTTGATAAGTACTACAATTCACATACATGCTCGATTAAGGATTGAACCGCTTCCTAGGCAGGTGGTTCAGAGAGGGTGATAGTTCTGACCGGGAGAGGGTCTCTGTGTACTCCTTCAGTCCCCAGGTTAAGCTCTCCTGATTCGACTTTTTCTTTGAATATGCGCTTCAAAATCCCGCAGTCACTTGTGGGATGATTGACGAATCTGTGAAAGCGACAGTAACGAGGATTTTCCATTTCCTCTTCAGTTGGTTCTTTCTTGACATACCGTAACTTGGTTGCACCATCTTGGACCCAGACATCTAGTAGTTCAATCACCTGTTCAATGAGAAAAGGGAATTCAGGTTCTGCTTGTTCAGTTCCCGTGCATTCGGTAGGAGCTTGTGCGTCTCGAGTTTGATTATCCTTCCTTTGTGCTTTCGAAGGAGCTGAAGAAGTATGCTTGCATTGTGGCTCGGATTTTCGCTTGCTCCCTTCTGCAACAACGTTTGTGGAAGGTTGGAGGTTGTACTGTTTGTTGATCAAACGTCTGCTACATCGAGTTTCTCGTGGTTCTTCAGCTTTTGTAGCTTTAGCTATCTCAAGTAAAGCAGGTGCGGTAGTTGCTGATCTCTTAGCCGCTTCATTAAGTTCTGAGAAAATATGGAACCAGAGATTTTCCAGTAAAGCTCTGTAGACCGGGATCATTCCATTGATGCAGAAGTCTACAAGTTGATGCTCTATGATATTTGGATCATGACAGTCCAGGGCTTGAACTCTGAAACTTTTCACATAATCATTAGGATGTTCATTGCTCCTTTGAAACATCCTTCCAAGATCAGAGAGGGTGATTTTCTCTGAAACGAAGAAATATTTTCTATAGAAAGCATTAACCATTTCTCCCAAACTAGTAATACTTCCTGGTGCGATATTGTTGTACCAGGTATATGTTGTGCCTTTCAGAGACTTTGAAATTTCCTTCAGGCGGACGACATGGTTGTGCTCATGTTCACCCAATGCCTCCAGAAACCGACAAACATGTTCTCGAGCATTGACTGTTCCATCATAAAGGGTGAATGTTGGGGAGGTATAACCTTTTGACAGAGAAATCCTTTGTATAGCAGTAGGGTATGGATCTGGTGACGGTGTACAGAGGATGTCTTATCTTTTCCACGGTCTTCCAAGAGGCGTTCCAAGTCTTCACGAGTGATGGAACTGGATGGTTCTTTCGCCGGTGGGTTGTCTGCAGCTTGTGAAATTCATAAAAAATATAACGCTTCAATTAGCTCATATCGCTCAATTCTCGAATAATTAATGCTCCTAGACAACGTGCTAGTATAGAGCCATCAATTAATTATTTCTAGTCACCGGATTATAAATTGAATTCTTAGAAAATATTTCTACAATTCTTCAAATATTTCATTACTTCAATTTATGGGTTTTCTCAGCAGAATTCCATGGTGTAGTAATAAATATTCAACGTACGAGCATATGAGCCACTATCAAGTAAGCCCCGACCAAAATGGTGCAAGTGTATTCAGCAATAATGCACTAACGAGCACCTGAATGCACGAACGAGCATTCAAAAATTATGAAGGAACGATGAACCTATGCAAAATAGGAAAGAAAATAATGATACTAAAATATTAATTGAGGCGCTAAGGAACCAAGCCTACCGGTCGGCTGAACATGCTGCCGTGACTGGACCCACGCCTCTTCCCATATTTTATCCTATTTTATTATTTTCCTTGATCTCATGAAAATTCCTTCGTTTGAACAACCTCCTTCATTTTAAGGAAACTCCTCAGTTTCATGGTGTTTCCTTCATATCAAGGAAATAATAATAAAATTAGGAAAAGTGTCACGGGACCGGGCTTACTAGCCGGCTGGCCATACCCTAGCTTTAGCCGGTCCCACGCCTTAATTCCTTATTATTTTATTATTATTACTAGTTTGTCACCCGTGCGATGCACGGATCTGTTTTCCTTTTCTTATGATTCATTTTTTTAAATAATTTTTCACTAAAGCAAATATATCAATATACTGAAAACTATCAGAATATTTTTTTAGGACGTTAAATAATAAGCTCATAAACCTAAAACTAACAAAAAAATAACTAAGAAAATCAACAATGCAATTAAAGGTATTTAGGTTTATAATCCACCATTTTTGAAGACTACAATTCCGGCTTCATAAATTAACTAAAAGTGGTGAATCTTATAATGTTTTAATTGTTCTGTAAATTTTGATATACTTTACATTTTTTAAGCTCAACCTTTTGTTCTAGATTTATATGTTTCTTGTTTCTTTTGATTTACCAATCATTATGCGTCTTTACTTCATCAACAGAAATGTCGTCATATATCATATATTCAAATAAATCTCACCCAGACGTTTAATTTTATATAAAATTCATTTATCTAATAATGTCATGAAATTTTCTTGGTGTTTTATTAGGATAAATTATGTTGAGCCGTGATTTTCTTTAATATCTAAATGACCTTCTTTTGATTTCTTTATCTTTACGGAAACCTGAAATATTTTCACATGATAATGATCAAACATAAAGAGAGTATGCATGGTACTCGTAAATTTCTTTATATTAAAGAGAGTGCAAGCTTTCTCTGCCAATGAAAATAAGGATTCAAATTAAGTGATCAGAATGAGTGTGTGCACGTATGTATATATGTGTACTTTGAAATTATAGGATGAAATCCTAAATGACCAGAAGAATCCTCGAACCAATTTTACCTAGAGAAGGTAAGAGTACAACTAAATTATGATCATGTATTATATACAGTGATGGACCTGTTACTGCGCTAACTGGGGCTTTATCCCCGGTCGCCTCCTCGGTCCACAAGCCTAATTTTTCTCTGTTTCACCAAATTTTAGGTTAATCATGTGTATTAGCCCGGGTCTAAAATGAAAAATCCGTCCTCCTGGATCCGTCCCTGATTATATAGCAAATTATAGAAATTCAGTGCATATTATAGAAATTAATTGGATGTACATATGGATGTGTATCAAAAAAAAAACCATCAAATTATATATACGTCGCGTGACTCTATGGCCTGGAAATGGTAGGTTCAGTTGTACATGGAGTCAGTCTATTAGTGCCTGTAAATTAAACTGGCCAAAATTGCCTTGAATTATATCAGTGTGTCTGCTTCGGTGAATACATTGTGTTCTTGTAAATTATTTATACAATTATTGTGTGAGTGCGCGTGAATTTCGATATACCGAAGAGAGTTGTTTCAATTTCAGCGGTATTCATTAACATGAGGAATATTCGTCCTGATGTTTCCATTGTCTGTGTACTGGCAGCTAACTATTTTACTAGTACATTCCAACCTCGATAAACGAATGTTAGATAAATGAATAACCTCGCTAAATGAATAAATTTTTCCGGTCCCTACCCCGGCTAAAGTGATAAATGAATAACCTCGCTTAATACATTAATGAATTAAAAAAAGTGAATCCTTAAAGTTCCTATAAAAATATAAACAAATAATCACGAAATTTCATACAAAATATATATATATATATATAAGAATAACCCAAAATACAAAATCCGTAAATTTAGATAAAAAAATTATGTTGAAATAAACTAAAAAGAAAATTCATCTATGATTGATTGTCTTTTTCTTTCACCGCATCATTAATATTTTGCAATCCTTGCACTTTTGGAATATTTTGCTCGTATTGTAGCAAGTAATTTTTTAAAGTGATCATCGCTTGAAAGACATTTTTATGACCCTACTATCATCTGGTTCAGGATCATTCTCATCGTTCATCACTGACTCAATAATTTATTCGTATGTTGGAACTTGGAGATTCCATAATTGTATCATTCTCGTTAAGATAGTTTAAAAGGTATTCGATGTCCATCAACATTTCTATAACGTAAATTTGAAATGACACCAGTTAATCCTTGCATATATTCTTCTAATTGACAATTTTCTGGTTCGGGAACATCAATATCTTCAGGACGAATTTTATAATGATGGAAACTATTTGCAATTTTTTTTGCCGTCACATCAAATTTCCAAGCCATAGTAGCAAAATTAATAGCATCCCAAATGTTAATATTTTCAATATTTGTTTGGTCAATTTCAAGGAATTGCAAGATGCTCGAATAATCCCAGCATTACATGGTTGAACTTTAGATGTTGTGTTAGGGGGTTGGAAAATAATTCTACGTTTTCAGGTCTTCAACTATTCTCTAGGTACATTTGTACATCTTCGCTTATATAATCTAACCTCTTAGTTAATAAAATAATGTCTAAATGAATAATTATTAATTTATCGATAAATAAATAACCCCTAGATGAATATTTTTTCTTGGTCCAGGAGGAAATCATTTATCGAGGTGAGAATGTATGGTTCTTCTTATGTTCTTGTGGAAGGGCCCGTTTAAAATGGCATGATATCTAAAATAACTTAGAATAATTTTCTCACGTCTATTTTTACTTTTCTCTTCTTCCAAGAGAAAGGGCTATGAAATAAGTGTTAAAATTCACTGTCAAATTGAGTGAATGCTGAGTGAAAGAGGGTTTTTCTGATCATGGAAGTCCAAAATAAAGAGACTAAGCGGTTAATGATTATCCGCTTGGAGAGATTTTTTCTCCTCGAGCAGCTAAATACATGCCTCTTCCAAGGTTTTTTTTAATAACAAAACCTAATTTTGGGTCCCGCGTCCAAGATTTTACAATTAATTAAAGTCTAAAAATAAGTTTGAGATGCAGATCTTCAGCCGCTCAACATGTTTTTTTCCCAAACGGCTAAAAATCAGCCGTTTAGTCTCCCTTTTCGCCCACTCTTTCGTTCCAATGAGTGTATGAATTATTATTGGTGAATGAGTGAGTATTCTCAATCTGTAATATCACCTAATTTGACCAAATCAAGTGATACTCATTTATATTGAATGAGAACACTCTGTTCTCATTGCCCTTGCTCTAAACAGAATTTCTGGAGTCTTTGTTTCCCACTACTGGCACAAAGGTCAGAGCCGTCTTGAATTAAAAACTTGCCATTTATATCTTAAATTAGCATCTATGTAAGGGACACGCCACACCTATCACACTCAAAAGTTAATGAAAGTGTTGAGTAGTAGTAAAACGATATGGTTTAGTAATAAATGTAAGTAAGCAAACATTTCATTGATAGAATGAAAGTCAAAAATTGTGCGCACACCAAAAAAGTTTACTCTTTGATACACAGTAGAGTAGCTTCCCTACACAAATTTAGAACCAGATATGCATACCAACCGGCTAGAAAAAATATGAATAATAAGTTAAATCAAAGTGCATGTGTTGAACACCGTTAAAATTAAAAATGGAGCGACTTTATCAGCCAAACCAGTGATACGATGGTGTTAAAGGAATATTCTAAATTATGTTACCCAATAACATGATTTTTTTTATTTTTTTTTTGCAAGTCTTTTGAATTTTTTTGCAAGTCTTTTGAAAATAAACATAGCAGGGAGAACGCCTAATTGTTGATGATGTAATTAGTGTAGGAGGACAGTCATGCATAAGAGAAAGAAACGTTTCCAGATAGGATGTGCAAGATATTAGACTAAAACATCTAGGACTACCGCACAAGAGTTAACGGAAACCAACCGGGATTAGTCCAGTTAGCTAGGGGTTGAACTCCGAAGTTGACGGTGCAAAAGGAAAGTTAAAGGAAAAACATACTAACCCATTCAAATTAGAAGCGGTTGTACCGTTGACTGGTTCCTTGTACAAAAGGGAAGTAACCATAATAATCACCAAACACCAGCCTAAAAACAAAGAAAATATGGTTCCAGAGATAATCAATGCAATAACTAATCAGTTCAAAGATGATTAAAAAAAATAGATACGTAAATTGTTAGACTATATATCAATCTGAAGCAGTGCAGAGCAGAACAACGAAAAGGGTTCTTACAAACTTGATATTTGATTACATAAAGAAGTGAAGAAAAAATCAAACCATGCATTAGTCCCATGGAGTTCCATGGACCATGATTTAATTTATGGCGGTAGTCTAGGTAGGTAGTATCAATCAAAACTTGTGAAAATTGTAGTGCCTTGCATATGTCATTTATGGGTTGGCATCTGAAGTATGGTGATAGAAACTCATCAAGGAAGGGCATCGAGTCCAAAGCGGAGTTCTCTTTATACTCAAAGAAGAATCTTGTTTGTGGGCCTTGAAAAACTCCTCTCGTTAATCTTGACCACCATCACCACTACCTCGGACATCAGCTACTCGCTTCAAATTCCCAACCTACACCATCTGGCATCTTCTAACACACAACAGAAAATACACCAGCAATACCAGCAATAGTTGTTCCCATTCATGTTTAAAGTTTTGTTTACTAAAAGGCTAAAGCAACAACAAAAGCAATTTACAAAACATCCTTATAGACATAAAGAATTTTACAACATACCCACAACGAATAATTAACATCATTATGATCTCGTCTATGGTCTCATGGATTTAATTCTTTTGTTCCTTTGTATATTACATAGCATATCATCCGACCTATCCCAGCATTTGCTATGTGGTCGTTTTGATTCTTCAGAAAAAATTAGCATAAAAAATCCAATTTACTGTATACGAACTTACCTAATGAAATCAAAAGATTATCAGCGTGTTATTTTCAAAGAATAAAGAACTTAGCACTTGCCCACTAATTGAAGGTTCTGAAAACTCCCATTTTAACAACCTTCAAAATCCCTAACCCGAAATTTGTACTTAAAGTAACAGGGCCTAAAATCAAAAACATGAGAAACTACTTATTCCAATAAGACATGCTAGAATAATACCCTAAAACTATGGATAGAATCCTTCAACTCGGTATTATGCCATAGAAAGTAACCTTAAATAATTAAAGCATCACATATTTAGAAGAACATATCACCTTTTCTCTGGGACGGCATTTGATTAAAGAGAGGCAAATCTCACACAGAAACAAAAGAAAAGATTACGGATCATAGAAATAATACACAGTCTATTACAAAATAAAATTCTTATTCGACTTGAACAAAGAAGCATGCATCGCCAATCGACTAAACGTCTTTTCACAATGTCTACAAAATAAATGACAACCACGTAACAAACAATAAATCGTAAGCATATAGAATTAGATAATTTAAAAAGCAAAAAAAACAGAGAATTCGCTCCAAAAGAATGAGGTTTTGCTTTTACTCAAACGATTTTATACTGGAACAGAATATTATTTTTGGAATTAAAGACCTATATTTACTAAGATTGCTAAAGCAACAAAAAAAAGAACATAAGACAGCATCAAAGCCAAATAATTTTCAGAGTATAAGGGCATCAACCAAAAAAAATTAGTTGTACTTACCCAGGTCATCTCTCGAACCCTAGAACAAATAACACGGATTCATCAAAGCATGCTTCAGTTTTATGATTTTGATGATCTACACCAGCCTACTACAAAAAGACAAAAATTAAAATTGGAGGTTAAAATCAAATAACAACCATAGAAAACAAAAAAAAAAAACGAGATTAATTTTGCCACCTCTTATGGTGATATTGCCGGTATATCGAATTGTGTGTACCAAATGTATAGATCTTTGTAGTTCCCATTTGATTTTCAAATGCGTCTCTTGGTTGGCGACTCTGTGCATCCTTAGACATTACCATTGGTCTAACCTGCATCGAACCACTTGCAAAGAATTACAAACGTATTGACACAGAAAGAGTCAATAAAACAATTGTGTGATGTCCCCACATACTATAATAACGACTAATACGAAACTAAGAGTGTAGGAACTACACCATAGACATTTTTATAGATATTACGCAATCTTGTTAGAGTCACGTACATGCATCATACACAGAAGATTTGTGATGGCTATAAAATCTGAAATGTAAATCCAGAGACAATGAATAAGGGAATTATCAAAACGAAGCAACTGATATATAAAGTGCGCCTCTTGTGATATCTGCGGGAAATAAAATAAAACAAAACCAAAAATCAAGAATTGCGTCCTATTAATAGGATTTTAGGATTTGAAAGCTATAGACTGAAGAGTTCGTTTCCTAAGTGGCTTTGAAGATGTAACAAAATCTAAAGTCGCAAAAAAAAAAAAAAACTAAGAGTGTAAGAGAGTACACCACCATTTTTTGCGCCTTTGGGATCATCTCCATCGAGTAACTCGATTTTGAATTTCACTTATTCTGGGACCAGCTCCAAAGCGAAAGAATCAAAACGAGTAAAATTTATTCGAGTTGTTGTATTAATGGTAGAGAAGTAGCACCAACCAAACAAACTTTTCAGTACATCTGCAAAACCAAAGACAACCGTATATCAGATTAAGAATCATAAATTTTGGAACCCTAAAAAATAAATCAAATGCAAAGCAAAAAAGCGGAAAAGACAACCGCATAATCATAAAAACTGAAACCCCTGAAACCCTAATAAATAAACAAATCCAAAGAAAAGAATCAGCATTGAATGGGTGAGTCTTGGATTGAGCTGTTATATACAGGGAGATGGAAAACAATTTTTGGAACGAGCGTTATATTTACCAATAAAACCTAAAAATATTATTTTGTCTTTGTATTTATGGCATATCTTTAGGAAAATATCCAGAATTTTAATTTATATTATTTTGTATTAAATTTTCGATTATCTTGTATTGAAAAAAAATTTATTCGATATTTATTCTTATATTTATATTTTTGGACAACCACATTATTTGATGCAATAATTTGTCCAAAGAATATTTGTAATCTTACACGTGGATTTTCTTTTCTTTTTTCTTTTTATGGAAAAAATAATATTAGGAAAATTAGTTTTGAAATCCTTTCATTGTTTCTTTATCTAACTTTTTTTATTATCTTGTTCTTAAAATTTTGTTTAATGTTATGTATTATTTGTCACAATTTTTTTATTAACGATTGTTTGTTTTGGACTATTGTATAAGGTTATTGATCAATTCTTTTTGGCTGGAGATAAAGCAAATTTTAATCTATATGTAAGTATTCTTAACTCTTGTTTTGTTTTAGATTTTAATCATTGATCTAAATTTGATTTTTTCTTTTAATTTCATTAGAATTGTGAATATATACTGCAGTTAGTATTGGTTTCATTATCAGTTTCTCGCAACTATAGAATTTGTAACTGGACGATGGACACTGGGAACTTATTATTATCATTATTATTATTATTATTATTATTATTATTATTTTATGATCGATTAAATTTTTTGATCTAATCTCGATGAAAAATACATTTTTTGTGCAATTTTATTTTAATTTATCTGTATATTTTAATAATAGAAATAAATATTTTCTATTCAATTTTGTATTGTTTTTTTTTTTGGTAACATCAATCAATTAATTAATTTAAAAAAATCTGAAAAATATTTTCATGTCCAAAATCTAAAAACATTATCAAAGATAAATAATGGTGGGGCCAGAATCAACAAGAAGCTCCAGTTAACCACAACGCTCGAAAAAACTCTATTTTTATATAGAGAATTTTCTTCATCTTATGAAACTCCTCAGTTTCATGATATTTCCTTCACACCAAGGAAATAATATAAAATTAGGAAAAGTTCACGGGACAAGGCCACTAGCCGGCCGACCATGCCCTAGCCATGGCCGGTCGCACACTCCTCTTATTTTATTTAATAGGTTTAATTTCAGTAAAACGAAAACACAGAAGATTCATTATTACAATTAATGAATCTTCTGAATAGCCTAGCAAAGATTTTGTTGGTAGCCTAGCAACAAGCTGAGCACCAACACTTTTCTGAATAGTAATACCAATACGATGAAAAAGAGAACCTCCTACTTTGGAATTAGCATCTTGACTAGCAAGACGATTCTTCAACCTACTCAAAAATATACAAGTATCTTCTCTCAATTCACCAAATGTTGAAAAAGCCTAAACACTAAACTCATATCTGTGTGTCAGGCATTTGTCTAGGTATTTATTATATTTGCGAGTAACAGCCGCAGAAATAGCATGTCCTGGGGTGAAGGAAGTAGTTCTAGCACTAGTGAACGGCGAGACACCCGTTACATCAAAGCACGTATCCCGACCATTTTCCCAATTGTAGACGAGTAAATATGCTGGCCTTAAGGCATGAGCGGTGTCAGACAAGAAACCCATAGAAACCTCCTTGCGAGCGAGAACATCGGCTTTGTAACAAATATCTGCCAAAACGTCAAGAAAACATGTCATGTTGAAATTTGATACCAACTGCACTGGCGCAATGTATAGCATGGTCACCAAACCTATCCATAACACGATTACAACAGGAATAAAAACTATCTTCCTCAAACATTAGTATACCCAACCTGTAGTTAAGAACTGCACGAAACTGACGAGGTACAACTGCTTGATTAAGCCCATGAATGGGAACAACTTTTAGAAAATCCATAGCATGCTTCGTTCTATTACATTGCCAAAGATCAATATCCCTCGCAGATAGTGAATACTTGTTGGGAAGTTCCTTCTTAATCGCATCAAAGTATGTCGCTGCCAGTGATTTCATCAAATGCGGGGCAACATCGTTGATGTTAAATTGAGAAGGAGATAAACCACAAATTTGAATATATACCTGCAAAGCATGATGATACTGTTGGCTTACATCAAAGGAGGTTGTATGTTGTAAGATAACATCCTGCAGGTGTCGAGTCTGGGCACATGATGCTAAATAACAATATTTGAAAGTGTCTGCCATAGTATAAACACCCAATCCACCGTCTTTAATAGGCAAAGTAACCATGCGCTGCTGAATCACACCAAAACCATCCCCATCCCCAACTATTAAGTTTCGCAAGTATTGAAACATTGATGTATCGAACTGTATTGTGGCTGGTTGAAGTGCTGAAGGGAAAGTTTTACGTAAAGTGAAGTATAGCTTAGACACACCGGTGCAGTTACGTAAAAGGAGGAGCTCACTTTGAGGATCTTGCAACTTCTTGATAGTGTTCATAAGCTGTGTTGACTTCTCAACTCGACTCACAATCAGATTGCTGCAATATTGTAAGTTGGTACTCACTGGTCCTCCAAGTAACTTGACACCCTTAGTGGGTTTACTAATATTGGCAGGGAAAACACCGGTTATATCTCTCCTCGGGTCAACTGTTGGCCAATAAATTTCAGTCTTGCTGATATTTAAAAATAAGCCTCTTGCAGGACCTTCCTCTTGAATGATTTTAAGAGCTTTATCCACCTCTAGAGTATCTCCAGCAATGGTGCCATCGTCAAGATACCATGCATGTAAATCGAGTCTGCATTCCGAAACAATCTTGTTTACCAGTGGGTGTAGGACGAGATAAAATAATAGTGGCCCTAAAGGGTCGCTTTGTTGTACTCCTTTTGCTGATAACAAGACTGAGTCATTGTAATAAAGTCAAGCTGGTTTTGCATAGCAAAACTCGGCCCATCTAGATATGGTAGGGCGTTAATAAAGTCTATAAGCAACATACTCATATTATCTTGGCCACCTTTCAGTTCAACTAGTTTGTTTGCAGAATGCAGTATGCCCTCACTGCCACACGGTATCCCCACACCAAACTGATCATTCCCCAAGTACGAAGTCATGTCCTTGCACATAGATGTAGCTGCCCGTTTTGAACATAGTCGTCTCCAGATTGTACCCACCGCAATGGGTCTCAACCCTCCGCCTGGTTTGAGAAGGGGAGTTAATGGTGCGTTATCCACATACTCCCCAAGAACTGTAGGGCATCTGCCATCCAACCACAAATTAAATACACTAGCAATGGAGTGTAAGAGTTCATCAGAGACTGATGCTGCTGCGCCACTAAGAGCGTCTAAAAAGTGTTGAGCTCTAAGACCGTCTCTACCGCATGCAGTTCCTTTCGGGATGCTTTTCAGTGCGTGTAAAACTGAGTTGGAATTAACAGATAATGCAGTTGCGGAGATATTGTCCAAAGGGATAACCAGAGGTGGTGTCTATGGGTGTTTTTCCTGTAACTCATAGAGAGTGTCAGGGGTAGAAGAAGCCACCCCATTGGAAGATAATACACAAATTGCCGATGTATAGTGACCATAACTCATCTTTTTCCTACAGGCCTGTAGGTTAGCATCTTTCTTTTTCCTCTTGGCAGACTGTTTGCGCTGATTATTTGTCATTGATAAATCCAGCAATTTCTGAACCAATGTAAAGTATCCATTTGGTTCCAACCATGTCACCAAAGCCTAATTGATTGCTGCTATTTGCAACTTCTTCCTTGTACCTGATCTTTCCTCAACAGAGCTTTGGCATATACAAATTCAATATACACACAGGTAGAAGTAGGAGCCGAAGCCAAGCAACCAAATCTTGGGATTTGGCTAATACATTATCTAAAGCAGTTTTCAGGGTTCTAGAAAATTTCAGCCTACATGGAGGGGGGATACTAACCGTAGTTGGTATTCGCCGTTGAAAAATTAGGTCAAGCATCTCAATAGTAAGATTACCTGTAGCCGCTTCATCCACAACATTGTCATTCGTAACAACCAGATTGGTCTGAGGCTTCACAGTATCATGGATTAAGAAATCAACCCTACTGCCATTGAGTGGACCAACAACAACTTCATGAGAATGGGTTGAATCATGGCATGATTTCTTCCATGCATGGATATGTAAACATTTAATATAGAGCCATGAATGCATAGCAGATAAGGCTTTCTCCCATGCACTGAAACACTCAGCATTGTACCTTATCCTCTCCCTTCAAGTATCCTTATCACCCATTGTAGGAAAGTGCATGTCTGTTAGATGTTTATAGATTGCACTTCGGGCATACCCATTACCGTCAACTCCACCATGACATCCATCATAGCCTTTAAAGGGACAAGGAATCTTGTCTTTTTGTGATACAAAAGTGGATGTTGTCTGAGAAGAAAGGAAACTCACTGGAGAAACAAAAAAAGCTCTAGAACTGTTAGCAGATTGTAAATCACAACCTTGGGATATAAGACTCAAGCATTGCACCTGTTTAGACCTAGTCAACATAGGCATTATGAAGTAGGGAAAAACAAAAACCCAAAAAGAATTAGAATTTAGTGTATGTGACTTTAAGATTTCAACGCCAATGAAAACTCAAAATACCATACAACAAAACACTAATTAAACCTTCACAGGGGATGGAAACCAGACACAAAACAAGAACCTTCAACAACTGCTCAATGAAAAACCACAGAACCTCCTATACAATCACACAGAAACACCACTTCAGAAACCCCACTTCAGAGTCCTAAATTCAAATTTCTACACCACTAGTTTTCCTTCTTCAATCACACACAGAACCCTTACTAGCAGTTCTTCCAAATTGCTCAAAGAAAACCCAATTTGCAAAAGTTGCAATTGAGCCAGCACAAAGAGTTACAGTCAAAACACCTCAAACTTACTATCCAATTCAACTGTCACTGTCTTCAAACTTCAAAACCCCTCTTCTACACAACACAAAAACCTTCAATTCAATACCTAATCAAAAACAAAATAACAGAATTACAGAAAACCGTTTCCAACTGGTGTTTCTCAGAGATGAAGAAAAGAAGAAACTAGCTCAAAATCCTACAACCAGTTCTCCAATCACCAAAAAAAACACCAGCTTTAAACAAATTCCCGAGAATGATTTCAACTTCTATTTCTCAAAGAACAAGATTGAAGGAAAACAAATACCAAAGGCCTAACCCAAATCTTCAATCGTCAAAAACCCACTGCCACAAATCCACAAAATTGAAACCAATTGCTGAAAAAAAGACTTCAAACCCCTAATTGAAACCCAAATTTCCACAGAGAAGGGATACAGAACCTTAATTGAAACCCCTCCTACCAATTGCGAAAAAACAATTTTTTCGAACCCTTAATCGAAAACAACAAAGAATAAACAGAACCCAAACCCCGATCTAAACACTTTCAGAGTTTTGATGGTGAACGAGAGAATTTGTTCTATTACTTCAATCACCGATTCACCACATAAAGATTGGTGATGTACGGGAGAGAGAGAAATTTTTTTTTATTATTATTACTAATATTATTATTCATAAGATAAAGGAATCTACACAGAAATGGTTGGAAGCCGGGCAACAAGTTGTGCCCGGACGCCTTTCTGAATAGCCCATCCTACCCTTCGAAAAAAAGAACTACCTAATTTGCTATTAGCATCGTAACTAGCTAAGCAATTTGTCAATCTTTTCAAGAAGACAATAAAATCATAACCAGCTCACCCAATATTTCCTTCGTCTCATGGAAACTCCTTCGTTTTAAGGAAACTCCTTCGTTTTAACAAACTCCTTAATTTCATGATATTTCCTTCAAATCATGAAAATAATATAAAACTAGGAAAAGTGCCATGGTATCGGGCTCATTAGCCGGCCGACCATGCCTCAGCCGTGGACGGTCCCACACTAATTCCTTATTTTATTATTATTATTATTATTTCCTTCATCTTACGAAGTTCCTCAGTTTGAGCAAAACCCCGATTTCTTCATATTTCCCCAAATGTTGCTCAAAAATGCACATCCGAAAATATCAAAATTTTCTAGACTGAGGCATGGACACTCTGGTGACATGGGCATATTACCTTGACCAACGAAGGCTGGATCTTTGGCTTGCAAGAGGCCGGTCCCACATATTTTCATAATTTGACCTAATTTTTTCATATTAGGTTCAAACTCTTCCAAACAACTTGGAATTTCATCAAACGATCGTTAGTCGGTCCCTCATTCCGTCATAATTAGGTTTTATCGCATTATTTCAATAAATGATTAAACCACCATTTAATCATCCTTTCACCAACTGGTATTCAAGAGACTTTGGTGTTGGGTCAGTCGAGCATTTGAGAGCTACATGGTCGGACCATCATCCCATGTAGCCGGTCCCTCCTTCACTTTGTGGTTGATTTTCAATAAATCATCAATTGATCAAAATGAGGGTTTCGAATCCAAGGTTCAGAATTCCAGATTCAAATAATTTATGTTGATCCCGTAATCAACACTTTAATTATTATACTCGGTCCAGTTGCCAGTA
The DNA here is from genome assembly GCF_003573695.1 of Papaver somniferum. NCBI lineage: Eukaryota > Viridiplantae > Streptophyta > Magnoliopsida > Ranunculales > Papaveraceae > Papaver > Papaver somniferum. Next base: position 48,824,184 of record NC_039365.1, read on the forward strand.
TCTTAAATTAATATTTTTAACTGGTCCCGCTACCAAATAATTCATCAAACGAGCAACACTTGCTCAGACTAGAAATATTGGTTCAACTATCAATATTCAACAGTTCATCGAACGAGCAATATTTGCTCACCTTAACTATGAACATTTATTCGACAATTATACCTCTGTCTTAACAGACATGTTCAATTCATGAATCCTAGAACATTTGTGAATCATGTTCAACTCAGCAATACAATGACTCATCTTCTCATCAAGTCAACAACTGATTAATACGTCTTCCTTGCAGACTCCACAATCACGAGACATCAATCGTGTCACATGGGGGATGTCAACTAGGGTTTTGGTATGGCGGTCTACAGCACGTGTGTTTATCCACGATGAGAATATGAGCAAGTCATGCAAACATTTAGAGGAGTTATCAAAGTAGTGGGTGGACAATCAATCAAGTCTCCGCACGATGAGCAACTGATTTTAACACGATTTCCCACTTCCCCACTATTTGACTCCAGCAACTGTCACACTTCATGGGATCAATGTGTCTACTACTTCTGGTAATATAAATAAGTCTCTGAACCCATGATTGAAATGAGAAGAATTGTGATCCGAGCTATCACTCTAAAGAATTCGATCAATCAACCAGAACTTATTCGAACTCAATAGTTCAAACTTGCAAAAACTGTTAGAGCATTTCTCGGTCGAACTCGTATGCGTTGATATCTCAAGCATGTTTGTCAATGTTAGTGATCAAAATTATAAGTCTTGATTTCTAGTCTATTATAGCTAAGTCTCGGACTAGGATAGAAAGTGTAGTTGAGATCAAGGACTTCATTGCGATTCATCATACAAGTAGAAGAACTACTCAAGGAACCGGTGGAACTTCTCGACAAAAAGGTATGTGAAGACTTGAACTTATCTGTCACTCAAAAGTCTATCTACTCTATCTCCTACTCTTTGAGACAAGAAGTCGTATGCTATATATATAGACTTGGATTACACACATTTGGTATTTCGAGCCGAGTATACCTCGCCTATCTATATCTCGAAATATGTGTTGGTAAGCTTTTCGCTCCGATCAAGTTTATCGTTACCATGTGACAAAAGTCATGATATGTTTCAATCATCTTGAAAATTGCTTTGACGAGAAATGGTGTAACAACTATATAACGTCCTATAAGAATATTTCAATGATTAAAATGAGAGTTTAGATTACATAACCAATGGTGGACATAAACATTGTTTTGGAAACGCATTTATGTCCCAGTCCTATTCCTTGAACCAAAGTTTGCAAACTTTGTTGATCAAGAGAAACTGGAAGATGGCGTGATCCAAGTCCCCGAACTCAGTCCGCGAACTGCCGAACTTCTCATCCCGAGAAATTCTACTGGAGTTGACAAACTAGTAGCGTGAGTACCATTCCGCGAACCGGAGGAAGGTCTCTTACCGAGATTTTCTGCCGGAGTTTGTAAACTCTGCCCGGTTGCTTAAGTTCGCGAACCCAGTGCGCGAACTTGGGAAAGGTTATATATCTAAAGATGATTTCTGAATTTAAACTTATAAAGACTAAGGAATGCAGTTTGCAAACCGTGTCTATAAAGTTCATGAACCGATTCAAGTGAATCAAATCATCTTTGCTTCAATTGTGTCTTGTGTAGTACATAAGATTTCCTTGCAATTGAAAAACTCTCTAACTAGTTCGTTTTGAAGTCATTTGAACTAGTTATGGTGAAGAAATACATGTTTGATATGAAATGCTCATATGGCTAACCATTTGGTTAACTATTGTTGAACCAACAAGTGCATACTTTTGGGTACGATTAACAAACCTTTAAGTGTGCATTGTCAAGTGTGTATAACAAGCTAAGTTTTCGATCTAACAGTTGAGAAATATTAACTTGAATCTAAATCAGGTTTTCATCTAACGGTGAATATTGAATGCTTTGTTACTAAGCTAATATTGATTGCAAACCCTGATTTGAAAGACTATATAAAGGAGACATCTAGTATTGTGCAAAACTAATATCCACACCTTATGTGTGATACTAGTTTGCGTGCTAGAGTCATTTCTCTTTTAACCTTTGGTTTTCTTCTTCTAAAACTAGGTTAATGACTTAAAGACTTCATTGGGATTGTGAAGCCTGACCGATACTACTTTTATCGTAGTTGTGTGATCTGATCTTGCATCTTCTATCGTACGAGCACAATCATATTGATTGAATTGAGATTGATATCTCCGATAGGCAAGATATAAAAATTAATCACAAACACCTTCGTCTCATTGTTTGTGATTCCACAACATCTTGTTTCGCTACCATAAGATTAAGATTGTTGTGAGGCGATTGATAACTCTAGGATACTCTTCGGGAATATAAGACCGAATTATTAATTGGTTCCTGTTCACCTTGATTATTATCAAAAGACGGAACAAAATCTTTAGGGTTTATCTGTGGGAGACAGATCGATCCTTTGATAGACTTGTCTATGTGAGACAGATTTGTTTATTGTCAAAGCCTGCGATTTTGGATCGTAGCAACTCTTAGTTGTGGGGTGAGATCAGCTAAGGGAATCAAGTGCGCAGTATCCTGCTGGGATCAGAGGCATAGGAGCATAACCGTACCTTGGATCAGTGGGAGATTGATTGGGGTTCAACTACAGTCCAGACCGAAGTTAGTTTGAAGTAGAGTAGTGTCTATAGTGGCTTATACAGTGTGTGTTCAATCTGGACTAGATCCCGGGGTTTTTCTGCATTTGCGGTTTCCTCGTTAACAAAATTCTGGTGTCTGTGTTATTTCAATTTCCGCATTATATTGTTTATATTTATAATTGAAATAATACAGGTTGTGCGTTGAAGATCATCAATTAGAATATCCAACCTTTGGTTTTTGATTTACATTGGTTGATCCTTGGATATTGGTCTTTCATACCATCCAAGTTATTCCTTGTATTTGATTAAAGCCTTGCTGATTCTATTAGCTCGAGTAAATCAAATCAAGAGATAGATATTAACTCCTCGATATACTTTATTATAGATTGAGTCTGACTGTCTAGTTGATTCTCTAGTAAAGTATATTGGAGTTAGTGCATACAGATTGCTAAGCGAAATATTGGGTGTTGTTGTTAGACCCCCGCTTTTTCAATTGGTATCAGAGCGGGAAAACACGTTTAAGACCTTACAAGTTTGTGTTTGTAGCGATATGACTCTATGGACAGTAGTGCTATCTCAATAAATGCACCACCGGATCCAGGGATTTCAGAATTCTCTTCCATGACTGATTTAGTAAAATCTGTAGAAGAAATTATATATAAACCTCCACAAAGTTTAAAATCACTTGAAGTGTTTTCAGGACTTGGAAAGAAGCTTGAGAGCTTATCTCTTGATGTTGAGTTATACCTCCAGAAAGAGCAAGAATCTCTTGACAGGCTAAATCAAGTTATGATGAATAATATTCATGTTAAGGTTGATATTGATTTACTAATCAGTGAGAGCAATGCTCCTCCTCAGCGTAATCCAATTAGTTGTTCTAAACTAAACGAATTACAAGAGGAGTTTAAATCTCAGTCATCTGAGTGTATCACCTCAAAGCATGAATTGATTCATTGCTCAATTCCTGATACTTCCTATCAAGATAGTAGTATTGTCTTCTTTTATGAAGAATCTAGGACGTCTCTTTTTATCAAAAGAGTTTCCTTCGCAGTACAAAAAACTATCTGCAGAAACTGCTTTTTATAAGTTAGAAAACAAGAAATGAGAAACACAAATCTTTTTGGGTTCTCTTGAAGTTCTTTGATAGACTCATAAAAACAGTTCCTTCGATGTTTCTCAACACTACAAGATTTAAGAGTTGTTGGAAAGAAACTCTTTCTTGGTGCCATGGTGAGCAAGACATTGTCCACCTCAACACAACTAGTTTGTGTTGAAAGTGCATCCTCGCCAAGAAATGCCCTGCTATGTATACGGTGAGGGAAGCACAACAACTGAGGCGTACAGATTATATTCGGTAAGGCTGTAGAACTCAATTGGACTTTTCTAAAAAGGTATGTCTATAAAATTGAGCAAGTTTTATGTTTTTATTACTTTTTTGTGTACTTATAATGATCCATGTATCTTGATTATCGTTCGTTTCTACCTAACTTGATCTGTGTTTAAGGCTCTTAGATGTTTAGGTTTGAAAACATTAGTTCGGGATGTTTGGAATTCATGGTACACATACCAAGTATGTATAACATCATTTAAAACCAAAATCCAGGGGTTTAAGTTCGCAAACCCCGTTTGCAAACTGCTCCAGGATACGAAAATTCGTTTGCAAACCCGTATGCATACTTGACGTCGATATTCGGTAAACTTGTTTTTGCCGTAACTTCTTCGTCCGAACTCGGATTGACCTCATTATTTTTGCACTCTCTTCCTATTTGAATTCTCTTCAAAATGGAATGAGAAACCTTGAATTTGGATGAGTTAAGATTGGTATTTGTCCTGTCTCTTTTTTTTTGAGTATTTTGCTCCGTTTCGTTGCACTTGTTCCACTTCTCTTGAACCTGTGCACTTGGATTCTTGGAGTACTACTCTTCTAAGCTAATTTGTAGCTTTTACAAGAATGTTTTTGGTGAATCACAAAGAAAGAAGTTCAAGAATGGGCATGGATTCTTGAATGTTCACAATCATCCTTTGTGAACTATGGTGCATGGTCGTTAATGACTTTGTATGTTCTTCTTTGTGAAAATCTTTTTATACGCCTTTGGTAGCTATTCTTGGTGTAAATCCGAGCGAAAAAGATTGATTCTACCTTCTATGGACAAATCATCTTATATGTGCATTAAGAGTTTGTCTTTATGCCTAGGAAACTTCTTATGAGAATTTATTCTTGTTTTTGAGAAGGATTACTAGAGTTTGGAATAGCCATTATTGTGATTACACATAAGCTATGTCCAACGTTTTCATCTTCATGTTTTTAGGTTTATTTGTTTAAATTCTAAAAAATTATTTGGAAGATGATTTTTGCAGTATTAATCTTTATGGTTTTATATATTGTAATTTGTTATGGGATATGTGTGTTTGCGTCCGTGAACTATGATTGTCCCATACCTTGTCAAAAGTAATGTCTTTCATATGTCGATATGCATGTATTGATAAAAGAATGAATGGACTTTTGACAAAATACAAAAGTTAAGCTTATTATGTCAATTATTGATGGAATATAAGTTAAAATCTTTTGTTTACAAGGATTATGTCTATAGTATGCCGTTGTGCAAATAGTGATGGAAAATAGAATAAACCCTTGTGTATTCCGCAGTATTGGTCTTCCCTGATCCATAATTTTTTATGTTACTGTGAGGCTCCGTAATGTGTCTTATGTTGAGCATTAAAACGACCAAGTTGATTATTTTCATGATTAGCTTTGTTGTTGTTCCGTAAGATATTTTATGTCGAGCATAATCAACTAAATTAATCATCTTGTTTGGTTATTTTAGTTATGGCTCCATAAGTTTTTCTCTTGTTTGAGCATTCTTGACTGGGTAGATTGTTTCTCATGATTAACTTATGTCATTTCTCCATAGATTTTCTTATGTTGAGTATGACCAATTAGATTGATTACTTTTGTGATTAGTTTAGTTGTGTATTTCGATTAGATTAATTACGGGTTCTCTTGTGGTTAATCTAATTGAGTTTTTTTTGAGTCTCCATAAGTTTTCTTATGTCGAGCATGATCAATTAAATATATTACTTTTGTGATTAGTTTGATTGTGTATTCTGATTAAATAAACCATGGGTTCTCTTGTGGTTAATTTAATTGATTATTTTTGGATTCAAATTCATATTCGTATGTGATTTTTTATGACCAAAGAAATCCTTCTTTTCTCTTGAAATTAAGGTCGCTCTTGTTGTTCTTTCGGGAATGACATTTAATGGGGGAGAGTTCTTTTGAACTTGTGCTTAATGGTCATATCTTGAGGGGTGTGCGGCTGTGGAATACTAGAGGGGTTATCTTGTATCTTTAAACTCCTTGATGAATGCATTTAGCTTCGGATTTATGATTGCATCTAAATTAGTTGGTATGTATTTTTTTCCTTTTGTCATGAAATGTCTCTTTCGGAAATTTCATTATGATACCGTTCTTGTACCTTTGCCAATTTTATTGACAAAAATGGGGAGAATTAATATGAGGGGGAGTGGTTTCTATGTGAGATGGAGTATTGACTAAGGGGGAGTGATACATATCACCATAGTATTATTGTTGAAGTTGTGATACAATTGAACTTTGACGTTGTGTAATAATACTATGACACTACATTAATAATCGAGACCGATGTTTTCTCATTGTTATAGCTACGGATCTTCAACAGCGGTGATGCTAAACTTACAACCTTTGGGATCACTGGAGTTCTTGGAAGTGACGAAGATTTCGAGGAATGTTGAAGATTAGACATTTGGAATAAGAGCTACTAAAGTTTCTTTATCTTTTTTGTATGTTATCTCAAGCATGTTTGCCAATGTTAGTGATCAAAACTATAAGTCTTGATTTACAGTCTAATATAGCTAAGTTTCGGACTAGGATAGAAAGTGTAGTTGAGCTAAAGGACTTCATGGAGATTCATCATACAAGTAGAAAAACTACTCAAGGAACCAGTGGAACTTCTCGACAAAAAGGTATGTGAAGACTTGAACTTATCTGTCACTCAAAAGTCTATCTACTCTATCTCATACTCTTTGAGACAAGAAGTCGTATGCTATATATATAAACTTGGATTATACACATTTGGTATTTCGAGCCGAGTATACCTCGTCTATCTATATCTCGAAATATGTGTTGGTAAGCTTTTCGCTTCAATCAAGTTTATCTTTACCATGTGACGAAAGTCATGATATGTTTCAATCATCTTGAAAATTGCTTTGACGAGAAATGGTGTAACAACTATATAACGTCCTCTAAGAATGTTTCAATGATTGAAATAAGAGTTTAGATTACATAACCAATGGTGGACATAAACATTGTTGTGGAAACACATTTATGTCCCAGTCCTATTCCTTGAACCAAAGTTTGTGAACTTTGTTGATCAAGAGAAACCGGAAAATGGCGTGAGCCAAGTCCGCGAACTGCCGAACTTCTCATGCCGAGAAATTCTGCTGGAGTTGAAAAACTAGTAGCGTGAGTACCAGTCCGCGAACCGGCGGAAGGTCTCTTGCCGAGATTTTCTGCTGGAGTTTGTAAACTCTGCCCGGTTGCTTAAGTCCGCGAACCCAGTATGCGAACTTGGAAAAGGTTATATATCTAAAGATGATTTCTGAACATAAACTTATAAATACTAAGGAATGAAGTTTGCAAACCGTGGCTATAAAGTTCATGAACCGATTCAAGTGAATCAAATCATCTTTGCTTCAATTGTGTCTTGTGTAGTACATAAGATTTCCTTGCAATTGAACAACTCTCTAACTAGTTCGTTTTGAAGTCATTTGAACTAGTTATGGTGAAGAAAAACATGGTTGATATGAAATGCTCATATGGCTAACCATTTGGTTAACTATTGTTGAACCAACAAGTGCGTACGTTTGGGTACGGTTAACAAACCTAGAAGCGTGCATTATCAAGTGTGTATAACAAGCTAAGTTTTCGATCTAACGGTTGATAAATATTAGCTTGAATCTAAATCAGATTTTCATATAACTGTGAATATTGAATGCTTTGTTACTAAGCTAACATTGATTGCAAACCCTGATTTGAAAGACTATATAAAGGAGACATCTAGTATTGTACAAAACTAATCCCCACACCATACGTATGATACTAGTTTGCGTGCTAGAGTCGTTTCTCCTTTAACCTTTGGTTTTCTTCTTCTAAAACCAGGTTAACGACTTATAGACTTCATTGGGATTGTGACGCCAAATCGATACTACTTTTATCGTAGTTGTGCGATCTGATCTTGCATATTTTATCGTACTAGTAAAATCATATTGATTGTCTTGAGATTGATATCTCCGATAGGAAAGATATAAAAAGTAATCACAAACACCTTCGTCTCATTTTTTGATTCTACAACATCTTGTTTCGCTACCACACGATTAAGATTGTTGTGAGGTGATTGATAATTCTAGGTTGTTCTTCGGGAATATAAGACCGGATTATCAATTGGTTTATGTTCACCTTGATTATTATCAAAAGACGGAACAAAAACTTTAGGGTTTATCTGTGGGAGACAGATCGATCATTTGATAGACTTGTCTGTGTAAGACAGAATTGTTTATTGTCAAAGCCTGCAATTTTGGATCGTAGCAACTCTTAGTTGTGGGTGAGATCAGCTGAGGGAATCAAGTGCGCAGTATCCTGCTGGGATCAGAGGTCTAGGAGCATAACTGTACCTTGGATCAGTGGAAGATTGATTGGGGTTCAACTACAGTCCAGACCGAAGTTAGTTTGAAGTAGGCTAGTGTCTGTAGCGGCTGAATTCAGTGTGTGTTCAATCTGGACTAGGTCCCGGGGTTTTTCTGCATTTGCGGTTTCCTCGTTAACAAAATTCTGGTGTCTGTGTTATTTCAATTTCCGCATTATATTGTTTATCTTTATAATTGAAATAATACAGGTTGTGCGTTGAAGATCATCAATTAGAATATCCAACCTTTGGCTGTTGATTTACATTGATTGATCCTTGGATATTGGTATTTGGTACCATCCAAGTTATTCCTTGTATTTGATTAAAGACTCGCTGATTCTATTAGCTCGTGTAAATCAAATCAAGAGAGATATATTAACTCCTCGATGTACTTTATTCTAGATTGAGTCTGACTGTCTAGTTTATTCTCTAGTAATGTATATTGGAGTTAGTCCATACAGATTGCTAAGCGAAATATTGGGTGGTGTTGTTAGACCCACGCTTTTTCAGAAATCTTAAACACATTCATAATCCTTGATCACCATTGATCTCAGACATTTCCCATCTTCCCTCCTACAGATCGACCCATCCTCTCTTGTGACCGAATTGACTTTGGAACGGCCATTGTCTTGGTTTAGGCCAAAGTCTTACAGATTGATCTCTCGAATTCAAGCACTCACTTTTTGCAGTGCATCTGTGTGAGGTTTAGCAGTTTGCTCGGTTCGAGGAGTCTCCTCCGCATGGCCGTCTCCCCAATTCCTTTAAAACCAACAAATCGTTTTGACCTATCTACATATTGGCGACCACAGTGGGAGATTAATCTCTCGGTTTCAATCCCAATTTTCGCAAATATGGTTGATCTCAGGTCAGGTTCAGTTACAAACCCTAACCCAAATAGTGCTAGCACTAGCAACAATACTGGTGGTGCTCCTGAAACTATTCCCGCTTCTAACAATGACACTAGAAGTACCACTCCTCCTCAAACCAACATCAGAAGCAATCCTCTCTTCGGCCGATCTCCCGAAGAAATTAGAAAAAATCCGCCTACCATAGATGATCTCATGAAAGTGAAAGAGACTCTTGCCAAAAATCAGATTGATATGGCTGTCACTCAGAAGGAGTTATGCAATTATCTCAAGACTCTAACAGACAAGATGTCAGAGAAAACTCAGGAGAAGGAAAAAGCTAAAGAAACATCTTCGGCCGCTGATCCTGAAGTCACTCCAATCCATGTAGTAGATGATGGTGAAGTTCACAAGGCTGCAAACAACCCACCTGCGAAAAAACCATCCAGTTTCATCACTCGTGAAGACCTGGAACGTCTCTTGGAGGAACGTGGAAAAGATAAGACAACCTCTGTCCACCGTCACCAACCTCCATACCCTGCTGCTACACAAAGGATTCCTCTTCCGAAAGGTTATACCTCTCCAATGTTCACCCTTTATGATGGAACATGCAATGCTCGAGAACATGTTTCTCTGTTTCTGGAGGCATTGGGTGAACATGAGCACAACCATGTCCTCCGTCTGAAGGAATTTTCAAAGTCTCTGAAAGGCATAGCATATACCTGGTACAACAACATCGCACCAGGGAGTATCACAAGTTGGGGAGAAATGATTAATGCTTTCTACGGAAAATATTTCTTCGTTTCAGAGAAAATCACCCTCTCTGATCTTGGGAGGATGTTTCAAAGGAGCAATAAACATCCTAATGATTATGTGAAAAGATTCAGAGTTCAATCCATGGACTGTCATGATCCAAACGTCACGGAGCAGCAACTTGTAGACTTATGCATCAATGGAATGATCCCGGTCTACAGAGCTTTACTGGAAAATCTCCGGTTTCAGACTTTCTCAGAACTTCATGAAGCAGCTAAAAGATCAACAACTACTGCACCTGCTTTACTAGAGCGAGCTAAATCTACAAAAGCTGAAGAACCACGAGAAACTCGAGGTAGCAGGAGTTTGATCAACAAACAGTCAACCTCCAACCTTCCACAAACGTTGTTGCAGAAGGGAGCAAACGAAAAACCGAGACACAACGCAAGCATACTTTTTCAGCTCCTTCGAAAGCACAAAGCAAGGATAACCAAACTCGAGATGCATAATCTCCTACCCGACGCATAGGAACTGAACAAGCAGAACCTGAATTCCCTTTTCCCATTGAAGAGGTGATTGAACTACTAGATGTCTGGGTCCAAGATGGTGCAATCAAGTTACGGTATGTCAAGAAAGAACCAACTGAAGAGGAAATGAAAAATCCTCGTTATTGTCGCTTTCACAGATTCGTAAATCATCCCACAAGTGACTGCAGGATTTTGAAACGCATATTCAAAGAAAAAGTCGAATCGGGAGAGCTTAATTTGGGGACTGAAGGAGTACACAGAGACCCTCTCCCGGTCACAACCATCACCCTCTCTGAAACACCTGCCTAGGAAGCGGTTCAATCCTTAATCGAGCATGTATGTAAATTATTTTACTTATCAAAGGCTCAAAGGAAGGACATGTTTGCTACATTGAATCACATCGTGTCAGGGAAAACACGTTAATATTTATCTATTGTTTATGCTTTCTTCACTAAGTTTTCTTGTAAATTATGTATCTTATGGTTGCTTTTGAATTTTAGGTACTTTGGAGTCATTTGGAACAAAAGAAAAAGAAACAGGGCAAAAGGTGCAAATGTTGTCTGAGGCGGATTGTTTCTCACTATATGCTTTTATTTCTTCATCTCTTGCTGAAAAGCATGTCAGCTTTAGTGATGCAGATTTTGTCTGAAAAGCATGACAACTTTAGTGATATATAAAATTGAAGGAAAGAAGTGGATCTGAGAAGTAAAGGACGACTGTTGTTCGTGGAAGAATTCTCGAAGGGCAAAGCATTATTTCATGTGCACGTGCTATTGGGAGCGCAGTGGAGGACAAGGGGCTACTACCTTCTTACAATACTTTTGGTATCTTGTATTAATTTGTTGGGCGCCTATAGTTTTTCTCTTCATTACCTCAGCCCTAAAATCAAGTGAATGTGTTTATCTTCTTCATTACACTCGACCTAAACTTCAGATACGAGTGAGAAAATATGGCTGCAGCTGTTCACAGAGATTGAGAAAGGAATTCAGAGACAAACCAAGGTGATGGTACCATGGTATACTGGTGGTTGTAGTTTTACAAGGAACCGATGGATTTGAGGTTATTGTTGCCGGCAGAAAATTAGTGAAGAACAATTGATTCTGATGTTGAAATCAGAGACGAATGGAAATGATCAAGATGGTGTTTGAAGGTTTGAGAAGGAAATGAAGATTGGGTTTTCGAATTTGGAGAGTTTGGTTTGATTATAGTTCTGATTTGACATGAATCTGAAATTGCAGAAAATGGAAACTAGGGTTTGTGGTGATGAAGCTGTTGCAGATGGGTTTGATGATTGAGGATGAGGAAATAGTGTTGTATGTTATTGTTTCCATGGAGAGGAGAAGGAATTAGTGGTGCTGGTTCAACTGGTTGCATGTGAATCAGAAAGGCTGTGAATCAGAAAGGATGAAATTGAAGAGTAAGCTACGGGGAATAAGAATGGGTCAGAGTTGAATTGAATGAATGACTTGAGACGCCTAAATTGAGCTGAAATTACAAGAAAATATGAACCTGACTTTGCAGGAGGTGGATTTCAGAGAAGCTGTGTGTGACCTGAGATACAAATTTCATAGTTGCTGGTGCTCATTGCAAACTGAGAAGTGTTGGGTAGGAGTTGTCGCTGCGATGGAGAGTGTGCTTCAACTGTTGGTTCTGAGATGAAGAATGAGGTGAGATGCTGCTGAAGGATGTGCAGCTGCAATAGAATGCAGTTGAACCAAGAAGCATTGGTTTTGGCAGTAGCTTGTGCTGCTGTAAAAGAATCAGAAGCTAAGTGTGCAAATGGTAAGGGTCTGGTGGTCGTTGTGAAGCTGAAGTGGGAGAATAAGGTGGAATTCAAATGGGTACAAATTGTGAAGGAGATGGTTCTGGTACTTTTGGCCGTGACCGAATTGGTGGTACCAGGTTTGTGTGACTGAGATGGAGTGCAAGTGGTTGTATAAGGGTTTGCTGGTTTGTTGGCTTGTGGAGCTGGAGATGTTGTTAGTGCTAGCTTTGAGATGCAGTTGCAGGTGGAGACGAGTCTTGGCAGCGAGAGAGGTTGAATCTGTTACTGTGGATCTGTTGCTGCAACAAATTGCTAGAAGCTAATGGGAGCTGCAGTGGATAAGTTGTGCAAGTGATGCAGCTGGTGGTGGATCTAGTTGCAGTTTCTAGATGTGACAGTTAGCAAGAGTGTGCCGTGGCTGTGCTGTTGTTGGTTGTTTGTGGTTGCAGCTAGAGACTCAAAGTTTGAGAAGGTGCAGTGGAAGTGCAGCTGTAAAATGGTATTGTTGCAGCTGCAGGTTTGGATCAATCTACAGCCGAGAAGAGCAAGGTGATTTATGTTGATTATTAGTTGGATTCGCGGCTGAAATAAAGGAGACGAGTTTTGTCAGAGAGGTTTTGCTGCTGGTGTTAGGCAAGGTTCGGTGGCTGCAACAATGGGAACTGATATTGAGTGCATTGCAAGAGCTGAGAAGTAACAGAGTGCCTGAACCAGAACTGCAGTGACAGTGCAAAAAGTGGGCAGAATTGGTGTACCGGTTGTACTAGTTCCGGTTGCCGAATTTCGGAACCGAAAGTGGGAATCATAATATTTCATTGAATCGTGAAGGGGGTATGAGTGGGATGCAAGAGTCGGTGGCCGGATATATGAGCTATGGATCTCGGTTTCGGGCACGTTTTCGCAAGAAATTCAAGAATTGGTTTAGATGGTTCATTTGTGATGTATGGCTCTGAATTGTGAGTGTATGAACTGCAGAGAGTGAGTTGCAGGTGGAGACAAGTTCAGGTAGGCAGAGATAGTTTCACGATGGTCGCATTCCGGTGACAATGACGGATTCCGGTGATCACGTCAGCAATCCGGCGACCCGTTTTGGACCCAGAATTTCCTGAAGAGATGTTTTATCACACGGGCTTGGTGGACATTTATCTATTGGACCTTTGAAGACTTGACCTCAGAAGAGACATAAAAGGAGGATTTTTACAATTTGGGGTATCACGTATTCTATTTGGAGCTTTGGAGATAGCCACTGATAGGGTTTGCTTTGCTTTCATCTTCTTTAATTCATTATTATTGATTATGATGAACTCCATAGCTATGAGTAGCTAAATCTTATATTATTGGTTAAGGATGTAGTCCTATTTCTACAACTTGTGCTTGTGTTATGTATTAGTTTTCTCTCTTTATTATCGTTCACATCTCTACTGTTTTTATGATCACATGATTGATGTATTGTGATAGGACTTAGATGTTCGGTTAGTTAAGTGGCCAATTAATTGAACTTGCATCATTGTCCATAGCTATGTTAGGGTTTTCATCGAGCGATAACCCCAAATACAAGTAGCATGATATGATTACGGTTTGTAGTGATACACTCTTGTAATCATATTAGAGTTTGACCATTGTCCGAATTGTCATGTGATGTAGTTTTTACAAGTGGTAAATATAGGATTCGATTCTCGTACTTTTATGAAAATTTGGTTTTTTGATTAAAAGAAAATACTAAGACAAACCAATAAAATTTGATTCTTTTTAACCAAGGAGAGATGAATCTAGGGTTTTGGATTCCACTACTTCCAATATTTGTAAAATCAATAATTAAAACTTTGACATAATACTCCTAATTTATTCCAAACAATCCGAACTCAATCTCATGCTTTGGAAGATATAACTTTATAAGCTCTATTTTTTTATGACTTTCGTCACTTTTTTAGGACCTAATTTTCCTTCGTTTATAAAAGATCGGCAACTCAGATTACCCAAAACGGTTTTTACGAAGCATTCAAAGAAGAGAAAAATTTTAGACAATCGAAAGCACAAATATGAAATAAAATATGTCAAAGAATCACTATAATAAAAGAAGGTGATGTTTGACTCTTATATTTGAGAGTCATTCGGTGGACAGGATTTATCGGAGATGGTCATCCGGCGGCCCACAGCGTCCGGATCGAGCTTTGACTTGGACCGCGGAGAATGATAGGCTATGTTACGGGGTGGGTCACGGGTCGTTAGATGCAAATCCGTATCATATCAAAATCGCTTTCTCTTTCCACCTCTTTTTCTTTTTGCGACAGGGGAGACAGATCGAGAGATGGTTTCCCTTACAGTAACAATGGCAATTCTTAATTAGAAGGAAAAAAAAAGGTGTATGATCTTTTCTGTGAAGATTAGAGCTGTGAAGGATAAGAAGAAAGATGAAAAACTTGGTTAGTAAACTCAAATTCTAGGGTTTGCTCTGTAATTTTTAGCTTTATCTCCTGTTCTTAATTCTTCAATTTAATCTCAGATTTTGGTCAATGGGTAATTTGAACAATGGGTGTTTGGTCAGATTTCATTCCTGATTCGTGGTAATCTCTTCTCCTTTTAATTTTTGTCGTCTCTTAGACAAACCCCGGGCCTTTACTTTTTGCTTCGGGTTGTGATTGATTTTTGGATAGTTGGTTTTTGTTTTGATTTTTGTAGGTGCAGAGATTCTAATCTGAACGATGGGTGTTTTAGTATGTATTTGAAATTCTTATTGGCACATTGTGTTTCGATGTTATGATGAACGACCCAGATAAAATAACAGGTAAATTCATTGTCTCCGAAATTCATAGTCTTCTATGTTTATACGAATCTCATGTATAGGAATTCATGGTTGTTTTGTGTATACTGAATAGGTTTTGGGAATTACTACTTTCAATTTAAGGCCATTGACGTTGTTTCGCTTTTAAGTCCTCATTAATATTTAATGTGGCCATTTGTTTTTGGTGGTATGTATTCATTTTTCAGATAGCATTATTTTTAAATAGGTTGTTTGTATTTTTGAATTCTAACTCTTTTGGAAAAGTCTTAGGTTGTTTGTATTACTTTAGAAGAGGATGGCATACAATCTCACAGTTAATAGAGAAAGTCACTGTTGTTACCCGGATAGGGATGGTGTATGTAGACTTAATCTACGATGCTTTGGGAAGCGCTGATAATTAGATGCATAAATCCTAGCTTAAGTGTCTGTTAAAAACATTGACCAATTATCTCTTTATTGGAACGGTTTGTACCGTGATACTAATATAAATTATGTGTTTCATTAAAATTTGTGTTGTGTAATCTCTATTCATTTTTAAAACATGGGTATAATCTCTATTCTTGCTGATTTTGGTTTTTCCAGCTACGCTGATTTCCAATCCCATTGCTCTAAGCTCCGCATCATACTAAACTTAACTGCATATATATCTCAGCACCTGTTGTATTCTATATGGAGGTGTATGTATTTCTTGCAGCTGATTAATGACCAATGGATCAATAGTGAATTTTTGACTGCTGTTGTTTGTCTACATAGGAAGTGATTTTTTATGCCTACAAAAGTATTTCAGTTGGATTCTTGCCTATCCCAATTGAAGTATTGTTAATTTGATCAGGGTTTTGTTTTGTTGATTTCGATATCAATTGTAGTAAAACTATTTTACACTGTTTTACAACCTGATATAGGATAGGAACTTTCCGAATATCAGTGGCCCAATTCTTTGTTAGTATAAAGAGGAATTTAACACTATCATCTGTTTAGAAACTTGGGTTGTTGGGTTTATCACCATATCGGTCTTTACCCGTGATTGTGATGAAAGGGTTAGTTTTTATGTCCGGTAACTACTTCAGTTTACTTGGTGCAGAGAAGCATATCCATATTGAAGGTTTATGAGTCGATATCTGCTTTGCTAATCTGCATTCCAAATGTTTTTGGATTTTCTTTTTTAGGTGTGGTCTCTGATTACGTTGTCTGTGACAGAGAGGGATAAGGAGCACCGATGTTACACTTTTTCTTATACTACAACCTCATGTCCTGCAAGGCTGTGCAAGGGCTGGGAAATGTTGGTTCCAGGTAACCATCTGGATGCAGCTAATTTATTGCAGCCGGTGCATTGCTTTGCCGGATTGGATACCGTGGAATCTTGAGATGGTATGGGGTATGGTGGTGATGCTGTATCAGGAATGTTGTTGTGTGAAGGTGCTTTTGTGTAATTTTCTAATTAGATTGGATTGAAGAGCGCTGTATTGGCTATATGTCATGTTACCTATCCTGTAGTATTATGCAACTTATGTGGTTCATCGATGGCTGAGTGGAAAGGACTAGAATGGGTGATGTAAGGTAATTCTATTCTGTACGCCTTTATTTTTCTTGGAGCGGCTGTCTTATCAGTTTCCTGAATATTGTGTATGATGATTTATCTAAACCTGCGTGGTTTCAAAATTATTGCTAAGAATCGTACAATTTTTATGGTAGAACACTAACTATAGTATTGCTGCAGGTAGACGCACAATGGGATTTTCATGTTGATGAGCAAATGCAAGTAATTGATAAGGATGGTAAGTTGGCGTGTCATTGATTTTCTTGCTGAGTTTAAATTTTCTATGTATATTAGCGGTTTTAGTAGTCTCTTACGGAGTGGGATTTTGATTATTAGGTTCCTAACTTTTACTACAATGTTGATGTGCACGGAAAAATGACGCTTAATCATATGGCAACTGCAGAAGGGATTTCAGGTACTAATCTTATAGTGAATCTTACTTGAAAGTCTTCTAAATTAGTAATCATTGAAGGTTGGGATCCCTGGGAAGTAACAGTTATGATTGTTAGGTGGCCAATGGGGCTGCGGATTCTATGAGAGAGATGCAAGCCCTGGCATGGTGTATGTGAATGTCATAATTAGTAGAAAGTAGTTCTTTAGGAATTGGATCTCAAGGAGGGATAGGCTACAGTGTCCCTGACGCGGCACTGTAAATCCTGTGTATGACATAAACTTGAAAAATGTATGTGGGGGTAAGAATCTCTGCTTACTTGGGAAGAAAGCCCATACAAAAGGAAAGTGTACATGAGGCAATGGTTCAGTTGACCAAAAGATAGTTATGTTATAATTTCAGAAATATCAGTGTAATTTTCTCTTCATTTGTATAATGCCCTCAGTATCACTTCTGAAAGCTGATGGCCTAGCCATGCATGAATCAATGGTTTTGGTGTGAGTGCGTGGAGTTTATGCACTGATTAGGGTTTCTCAATTGATTTGCAACCTACAACTGTGACTGATATTGTAAATTTTTTTTTTTAATTCCTTCCCTTTCAGTTTCTTAATTGATTGTTCTTGAAGAGGAGTTTTTTCCGTTACGAGATAGAAAATCCTCAATTTAGCGGTTACATTAACATTAAACCCTCTGCAGGGTTTGGACGATTTACCAAAGAGACAGTGTCCATCAAAGAAGATCATTCTCCAAGAATTCACTTGACGTCTCCTTCTTCAAATCCGTGAGTTCTCCATGTAAGGAAAATTCTTCATCAAAGTAGATAGTGATAAGAAATGTTTTAAAAGATCTCTGAGGTTTTCTTTGATCCCAAACGATGTGGCTTCTTCGGCGAAAATAACTTCCTAAGAAGAAATTAAAGCTTTCTCATGACGTGAAACAAAACAAGAATGTCGCGAACTATTCTTTGTTTATCGGTGGCCTTATTCCTCTTGATGAAGCTACAAAAAGATGGCCTTGGAGATATCAAGCAGATGAGGTAACACTTATGAGCACCTATCTTCTTTTTAAGTAAAGTAAATTGCATTGCATCCATGTATTTTTATACTGGAAATACAAGTTATGTCCAGTGTGATTCGATTGCTTTTAGGCTGATACGCTATTTATGCCTTGAGGAAAAGAATATTTTATGCGTTTACTGTAGAAAAAACTTTGGTTTTGAAAAGTAAACTGCATTAGTGAAAGTGGCACCACTATATGGGACTCATAGACTTAACAAATGGAGTTTTCAACCAGATTATCACCATTCTTGGAGATGGTTCTTGCAATTTAGATTATCTAATCTTAATCAACTTAGCATTGAAACATTCGTAGCTTAGTGAGACATTTTCAACAACTAAAGTCCGAAAGATTAAAAAACATGTCTATAACATTACACAAATGGTACTGAAGGACTCACTTGCGATATGATAACATTCAATGTGTTTGAGAATTTGTAAATTGGTGTGGTACATCTGTAATGCCTGATTCAGAATTACCAGTTGGTTCCTGGTGGTGTTATCGTTATACTTAATGTTTCAGGTACCTATCGGGTTCCTCTCACTCATAACCTCTGTTGTGATTCACCAAATCATAACAATTTTTTTTTTATGACTTTAAACCAGAGTTGGTTCAATTCTAAGAAACAAAGATTAGTGTCAGCTATCTCCCATTTATTTAACATGTTAGCATTTTTAGACTTTTGTATTCGTTCATGGAATTACCATTTTTGGTTTCGCGTTTTCAAACTGTTTTGTTGTGTATAGGTGGATGGAAATCACGATGGCGGTTTTGGAGAACGTATTTATTTTCTTGAACACTTGGACACTAACGAGGGAAATTGAGAGGTTGCTTTTGTCAATTGGGTTAGTGTGTCTGAACACAAAATGAATGAGAATTACCGGGGACAATGGAACATATTCCACGTATTGGTTCACTTCTTTTTGTTTGATTTCTGAACTGTTCATTATGTAAATTCTGAAAGTATTAGGTGTGTTTTACTGTGATGCTATGTCAAATCATTTTGCATAACAAATTAAATATGTCTAGAACGAATTTAGGTGTCTTTAGGTTTTTTGTCTAGAACAAATTTAGGTGTCTTTAGGTTGACAAGGAATAAGAAGGTATTCTTAAGCGTGTGACGGTGTTTCGTATAATTTATCTCATTAATTATGACGTAGGACAGAAGCAAAGAGGGTCATTTCAAGATCCATATCTGAGACCAGGGGGGCTATTGGCACACAGAATGGCACGCCTCAATGTTTGAGTCTTTTGTCATGGTGGCCTTTTCACTCCTAAATAATTTTTTCTTTTGACCTGATTTACTTGGGTGTTAATTCTACATTGCTTGCTCAGTATTTTCACAAAAGTTTAAAAGTTTAACTGTCTGTCACTAAACACCTGATAAGCTTTATTGGTACTTCCCTGTTACGCAAGGCGTGGAGAAGATCAATAATATAAAGGATAGAGAAGATGAGTAATAAAGTATCTTGCTGGATATGAGGATTTGATGCTAATTACGATAATGATCCTGAACTCCATTCCATAGCCACGCGTAGGTAATAAGGAACTTTTGTTATATGATTTTATCAGTTAAACTCATTCTGTAACAAAGTATCTACTCGCACATGTCTTAAGATGTAAAAAGCAGAGATGGTCATTTGAGAGACGTCTCATCAGATTTCAATCAATACATGATCAATCCTAAATGGTAAGTTTCTACTCTGTTTCACCTTCTTTTCCTTATGGCGTGCATTTTTCTGACATTTTTGCGAATTTGGTTTCACTTTTTCCCGTTATATATTCTTAGAGCAGCACTTGGTTCGTACTGCCTAAATGGTTCCATTTATTTCCCACGTAGTTTAACCTTCCTGTGCTTTGCCTTTTTTAATCTCTGCTTAAGACAAAGGTAAAATTGATTAATTAAATAGGAATACTCATAAACTTCACCATTTCTAATTTAGACACATGTTCTTAGATAAAGAACTTCGCAGTTGCTGAGTTTTTCAGAATTCAGATTCCATGCTGACTGATGAGCTTCCTGGGTTGTTTGAAAACATGATTTTTGGGTATTTAAATACATGTCGTTGGATAAAGGACTCTGCAATTGCTGAGTTTTTCAGAATTCAGATTCCACGTTGAGCTGTTAATAGGGTTTCCCAGGATGAACACCTAATTTGGCTGTAGTTTGCATCAAGTTGTTTAAGTTTGAGCAATGTTCATCCACTGTTGATCATTTACCTAGGTTGACGAAGTGCCAAGTCTTCATTATTTGCTTTAGCGTCTTTCATTTTAGTAAGCTTATCATATCTAATCCTGTTCATGAAAACTATGGGAAGTATAATAAATCCCGGAAATCTCTATTATAATAGAGAAGATAGCTAGCAGTCTTCATTCAAAACGACCATGAAATTGTGTCATTTGGTACACTTTTATTTCCATATTTCAACTTTCTTTACTTTCTTTGGTTCACTTGCTTTTAAAGAGGTTGTTAGTAGCTAAGAGTACACTAACTGGACGATTGATATGCATGTCTGCCCTAAAACCTTCTTATTGAAATGATATTTTCGTAAATCCTGCTACTAAGACCTAGGGGTACTGAGGCTCAAGTATGAAATGAAACTGTTGACTGAATTTTGCTCTACTGAGACCTAGGGGTGCTGAGGCTCAAGTATGAAATGAAACTGTTGACTGAATTTTGCTCTACTGAGAAGACGAGGGGTATTGAGGCTCAAGTACATGCTTGCTTATTGAGTTTTTGTTTTGTATTGAAGAAATGTTTTTTTTTTCTTTAGATGAGCCATAAGAAATTTACCTTAGGCATAGTAAAGCTTCCCAAGTCAGTTATAGCATTCTTTCTCACAAGATTGGAATAACAGATAGGTAAATGTAGATGGTGGATCTTCGACAAGAGTTAAAATCGTAAAACCATAATTGTAATGCTCCTGATCCAACAATTAGCTGAGTATTGAGGTTCATGTCTCTCGTTGAAAGCATGAAAGCTCATGCTGCAAATTCTCTGACTGAGAATGCTGTCTCTCAGAGTATATATGTAGATGTGGAGTCTCTCAGCCGAGGCAACGACACATCTCATGAATACTGAGCAATTTCAGTAATTATTTCTATATAGAATCGAAAGATTGGATGACTCCTAGACAACATGCCTGCTAGTATAGAGCAATAACGTCTTCAGGATACAACAAAGCTGTTCCCTGACTATATAAAGGAAATATGACGTTTCAACAAGCTCATGTTTCTCAATTCTCGGATAACTAATGCACCTAGACAGCATGCCTGCTAGTATAGAGCCATCAGTTAATTATCTATAACCGATAACTGAATATTAAACAATATTCTGTGATTCTTCGTAATATTTCGTCACTTCAATTTGTAGTTCTTCCCAGAAGAATTCCACGGGTTAGTGATAAATGTTCGACGTACGAGCATCTGAGCAGCTCTCGAGTAAGCCCCTACCAAAATGGTGCAAGTGTACTCAGCAATAATGCACAAATGGGCACCTGAATACGCAAACGAGCATTCCAAAACACGAAGGAACATGAACCTATGCAAAATAGGAAGAAAAATAAAAATAATAATAAAATATTAACAAAGGCGCCCGGGGACTGGACCCACCGGCCGGCCGGTCACGCCGTGGCCAGTCCCACGCTCAATTTTATATTTTATCATATTTTATCATTTTTTCTAATCCCACGAAAATTACTTGATCTCATGATATTTCCCTCAACTTACGAAATATTATGAATTAGGGAGAAAAGGTGCACGGGCTCACTGCCCGGCCGGCCATGCCCTAGCCGTGTCCAGCCCCACACGCCCATGCCTTATTATTTTAATAATATTTGTTTCCTCATCCCATGGAAACTCCTTCACTTTAAGGAAATTCCCTAATTTCAGCAAACTTCTTGGATTCATGAAGTTTCACCAAGTTCATGAAAAATAATACTACCTCCGTTTCTGGAAAAGAGATACTTTCACTTTTTCATTTTAGTCTAAAAATAGGTCAAATTGAAAAAATGAAAGTATCTCTTTTCCAGAAACGGAGGGAGTATAAAATTAGGGAAACCCGTGGGATCGGGCCATAGCCGGCCGGTCATGCCCTAGCCGGTCCCACACGTCCCTTATTTTATTATTATTACTTTATGTTTCCCTCATCTCATGGAAACTCCCTGATTTCAACAAAATCCTTGGTTTCAATAAACTTCTTGATTTTATGATATTTCCCTAAAGTCATCAAAATATTATAAATTAGGAAAAAAGTGCCTTGGGACCGACTCCTTGGCCGGACGGCCATGCCTTGGCCTAGCCGGTCTCACACCTCATGATTCCTTCATTATTTTATAATATTATTCCTTCATCTCATGAAGTTTCACGGTTTCAGCGAAATCCCTGATTTCTGCATATTTTCTCAAAATGTTGCTCAATCGCACACCGGAAAATATCGAAGCTCTCAAGACTGAGACACGGACATTATGGTGACACGGTCATGTCTCCTTGACCGACCAAGGCCGTCCCAGAGGCTTGCAAAAGCCGGTCCCGCGTGTTTTAACAATTTTGACCTAATTTGCTCAATTGCTCATACTGGGTCTAAATTCTCCTCGAACAACTTGGAGTTTGCTCACGTGACCATCAGCTGGTCCCACGACCACCAAGGGTCGGTCCCTCATCTTTTCATAATCAGGTTCTACTACCTGACGCTCACACGAGCACTATTTGAAAACCATCATTTAATCATCCTTTCACCAACTGATCTTCAAGAGACTTTGGTATTTTGCTCACTCGAGCATCTGGGCGCTACAAGGTCGATTCATCATCTCATATAGCCGATCCCTCATTCATTTCACGAATGGTTTTCAATAAATCATCAATTTATCATTAATTCAGTAATTGATGAAAATTAGGGTTTCGAATCCAGACCTCTGCAAAAACATAATTCTGAGCAGATTCAAACGCTAATAATTTTGCACTGATCCCATGATCAACACTTTAATAATTATGCTCAGCTCAAATTTCAGCATCTTAAACTAACATTTGCTCATACGAGCAATATTTACTCAAATCATGAATATTGGTTCAACTGTCAATATTTCATCAAGTGAGCAACATTTGCTCAGATGAGCAATATTTGCTCACACCAAAGAATATTAGTTCGACTATTAATATTCAACAATTCATCAGAGCAGCATTTACTCAGATGAGCAATATTTGCTCAGACTAGCAAAATTTGCTCAGTCCATGAATATTGGTTCAACTATCAATATTTGCTCAGACTAGCAACATTTGCTCAGTCCATGAATATTGGTTCAACTATCAATATTTGCTCAGATGAGCAACATTTGCTCAGTCCATGGATATTAATTCGACTATCAATATTCAATAAGTCATCATATGAGCAATACTTGCTCAGTCCATGAATACTGACTATTAATGTTCAACAGTTTATCAAACGAGCAACATTTGCTCGTACGAGCAGTATTTGCTCACCTTAACAATCAATATAATTATGTCTTCGTCTCAGCAGACATGTTCAATTCATGAGTCTCAGAACATTTGCAAATTATGTTCAACTCAGCAATACAAGGACTCATCGTCCCATAAAGTCAGCAACTGACTAACTAAATACACGTCTGCCTTGCAGACTCCACGTTCACGAGACATCAATCGTGTCACATGGGGGTATATTAACTAGGATTTTGGTCTGGCGGTCTACGACACGTGTGTTCATACACACGATGAGAATGTGAGCAAGTCGTGCAAACAGTTGAAGGAGTTAGCAAAGTAGTGGGTGGAAAGTTAACCAAGTCTCCGCACGATGAGAAACTGGTTTCAACACGATCTTCCACTTCCCCACTCTTTGACTTCGGAAACTGTCACACTTCATGGGATCATGGTGTTTTCAATTCAGCAATATAAAAGGCCTCTGAATCCTGATTGAAACGAACAACAAGAATTTCTCAACAAGTTCACACAGACAATCTTTCGTCTACACGAACTCATCGTCTGAGCAATCACTCTCAACTGAGTAAAATTCAATCATTCAGAACTTTCTTACGCAGAATACACAAAACACCTACAATCTCGATCACCATTGATCTCACACATTTCTCAGCTTCCCTCCTACAGATCAACCCATCCTCTCTTGTGACCGAATTGACTATGGAATGGCCATTGTTTTGGTTTAGGCCGGAGTCCTACAAATTGATCTCTCGAACTTAAAGCACTCCCTTCTTGCAGTGCATCTGTGTGAGGTTAAGCATTTGCTCGGTTCAAGGAATCTCCTCCGCACGGTCATTTCCTCAATTCTGTAAAAACCAGCAAATCGTTTTTCCCCATCTACAGATTGGTGACCACAGTGGGAGATTAATCTCTCGGTTGCAATCTCACGCTTTCACAAGATGGTTGATCTTAGGTCGCGTACAATTACAAATCCTAACACGAACGATGCTAGCACTAGTAACGACACCAATGATGATATTCCAGAAACAACAATGGCGGTGGCGTCACTCCTCATCAGACCGATACTGGAGCACATCCCCTGTTTGGTCGTTTCCCTGAGGAAGTCAGAGAAAACCCACATACCTTAGATGATCTCATGAAGGTGCAAGAGACTCTTGCCAAGAATCATACTGACATGGCTGCAATACTGAAGGAGCTGTGCAATTATCTCAAAACTCTCACTGACAAGATGTCAGAGAAGACTCAAGAAAAGGGAAAAGAAAAAGAAACATCCTCAGATGTTGATCCCGAAGTAGTTCCAATTCATACAGTGGATGGCAGCGAAGACCGCAAAGCTGCAGACGATCCATCAGCAAAGGAATCATCGAATTTCATTACTCGGGAAGATTTGGAACGTCTCTTGGAGAACCGTGGAAAAGACAAGACATCACATGTCCATCGTCACCAACCTCCGTACCCTGCTGCTACCTAAAGGATTCCTCTTCCAAAAGGTTATACCTCTCCAACCTTCACTTTGTATGACGGAACAGGAAATGCTCGGGAACATGTTTCTCGGTTCCTGGAAGCCTTGGGTGAACATGAACATAACCATGTTGTTCGCCTCAAAGAATTTTCAAAATCCTTGAAAGGCAGAGCATACACCTGGTACAACAATATCGCATCAGGAACTATCAACAATTGGGGAGAAATGATTAACGCCTTCTATAGAAAGTACTTCTTTGTGTCAGAGAAAATTACTCTCTCTGATCTTGGAAGAATGTTTCAGAGGAGCAATGAACACCTCAATGACTACGTGAAAAGATTCAGAGTCCAGGTCCTGTACTGTCATGATCCAAACGTCACAGAGCAACAAATTGTAGACTTGTGCATCAACAGAATGATCCCGGTCTATAGAGCCTCGCTGGAAAATCTCCAGTTCCAAACTTTCTCAGAGCTTCATGAAGCAGTCAAACAATCAGCGACTATTGCACCTGCTTTACTGGACAGAGCAAAGTCTGCAAGGTCGAGGAACCTCGAAGCAGCCGACGCCTAGTCAACAACCAGTACAATCTCCAGCCTTCAACAAACATTGTTGCTGAAAGGAAAGCCGAGACACAACATCAAAACGCTTCTCCAACATCCCAGGCTCCTCTGAAGGCATAAAGAAAAGATAACCAATCATGAAATGCACAAACCTCGACCCGGCATCAACGAACGGAAAATGGTCTGACAGACTCAAACTTCTCTCTTCTCATGAAGGAGTGATCGAATTACTGGAAGTCTGGGTTCAAGATGGTACAGTCAAATTTTCGTTCATCAGGAGAGAGCCAACTGAAGAAGAAATGGAGAATCTCAGGAGTACACAAGAATCCTCTCTAATCAGAACCTTTACACTCTCTGAACAACCTATCAAAGAGGCAGTTCAATCCTTGGTCGAACGTGAATTGCTCTATCCGTCGAAGGCACAAAGGAGAGACATATTCACAGCACTGAACCACATCGTGTCAAGAAGTCCATTCCGGAAATACTTCTTGAGCCTCCAGCCACAGACCAAGAGATGTACGACTGGAGACTGCTTACCACAGTCAATCTCAGAAGAAACGAATTTGGAAGAACGTTGATCGATGCTGGCACCGCCATCAACAACGTTCCACTGAAAACCATCAGATCCACATGCATCACTCGACAAGAAGCTACTCATGCTCCCATCTCAATCAGAGACCTTGAAGGAACGCTCGGAAATACTTATGGCTACATCACTCTCAAAGTGAACATAAGTTCAACCTGGACAGAAACCAAGTTTCACATAATCAGGAAGATCCAGGATATGACATGTCCTTTAGACGGGCGTGGATCCACGCTGAAAAAGATGGGTACTTACAAAACGCATTTGATTACACATCTCCCCAAAAGTTCTGATCCAGAAGATTTGGCGGATGTTCCATCATCAGAGCACTTGGAGGAATTTTTAACTTTGACGAGGTTGAAATAAGAACCTGCAAAAGATGCATAGACATTCATCAAAAGGTCCCGCACTCAGGAAAGTCTCATTCTTCCCATGTCCATGTCATTTATTTCCTCACATACTATTCTAGCATGGGGACTCAATTCTGCTAGCATCTCTGCTATTGCATGACGCTATAAGTGGGTAATCTCACTTCAACAATATTTTACCAAGTGGTTGAATATGACATTTCTCCGAATCGAGCATCTCACTAAGACATTCATTACCAAGATGATGTTCAAGCACGACAAAGAACAATTTGGGCATTTCTCCATAGCCTTGCAGGAGTGTTCATGTGTACCACAAAATCAGAAATCTCTGATGTCTGCACAAGTGTTGAATCCCACTACCGCAACGACAAGAATGTTGGATCAACAGAAGATACTCAGGGTCGAAATGATCAAACCTAAAACATTCGATGCTTAAGGAATATATGCTTCAATGCTCAAGCATCTAAGAAGCCATCAAATTGTACTCCCAATCAAAGAGTACATCTTGAGCAGAAATATCTCGACGATGATACACTGATTCAACATCAGCACGATCAAAGTGTAACTAAACTACAATCGATAAGTCTTCATTATCCCATGATAAGACTTCTGAAGCAGATGCAACATCATTCATAAATGGATGACACTAACTCCTTCAACATACACTGGGAAACCTGAGGTGATCCCGTGAAACTTCATCAACGGAACTTCTCTACATCACGAACCTTGCACGATCAAGAAACTTTTCCCCTCACATCCAGAATGGATACTGTCGCTGCTATCTGCCACAACAATATCGACTCCCTGACGAAGCCGCTGTGGAGAATTTGGGTTGAAATCCTAGTACTTTATCTTAGGAATGCTCAACTCACCAATCAGTTCGTGCATATAAAGGAGGAGCAAAGACTATGTCGATAATCTAGCCTTTTCGGTCTCTGCAGCAACTCCATCCATAGTATCGACATCAACAAGGATATGTGGAGAAACTCCATTCATAGTCTCAGTATCAACAAGAACATCTGGAGAAAATTAAGTCGTGATCTCAGCATCAACAACGGTCTCAGGAGCAACATCCTCATCAACTAACCATTCTCTGAAGTGTTACACATGAAACGGACTTCTCCAAGAACTAATGATTCATATCAAGATGTGCAGACATGATAATATGTTCACATTAAAGTCTTTCCGAAGCTTGCACAACAGGAGGGCACAATCCCAATTCTACAAGAAGTTCTCATCACCTCTACAAATGAGATACAACATACTTCAGCCCATGGGTTTACAAAAACGTACCAATGAGTGAGGAATGGGACAATACTTCCTCAACTAAATATGTTCGTCTATGTCTCTTCTACAACATACCAAAAGGGCGCATCAATCGGACATACGAGCTGAAAGATAAGGCCTTTACCGTCAGGTCTACGAAATCTGAAAAATTTGTACGGGATTATAAATTACAAATGTGCACGCTTCGTTTGATGATCTTTACAACTCCAAATTGAGTGGTTCTTTTCTCATGTGATAACTCAGTCTTTTAGCTTCAAAAGTTGAGGTCAAGCATCGAATTCCGACGTCGTATGAGGTTCCTACAGCTTCCATAGCATACAACATACAGGCAGAAATTCTTGGACGAGATTCATAACTTCCACAGTCGATCGGTGTCCACCAAGCCTTTCCATCAAGGTACCTCCAACATCGACCACCTAGGTCTTTGCATCAATTTTTCTGCACGGGCTCCTCTATCTAGGTCTTGCCGGAAGAAGGGAAAACGAAAGGGAGAGACTTAACAAAATACTGGGGACTGACGGTCCACTGGTCATAACGATCAACTTCACCGTCCAAGACTCATAGCGCCAGGTTCTCCAGTGCATACCATTTACCGTAAAAGGGATTCTACCACCGGACATGCAACCATGATCATTACACCATCCTCTCTTGAGAACAACCTCAGTTATGGCGCGTGACCAAGGTTTCACGGGCCATAACAGAAACAAGATGGCACTGCAAGCACCATGTTCATGTATCAATCAAGGTGTCCTGATCTCAAATGAATCAATGACATTAAAATACTTCACAAACCATTCAAGACACAAGCGAATGGTCTAAAGACACAACAAGAATGCTTTACAACAAGCTCGTCTGAGATGATTTTACACTGTCCCGCACAAAGCAGCGATCTGGGAGAAATTGGTGAATAATCTAGGTATGGGTCATATACCATTCTCTTCGTATGGGTGTCCTCTACAACATATCCAAAATTCACGGCAATTGGAGAAGCGAGCAAAAAGATGTGGCCAAAACTTTGGACTACATGACAGCTGAAAATTTTCTGAAAACCTCCTGGAAGATTACTATTTCATCAATTTCGGCCCTTAAACGTGATCAAAAGCCGAAAATCTTTTTTTTCTAAAGCTTGGAAATTTTTTGAGGATGAAGAAACATGGGTAGATCACGGAAATCCGATATTGGACGAAGATTCTACAACATTTTCAATGAAGACTTGACTTCTGAATTTTCTGATGATGAATTATGACGAAATTCTTCATTTCATCTACATATGAATCAGAAGCTACGCCTTCCGCGCGAGATCAGTCTTCATCTTCAGCCGCTAGTCTCATTTGCTGAAGCCGACGACGTTTTTCTAATAAGCTGCAAGCCTTTCATCTTCATCTTTCCTTTTCAGTAATAACTTATCTTGTCCCTGCTTCTCTTCCGCATCCGTTAAGGCTAAGAAAGCGTTGATTCCACCACGAAATACTCCCAGATGATCGAGAGACATACAATGCATCATCTTTCCAGCGTCTCTGAAATGTTGATTCACCTCGGCATGAACATCTGCAGAAGTCTTCATCTTTGACTTGATATTTCTGGAGCGTTGCTAGAAGAGTTGTTGTAACCAGAAGTCACCAATATCTGAGGTGAAAGACATGGAGTCATGGATATACCAATAAAAAATGCGTAACAAAATGGTAACAATCCAACTCTTACCTATTTACCATTTCACTAGCTGTAGTGATTATAACGTCAGAATTTCGAAAAATTGCTCGTTCCCTCAAACCTGCAAAGACGAGCAAAATTCATTATTCAAAATCATGACTTGATTTTCATAAAATCGTGAACAACCCACGTGAATTTTAACATCCACTGGTTTTTCAAAAACTAGGCAGACGTCCATTCTACAATTGTGAAAACTCACATACAAACATTATTTCACCATGTATAATGGTCTACTTTCAACAGTTGTTCAAAATCAAAACATAATTTTACAAAATATATAACGTGAAACTCACGTAAATTTGAAAAATATATCTATATATTTTTGCTCCCTCGCACGAACATCTGTCTTTGAAGCGAGAGTATATTTTCAAAGATTTCTGAAAGCTTGAAGATAAATTTTTTTCATGAAAGCTCATAAACAAAATTTTATTACTAACAAACGCACGTCTATTAAAAAAAAAACTTTTCTCTCATATGAGCATCCACCTTTGAAACAAGAGTTTATTCCACTTTGTGGAATCTCACATATTTAAAAAAAAAATTGGTTCTTGTGAAAGCTCATAGACGAAATTTTATATCATCAGACTGAGGTCTATTTTGTTTGTTCCTTAAACTAACAAACGAACGAGCGTCTGTTCCTAAAACATGGATTTCTTTTCTTGGGCCCGGGCCCATGAATCCTAAATCGACCAAGGTTCCATCATTAAATCAGCGGTTCAACACCAATTTATGCTCATTAAACGATGCTCTATCATGCCACTGGGATCTTCGTTCAATCCGTGGTCCAATAGCGCAATCGAAAATCCGGTAACGTCTTATCTTATGACTAAGTTCAATTACTTATTTTCGTTCATAACTGGAAGATCACCATTCAGTGCTGACTGAGGAACATGACTGTCCCTCACTAAGCAGGGGACTTAATGTAGATGGTGGGTTTTCGAAAAGGGTTAAAATCGTAAAACCATAATCGTAATGCTCCTGATCCAGCAATCAGCTGAGTATTGAGGCTCATGTCTCTCGTTGAAAGCATGAAATCCCATGACGCAAAATCTCTGACTGAGAATGTTGTCTCTCAGAGTATATGTAGATGTGTAGTCTCTCAGCTGAGGCAACGACACATCTCATGAATACTCAACAATTTCAACAATTATTTCTATATAGAATCGAAAGATTGGACGGCTCCTAGACAGCATGCCTGCTAGTATAGAGCAATAATGTCTTCAGGATACAACAAATTTTTTCCCTGACTATATAAAGGAAATATGACGTTTCAACAAGCTCATGTTTCTCAATTCTCGGATAATTAATGCTCCCGGACAGCATGCCTTCTATTATATAGCCATCAGTTAATTATCTATAATCGTTAACTGAATATTCAACAATATTCTGCGATTCTTCGTAATATTTCGTCACTTCAATTTGTGGTTCTTCCCAGGAGAATTCCACGGGTTAGTGATAAATGTTCGACGTACGGGCATCTGAGCAGCTCTCGAGTAAGCCCCTACGAAAATGGTGCAAGTGTACTCAGCAATAATGCACAAACGGGCACCTGAATGCGCAAACGAGCATTCAAAAACACGAAGGAACATGAACCTATGTAAAATAGGAATAATAATAATAAAAAAATATTAACAAAGGCGTATGGGGACAGGACCCTCACGCCGTTGGCGGTCCCACGCTCAATTTTATATTTTATCATATTTTATTATTTTTCCTGATCCCATTAAAATTCCTTGATCTCATAATATTTCCCTCAACTTATGAAATATTATGAATTAGGGAGAAAAGACGCACGAGACACGGGCTCACTGGCCGGCTGGCCATTCCCAAGACGTGGCCGGCCCCACACGCCCATGCCTTATTATTTTATTAATATTTGTTTCCTCATTCCATGGAAACTCCTTCACTTCAAGGAAATTCCCTAGTTTCAACAAACTTCTTGGATTCATGAATCACCAAGTTCATGAAAAATAATATAAAATTAGGAAAACCCGTTGGACCGGGCCATAGTCGTCCGGTCATGCCCTAGCCGGTCCCACACGTCCCTTATTTTATTATTATTTTTTATGTTTCCCTCATCTCATGGAAACTCCATGATTTCAACAAAATCCTTGGTTTCAACAAACTTCTTGATTTTATGATATTTCCCTAAAGTCATCAAAATATTATAAATTAGGAAAAAAGTTCCCTGGGACCGGCTCCTTGGCCGGACATCCATGCCTTGGCCTAGCCGGTCCCATACCTCATGACTCCTTCATTATTTTATAATATTATTCCTTCATCTCATGAAGTTTCACGGTTTCAGCGAAATCCATGATTTCTGCATATTTTCTCAAAATGTTGGTCAATCGCACACCGGAAAATATCGAAACTCTCAGGACTGAGACACGGACATGTCTCCTTGACCGACCAAGGCCGTCCCTGAGGCTTGCAAAATCCGGTCCCGCGTGTTTTAACAATTTTGACCTAATTTGCTCAATTGCTCATACTGGTCCATATTCTCCTCGAACAACTTGGAGTTTGCTCACGTGACCATCAGCTGGTCCCACGACTACCAAGGGTCGGTCCCATGGATCCTTGGTCGGTCCCTCATATTTTCATAATAAGGTTCTACTACCTGACGCTCACACGAGTAGTATTTGAAAAATTATTAAACCAGCATTTAATCATCCTTTCACCAACTGATCTTCAAGAGACTTCGGTATTTTGATCACTTGAGCATCTGGGCGCTACATGGTCGATTCATCATCTCATATAGCCGATCCCTCCTTCATTTCACGAATGATTTTCAATAAATCATCAATTTATCATTAATTCAGCAATTGATGAAAATTAGGGTTTCGAATCTAGAGCTTTGCAAAAACATAATTCTGAGCAGATTCAAACGCTAATAATTTTGCACTGATCCCGTGATCAACACTTTAATAATTATGCTCGGCTCAAATGTCAACATCTTAAATTAACATTTGCTCATATGAGCAATATTTGTTCAAATAATGAATATTGGTTCAACTGTCAATATTTCATCAAGTGAGCAACAGTTGCTCAGATGAGCAATATTTGCTCACACCAAAGAATATTAGTTCGACCATTAATATTCAACAATTCATCAGAGCAGCATTTGCTCAGATGAGCAATATTTGCTAAGACTAGCAACATTTGCTCAGTCCATGAATATTGGTTCAACTATAAATATTTGCTCAGATGAGCAACATTTGCTTAGTCCATGGATATTGATTCGACTATCAATATTCAATAATTCATCATATGAGCAATACTTGCTTAGTCCATGAATACTGACTATTAATGTTCAACAGTTTATCAAACGAGCAACATTTGCTCGTACGAGCAGTATTTGCTCACCTTAACAATCAATATAATTATATCTTTGTCTCAGCAGACATGTTCAATTCATGAGTCTCAGAACATTTTCAAATTATGTTCAACTCAGCAATACAAGGACTCATCGTCCCATAAAGTCAGCAACTGACTAACTAAATACACGTCTGCCTTGCAGACTCCACGTTCACGAGACATCAATCGTGTCACATGGGGGGATATTAACTAGGATTTTGGTCTGGCGGTCTACGACACGTGTGTTCATACACACGATGAGAATGTGAGCAAGTCGTGCAAACAGTTGAAGGAGTTAGCAAAGTAGTGGGTGGAAAGTTAACCAAGTCTCCGCACGATGAGAAACTGGTTTCAACACGATCTTCCACTTCCCCACTCTTTGACTTCGGAAACTGTCACACTTCATGGGATCATGGTGTTTTCAATTCAGCAATATAAAAGGCCTCTGAATCCTGATTGAAACGAACAACAAGAATTTCTCAACAAGTTCACACAGACAATCTTTCGTCTACACGAAATCATCGTCTGAGCAATCACTCTCAACTGAGTAAAATTCAATCATTCACAACTTTCTTACGCAGAATACACAACACATCTACAATCTCGATCACCATTGATCTCACACATTTCTCAGCTTCCCTCCTACAGATCAACCCATCCTCTCTTGTGACCGAATTGACTCTGGAACGGCCATTGTCTTGCTTTAGGCCGGAGTCCTACAGATTGATCTCTCGAACTTAAAGCACTCCCTTCTTGCAGTGCATCTATGTGAGGTTAAGCATTTGCTCGGTTCAAGGAGTCTCCTCCGCACGATCATTTCCTCAATTCCGTAAAAACCAGCAAATCATTTTCCCCCATGTACAGTAGCATACGGGCCATATTCACAAATATATATAATTAGTTGTAGTTTAATTTTTTCTTCAAAGGATTTTGTAATATTCTCAATATCTATTTTAGCGTAACATAAGTGGACAATCAATCATATTCTGGTGATATTTGAAAACACAATCTGATACAGGACCTATATACCCTATCTTTCTTTCTTTTTTTGACTCAGAAAAGGGCAGTATAATTGAAAAGTTAATCTCACCACTAACGTAATAGCGAGACTGAGAAAGAATTACAAAAGGGATCCAAAACACTCAGAGGTGAGTCGAATGGCAAAGCATAAAAGAAAGAAACAAAAAAACCTAGCAAAAACTATAAACAAGATCTAACTCATTACAGCCTCCCAATTATAAAGTGAATTTCTGAACTAGCTTACTTGATTCTATGCTATATGTCGTGTATTTTGTATCTTATGTTCCAGGGTTTTCAAAGATGTGAATTTCTGAACTGGCTTACTTGCTTTTAAGCTATCTATCGTGTATTTTGTATCTTATGTTTCAGGGTTTTTAGATATTAACCATAGGATTTAACCAAATAATTTGTAATTCGAAAACATTAAGGCACATTGCATGCCAAGAAGATATCAATGAAGGTTTGGTATGACTTCTAACATACGGGTAAGTAACAGGCAAAGAAGGGTAGCGATCAATCAACTTTAGTCATGCCGGGCCAGATAGAAAAATTGCAGCATGTTCAGGAAATATGATAGTGTTTAAGTAGATATTGTTAAAGTTCATGAACAAATACAAGGTATGATTGAAGGTTCATAAAGCGATTTGAACTTTTTACATATATCCAACTTAAATTATGAAGTCAAAAAGACAAATGCATACCCATCCAGAAGCTGATTCAGAAGCCAGTTACGCTTTGAAGGGACCACATCTAAGAATAGACCCACAGAGATGCATCTATACTTCCCAACTAAATTACCAATATCTGAAATGGTCTTCAATATAGAAGATCACCACTCTGAAAAGCAATAGATTGCCAGGTTATTTGTTAGATAAATGATTGTTGAGTGAGTACTTTCATGTAAGTGTAAAAGTTCTTATGCAACCATTATGGTGGATTCTGTAGAAGATGACAATTTTATTAAACTTGGATGACAATGTAAGGAAATATCATTGTAAGAGCAAAAGAATTCTTCCATTGTAAGAGAATTTTTTTTTATTTCGGATGCTTTGGCATCAACTGAACATAACCTTCTGTATTATCCTATAATTCTTGCAAAAATATAAAGGACTTAGCGGAATCTAGGTTCAATCCCGGCGATGGAGGTAAGCCGTACATGTTACCATCGACTTTTATTGGTGGTCCGAGGTATATATATGAGATTTATCAAAAACTTAAATGGCCACTACACAGTTTGATCATCATTCAGATACATTCTAAACAATGACTACCAATCCGCGTTGGCAAGAAATTAAAGATGATCTACTACACGTGAGGGGGCGTGTGAAGGAATAGTCCCACATTGCTTAGACCCTTAGACTAGATCCTCTATATAAGTTGTATGGGCCACTCCACTCATTTCCAATTGATTTTGAGTTGGAAGACCATACACTTATTTGACAGAAATAGATCCACCAGAAGGAGCATTTTCTGATCTAATAACACCATATCTAATAATACTAGCGGCATTTTCCTACCCAATAACACCATATCCAATAACACTAGCTGAATGACCAAGTGAGATTGAGGAACCGATTGAGTCAATGGATATTCGTCTTCCAGGCCGATAATGCAACTATGTTAATGGACAAGGTTAATACTGCTGCAAAAAACTATACGTCAACATTGATGGTATTATTTGAATATTATCGCAAGAATCCCACTACTAAAGATATACTTATCAAGAGTTTCCACAACACTGTGTACGGGACAAGAAACTATGGAAATTAAGGAAGCAGGGCTTTGGAATTACGAGGATGTATTTTGTCAGTCCCAATACCGGTGAATTGTATTATCTACGATTATTACTAACGGTTGTAGCTGATGCAAATTCATTTGATAACCTGAGAAAAAAGTCGGGGATACGAACTGTGTAGATGGGGAAAAAAGAGCCGCCGTTTTTTTGGGAAAGTGGAGAGTCGAGTGTGCTGTCGAGACTCCTCAGCCGGGCAAAATGTTAATCCTCACACAGATGCACCGCTGCAAAGGGGGTGCTTAGATTCGGGAAATCAATGTGTATGACTCCGGCCTAAACCAAGACAATGGCCGTTCCAGAGTCAATTCGGTCGCAAAGAGGGAGATGGGTTGATCTGTAGGAGGGAAGATGAGAGTTGTGTGGGATCAGTGATGATCAAGTATTGTGGGTGTGTTGAAGGTTTCTGCAATATTGCTGAACTGCTGAAGTTGAGTTCTGTGAATAAGTTTATATCGAGTTGTTGACGGATAATGATGATAATCGATGATTGATGATATCCGATTCTTATGTTGTCCTCGATTTAGACTTATTTATATTGCAAGAATGATGTACCTATGATTCCTATAAGTGTGACGGTTTCTTGAGTGAAATAGTGGGAAAGTGGGAGATCGTGGTAAAGTCAGTTCCATATCGTGTGGAGAATTGACTGATTGTGCACCCACTACTTTGCTAACTCCTTCAACCGTTTACACGACTTACGCACATTTCTCATTGTGGATGAATCCACGTACCGTAGACTGCCAGACCAAAACCCTAAGTGATATACCCCATTTTTGACGTGATTGATATTTCACGAATCGTGGAGTCTGCAAGGCAGACGTGTATTAGTTGGTCAGTTGTTGACTGATTTAGATCGTGAGTCTAGTTTTGTTGAACCGATCGTAAGTGGTGAATGCTCAGCGATTTATGGATTGAACATGTAGTTCTCTGAGATGTCAATGAATTACTGACTAGAGCGACTGAGCAAGTATTG
Organism: Papaver somniferum; assembly: GCF_003573695.1. Lineage (NCBI taxonomy): Eukaryota > Viridiplantae > Streptophyta > Magnoliopsida > Ranunculales > Papaveraceae > Papaver > Papaver somniferum. The sequence continues at coordinate 48,860,764 of NC_039365.1, forward strand.
CTCAACTCGACGAATTACCGAATATTGAGAGTTTGTCGAGCAACTGAGCAAGTATTGCTCAATTCGACGAATTGCCGAATATCGAGAGTTTGTCGAGCAACTAAGCATTAAATGGTGATTTCCAGTCGACGAGATCAGTGGTTGAACTCAGTCTACAAAGGTAGTTTCAGAATCCTCGATTTACCCCGATGATGTCATGTACGAGCAAATGCACAGATGAGAACCCTGATAGTAAGATAGAGTGTCATCCCGTGAGCGTGGAGAGATGAGGCACTGCTGATTTGGTCGGTTGAAAGTCCAGTTTTGGTCAGTTCAATGTTTACGGGCTCGGCCCAAAAAAGGAAATCCTTGTTTTAGGAACAGACGTTCGTTCGTTAGTTTAAGAAACAAATAAAATAGACCTGAGTCTAATGACATAAAATTTTGTTTGAGCTTTCATGAAAACCAAAATTTTATTTTTTAAATATGTGAGATTTCACAAAGTGTATAAACCCTCATTTCAAAGGTGGATGCTCGTACGAGAGAAAAGTTTTTTTTTTTTTGAATAGACGTGCGTCTGTTAGTAATAAAATTTTGTCTATGATCTTTCATGAAAAATTTTATTTTTGAAAATATACTCTCGTTTCAAAGACGGATGCTCACGGGAGGGATCAAGAAAATACATATTTTCAAAGTTACATGGATTTCACGTTATATATCTTTGTAAAATCAATGTTTTGATTTTGAACAACTATTGAAAGTAGACAATTATTCACGGTGAAATAGTATCTGTATGTGAGTTTTCGCAATCGTAGAATGGACGTCTGTCTAGTTTTCGAAAAACCACTGGATGTTCACTCAGTAAAAACTTAGGTGGGTTTTTCACGGTTTTATGAAAATCAATTTATGAATTTTGAGCAATTTCTGAAAGCAAACAATTGTATACGTGGTGACATAATGTATGTATGAGTTTGGGTATTTTATAGTATATGCACACATATAGAAAATCAGCGAATGTTCACATGAAAGGTTATGTGAACTATTCATAGTTTCATGAAAAGTCAGGTGCTGACTTTAAATAATGAATTTTGCTCGTCTAGGAAAGTTTGAATAAGCGAGCAAGTTTTTCGAGGGTTTTAAGTTATTATCACTAAGTTCGTGAAATCGTAAATAGGTAAGAGTTGAGGATTACCATTTTTGTTGTGTGTTTGTTATTGGTATATCCATGACTCCATGCCTTTCGCCTCAGATAATGGTGACTTCTGGTTACAACCACTCTTCTGGCTCTTCCGGGAACGCTCCAAAAATATTAAGTCAAATATGAAGACTTCTGCAGATGCTCATGCCGAGGTGAGTCGGACTTTCAGAGACGCTGGAAGGCTGACACATTGTATGTCTCTCGATCATCAGGGAGTCGTCCCTCATCAGAGAAGCACCGCCGACTTTAGCAGGTGAGACCATCGACTGAAGATGAAGTTCGGCTTTGTGTTGATGATGCAGCTCCTGATTCAGATGTGGAAGAATTTCTTCATAATTCGTCATCAGAAGATTCAGAAGTTAGGTCTTCATTGAAATTTTTGTAGAATCCTCGCCCGATGTCGGATTTTCACGATCTACCCATGTATCCTCATGACCAAAAAATTTCCAAGATTTAGAAAAGAAGCTTTTCGGCTTTTGAGCACTTCTAAGGTCCGAAATTGACGAAACAGTAAACTTCCAGGAGGTTTTCAGGAAACTTTCAGCTTGTATGTTGTCCAATGTTTTGGCTACATATCTTTGCTCGTTTCTCCAATTGCTGTGAATTTTGGATATGTTGTAGATGACATCCATGCGAAGAGAATGGTATATGACCCATCCCTAGATTCATTACTGATTGCTCCCAGTTCGTCGTCTGATACAGGGCAGCGTAAAATTATCTTAGACGGGCTTGTTGTAAAAACACTCTTGTTGTGCCTTTAGACCATTCACTTGTGTCTTGAACGGTTGGTGAAGGATTTTGATGTCATTGATTCATTTGAGATCAGAACCCCTTGATTGATACATGAGCATGGTGCTTGCAGCGCCATCTTGTTTCTGTTAGTCGTAGAAACATCACTTCTGAAATCCTGGTCACGGGACCATAACTGAGGTTGCTCTCAAGAGGGGTGATGTAATGACCATCATGTCCCGGTGGAAGCATTCCTTTTATGATCAGCACATGAGAGTCTGGTGTCATGAGTCTCGGACTGTGAGACTTATCGCCATGATCAGTGGACCGTCAGTCTCCAGTATTTTTTTATATCTCTCTTTTCGTTTTCCCTTCTGCTGGCAAGACATGGATAGAGGACCCGGGTAAAAAAATTGATGTAAAGACCTAGGTGGTCGAAGTAGGAGTTACCTTGATGAAGGACTTAACGGAATGACCCGGTGGACACCAATCGACTGTGGAAGTCATGAATCCCGTCTAAGAATTGCTGCTTGCATGTTGTATGCTCTGGAAGTTGTAGGAACCTCATACGTCGTCGAAATTCGATGCTTGACCCCAACTTTTGAAACTAAGAGACTGAGTTATCACATGAGAAAAGAATCACTCAATTTGGAGTTGCAGAGGTCAGCCAATAAAGCATGCACATTTATAATTTGTAATCCCGTACAAATTTTTCAGATTTCATAGACCTGACGGTAAAGTCCATATCTTTCAGCTCGTATGTCTGATTGATGCACCCTTTTGGTATGTTGTAGAAGATACATAGACGAACATCTTTCGTTGAGGAAGTATTGTCCCATTCCCCACCCATTGGTACGTTTTTGTAAACCCATGGCCTGAAGTGTGTTGTATCTCATTTGTGGAGGCGATGAGAACATCTTGTAGAAGACTTTGGTTTGTGCCCGTCTGTCGTGTAAGCTTTGGGAATACGTTCATGTTACCATGTTTTCAGGTCTACACATCTTGATATGAATCATTAGGGCTTGAAGAAGTATGATCCATAGAGAATGGATAGTTGATGAAGACATTGCGCCCGAGACTGATGCTGAGATTACAACTGGAAGTTCTCCATAAATTGTTGTTGATGCTGAGACCATGAATAGAGTTCCTCCACATGCTGATGCCGATACTATGATTGGAGTTGATACAGAGACCGAAGATGATAGTCTTTGCTCTTCCATCCAGTGAGCATGCACGAACTAATTGGTGAGTTGAGCATTCCGAAGATGAAGGTGTATTAGGATTTCAACCCAAATTCTCCTGATATGACTTTACTGTGAAGTGTCTTCGTCATGGAATCGATGTTGTTGTGCGGTAGATAGCAGCAGCAGTCTTCGTTCTGGATATGATTGGTGAAGAGAGGAAGTTCCCCAATCATGCAGGGGCTTTTGATGTAGAGAGGTTCCATTTGATGACGTTTCATGGAATCACATCAGGTTGCAATGACTTGTTATGTGGATAACATTTATTGAAATATATTGAATTGATATTTCCAATAAAATCAAGTCCCTAGTACAGCCCTCATTCACTTAGCAGAGTTGAAGGAGTCTGTAGCATCCATTGATGAATGATGTTGCATCTGCTTCAGAAGTATTATCATGGGATAGTGAAGGCTTATCGATTATAATTCAGCTATACTTTGATCGTATCGGTGTTGAACCAGTGTGTCACGTCGAGATATTATCCTGAAGCTAGAGGCGTTATATCGAAGGTGTACTCTTTGATTGGGAGTACAATTCGAAGGCTTCTTATATGCTTGAGCGTTGAAGTGTCGAATGTCTTAGGCTTGATCGTATCGGCCCGTGTATCTTCTGTTGATTTAGCATTCCGCTGCTATAGAGGGATTCAACACTTGTGTGCAGACATCAGAGATTTCTGATACTCGTGGACATTCCTACAAGTCTATGGAGAGATGCCCAAAGTGTTCTTTTCATGATTCTGTCATCTCTCAGTGGTGAATGTCACGGTGAGATGCTCGATTCGAAGTGGTGTCAGGTTCAACCACTTGGTAAAATATTGTTGGAGTGAGATTACCCACTCATACCGTCTTGTAATAGCAGAGATGCTAGCTGAATTGAGTCCCCATGCTAGAATAACATGTGAGGGAATGAAAGACATAGACATGGAAGGAATGAGACTTGCCTGAATGCGAAACCCTTGATGAATTTCTATGTATATTTTGCAGGTTATCGTTTCAACCTCGCCAGAGGTCGAATTTACTCCAAGTGCTCTGATGATGGAACGTCCGCCAAATCTTCTGGATCAGAACTTTCTTTGTTGGAGAGATGTGCAACAAAAGACGCTTTGTTTGTATTCATGTTTTCAGCATGGGTCCATGCTATCACTTCATATATTGGATTTTCCTGATTATGTGAAACTTGTTATATGTTCAGGTTGAACGTATTTTCACCTTGATAGTGATGTAGACATAAGCATGTCTGAGCGTTCCTTCATGGTCTCTGATTGAGATGGGTGCATGAATAGCTTCTTGTCGACTGACGCCTGTGACTCTGAGGTATTTCTGCGGAATGATGTTAATGGCGGTGTCAGCATCGATCAACGTTCTTTCGAATTCATTTCCTCTTGTGGCAAGTAGTTCCCAGTCGTGCATCTCCTTGTCTGTGGATGAAGGTTCAAGGAGAATTTCCGTGATGGACGGACGTCTGACACAATGTAATTCGGTGTCGCGAACATGTCTTTCCTTTGTGCCTTAGACAGATAGAGCAATTTCACAGATATGCTCGATCAACGATTGGACTACTTCTTTGACTGGTTGTTAAGAGAGTGTAAAGGTTTGGGAGAGGATTCTTGTGTACTCCTTCAGTCCCCAGTTGAAGCTATTATGGATCAACCTTCTCTTTGAAGATGTGCTTCAAAATGTTGCAGTTACTTGTTGGATGACCGACATACTTATGGAAATGGCAGCAACGTGTATTTTCCATTTGTTCCTATGTTGGATCTCTTATGACAGGAGGTAGTTTGATCGCACCGTCTTGAATCCATACTTCCAGTATCTTGGTCACTCCTTCATGAGAGAGAGAAGTTTGAGTCTGTTTGATCATTTCTACGTTCATTGATGCCTGGTCGAGGTTTGTGCATTTCAGGATTGGTTATCTTTTCCTTGCTCTTCCGAAGGATCCTGAGATTTGCGAAGTATGCTTTTGCTGTGGTGCTTCGGCTTTCCTTATGCTCCCTTCAGCAACAATGTTCATGGAAGGTTGGAGGTTGTATCGTCTGTTGAAGAGACGCTGAGTATCATGAGGTTCTAAGTCTAGGTCTTTCTCTTTCCAGTAAAGCATGCGCGGTAGTTGCTGATCGCTTGCCTGCTTCATGAAGTTCTGAAAAAGTCTGGAATCTCAGATTCTCCGGCAAGGCTCTGTAGATTGGGATCATTCCGTTGTGTTCATGCTCTCCTAGTGCCTCCATGAATCGACAGACGTGTTCTCGAGCGTTCCCTGTTCCGTTGTAGTGTGGACGTTGGGGAAGTGTAGCCCTTCCGGAGAGGAATTATTTGAGTAGCAGCATGATATGGAGTTTGGTGACGGTGCACGGACGGTGCATGGTCATTTCAACGATTCTCCATAAAACGTTCCAGGTCTTCACGGGTGATGAAACTGGAAGGTTCAGGTTCTGCAGCTTTGCGGGTTTCATCATCGTTAGGGACTGGAATAACTTCGGGATCAACAGTTGGAGACGTTTCCTTGTCTTTTCCTTTCTCTTAAGTTTTGTATGACATCTTGTCCGTGAGAGTTTTGAGATAATTGCATAGCTCTTTCTGTGTTGCAGCCATGTCAATCTGATTTTTGGCAAGAGTCTCTTGCACCTTCATAAGATCACCTATGGTAGGCAGATTTTCTTTGATTTCCTCGGGAGACCGGCCTAAAAGAGGATGGTTTTCCACGTTGGTTCGAGGAGGAGTAGTGTCACCACCATTGTTGGAAGCAGGAATGGTTTCTGGAATACCACCGTTGTTGATAGTGCTAGCGATGTTTGCGTTAGGATTTGTAACTGAACCTGACCTAAGATAAACCATTTTGCGAAAATGTGAAATTGCAACCGAGAGATTAATCTCCCACCGTGGTCGCCAATATGTAGATGGGGAAAAACGAGCCTCCGGTTTTTTGGGAAAGTGGAGAGTCGAGCTTGCTGTTGAGACTCCTCAGCTGGGCAAAATTTTAATGCTCACACAGATGCACCACTGCAAAGGGGGTGCTTAGATTCGGGAAATCAATCTGTATGACTTCGGCCTAAACCAAGACAATGGCCGTTTCAGAGTCAATACGGTCGCAAAGAGGGATATTGGTTGATCTGTAGGAGGGAAGCTGAGAGTTGCGTGGGATCAGTGATGAACAAGGATTGTGGGTGTGTTGAAGGTTTCTGCAATATTGCTGAACTTCTGAAGTTGAGTTATGTGAATAAGTTTATATCGAGTTGTTGACGGATAATGATGATAATCGATAATTGATGATATCCGATTCTTATGTTGTCCTCGATTTAGACTTATTTATATTGCAAGAATGATGTACCACTGATCCCTGTAAGTGTGACGGTTTCTTGAGTGAAAGAGTGGGAAAGTGGAAAATCGTGGTAAAGTCAGTTCCACATCGTGTGGAGAATTGACTGATCGTGCACCCACTACTTTGATAACTCCTTCAACCATTTACACAACTTACGAACATTTCTCATTGTGGATGAATCCACGTGCCGTAGACCGCCAGACCAAAACCCTAAGTGATATCCCCCATTTTTGACGTGATTGATATTTCACGAATCGTGGAGTCTGCAAGGCAGACGTGTATTAGTTGGTTAGTTGTTGACTGATTTAGATCGTGAGTATAGTTTTGTTGAATCGAGCATAAGTGGTGAATGCTCAGCGATTCGTGGATTGAACATGTAGTTCTCTGAGATGTCAATGAATTACTGACTAGAGCGACTGAGCAAGTATTTCTCAACTCGACGAATTACCGAATATTGAGAGTTTGTCGAGCAACTGAGCAAGTATTGCTCAATTCGAATTCGATAATTTTGGTGTGCAACTGAGCAAGTGTTGCTCAATTCAACAAAATACTGAATATTGGTAATTTGACGTGCAATTGAGCAAGTGTTGCTCAATTCGACAAACTACTGATGAATTACCGAATATTGATGGTTGAATCAATATTCGAGCAACTGAGCAAGTATTGCTCAATTCAAAGAATTATTTACTGGTGCCGTGACCCAATAAAATATTAATCAAAAATATTGGTGAATTACCGAATATCATTAATTTGGATGTTGATTGCTGAATCAACATAATTTTGTGTTTGAACTTGCTCAGAATGGTGATTCGTGGAGCGATTGTTCGAAACCCTAATTTTGATCAATCCTTCAACAATTGGTGAATTGCTGAAAATTGGTCATGAGTGAAGAGGGACCGACCACATGGGATGATGAGCGTCCATGTGATGCCCAGTGCTCGAGTGAGCACGCACCAGGGTTCTCAGTTTGAGAGTTGCTGAAAGAACGATGATTAAATGCAGGTTTCATCATTTATTGAAATATTGCTGGATTCAGCATTGGGTGACAATACCTAGGTATGAGATATTATGACCGACCAAGAGAGCATGGGACCGGCTCTTGGTGGTCACGGGACCTGTTGTTGGTCATTTGAAGGATTCTCCAGTTGGTTGGAGAGAGTTCGGGCCCAGTATGAGCAATTGAGCAAATTAGGTCAGAATTATGAAAACATGTGGTACCGGCATTGTGCAAGCCCTAGGAATGACTCTGGTCGGTCATGGAGGCATGCACATTTTTCCTTGGTATCCGTGTTTCCATACTGAGAGTTTCAGTATTTTCTGATGCGCGTTCGAGCAACATAGTGAATTTTCAAAAGAGTTTCATCTTGACTGAGAATTCTCGATTTTTGTTGGAATGAGCATGTATTCTAAATTCATCAATATTTTGAAAATATTAAAATAACAATGTTTTAATATTTAAAATTTACGTGAGAGGCTAGCAAGTCGTGCGACTATGTTGGCTTTTCTTTTTTCGTGATTTGAGCAATATTTGAGAAAATATGGAGAAATCATGAATTTTGCTCAAACCCGGGAGTTTCATGAATTGAGGAAAATAATAATTATGGAGAATTAGGGATTGCAAGGTGTGGGACCGGCCATGGCCGTCCGGCTAGGTTTCCCGGTCCCGCACACCTTTCCCTAATTTATAATATTTATTTTTCATGAATCCTTGAAGTCATGGAGAATCCATGAAGTTATGGAGAATCCATGAGTTTTTGTTGAAATGGAGGAGTTTCGTGAGATTAGGGAATAATAATAATTATAAAAAGCTAAGGATTGTGAGGTATGGGACCGGCCATGGCTTAGGCATGGCCGGCCGGCTAGGTTGCCCGGTCCCGCACACCTCTCCTTATTTTATAATATTATTTCGTGAATCCACCAAGTTATGGAGAATTCACGAGTTTTGCAAAAACAAGGAAAGTTGCTAAAACCAAGGAGTTTTCGTGAGTTCACGAAATAACAAGGAATAAGGAAAATAATGGGAGAAGCACAGACCGACCATGGCTAGGGCACGGCCGGCTGGTGGGCCCGTCCTTGGGCGCCTCTTATTATTTTATTAATATTCATTGTTTTCTCCTGTTTTGCGAAGGATTCCTCATTATTTCATATTTTTGGACACTCGTTCATGCATCCGGGTGCTCAGTCGTGCATCATTGTCGTGTACACTCGCACCATTTTTATGGGGCTTACTCAGTGATGGTCCATATGCCCGGTTGTTGGGTATTTATTACTGATTTATGAAATTTAGTGGAGAATAATTCATGAAACTGAGTAATAAGATGAGTAGTTATTTATTATCAATCCATAAAATCAGCAGTGGAATGGACTATGGATTCAGAATAATAAAATGATAATTTCATCACCATCTCATGGAATCGCAGATTTGACCATAAAATCGGAGTAATGAAATAAGCGGTGATATTACCATTCCATGGGATCGTGGTGATTCGACCTTGAAATCGGAGTAATATCTATTACCATTTCATGAGATCAGACGTGGATTCGATCATGAAATCGGAGTAATAAAATAAGTGGTGATATTACCATTTCATGAGATCAGCCGTGGATTCGACCATGAAATCGGAGTAATATCTATTACCATTTCATGAGATCAGCCGTGGATTCGATCATGAAATCGGAGTAATACATTTATCTATTACCATTTCGATCATGAAATAGGAGTAATGAGATAAGATAGATTATCTTCTAGGAATCCAGTGGTGAATATGACCTAGAATTTAATCTCTTGCGTATAGTCAGTAAATCAGCGAGTGTTGCTAATGTCCCGAAGACGTTTTGCCCTCTCAACATTTCATGTATGGAGGACCGCCTGAGTCTATACACGAGTCTCTCTACATAGTCAGGAATACTGAGTATCACCGTCCTGAAGACGTTATTGCTATCAATCTTACGGAGAACCGCCCAATTGTTCTTCTATGTAGAGGAGAATTCCTCTATGTAGTCAGGAAACAGTGAGTGTCACCGGCATCCTGAAGGCGTTAAGCTCTCAATCTTACGGAGAACCGCCCAATTACGTTATTCTACATAGAGGCTATGATGAAATGCCCGATGTCGAACGCTCCGGAGAGGCCTTTCGAGCGACATTGCATCATACTTCGTAAAATACGAATTGTCACATGGATCCCTGAAGCCGTGTCAGAAACATGCAGTATCATGATTTTACGATTTTGACCTTTGTTGAAAATCCACCATCTACAAACTACATCATACGTTTAAAGGAGTGTGCATTGCGCTTGGAATTTTAGAAGAAGAAAATAATGGTTTAAGTGTTTACAAGAGGCAACAGTGATGAAATATAGAGTTCAACTAAGAAAACTTTTCAATATTATTCCCTGTGAATGTAATCCAAATAAGCCAGATATTTTGTGGTCAAAGTTTAGACTAAACATCCGTGATGATCTACATTTTAAACTGCGCACAAAGTATAATACAAATAAGCTAATCGATGAGAAGGTATTCGATTTTGGGTTATATCTTTTGAATGAACGGCTGCGTGACTCTTCCAAGTCTCTTGAAGATTTAGAGGATATGCCAAAGAAAAACTAACATGGAGTGATGTTGTTGGTGACAAGTTCATGTGGGAGCAGCGGTGCCTTCAAATCGCATTGTGTGATTCTGAATTCGAAGAAAGTATCAGGAAGTTGAATTCTCCCCAGTTATTGGCGTACAGTGCCGTGTTCAGTTCTGAGATAGGTCGTGACGGTAAATAGTTTTTTCTCAAACAACATAAGAAGTTGTAAAACATTTTGTACAACATATAGGTGTCTAGCTGCCACAGGGTTGGACACATATTTCTGACCGATGCTTCGTCTGGAATTTCTTCACTTCTTTTGATAGGAAGTCGTACAACACACTTAACGTTCATGATTCCCATAAAAATAACTGAGAACAGTGTTTGTGGAGTTGACAAAAACGATTCACAATATAAACTCCATAAATAAGTGAAACTAATTATATGGGACGAAGTTCCCATGCAACATAGATTTTGCATTGAAGCAGTTGATCGGACGCTACGTAATATTGAGATTAAGGAAAGACAATTTGGTGGAATTAATGTTGTTCTATAAGGATACTTTAGACAGACATTTCCTGTGATACTCAGTGGATGTCATAAAGAAGTCGTTGGAGCATGTTCGAGGATATTATTTCTTTGGAATGATGTCAATGTCTTGGTGCTCCATCAAAATAAGCTGTTGGATGCATTTTAACCGGAAAATGTAAGTTTTTCAAAGTTCTTAGTATAGGTATGGATATCCCTAATGGCATTTACATCTCTTTGTTGAGTTTGTCCTTTAACATGGCTCTGAGCTATATTTGTTGGATATGAATGATATGTTGGTGATAGTCTTAAGGAAGTTGTTGAACTTTCACAGTTAGTAAATAGATGTACGGACACCCTAGGACTGATAACCGGTCGGTATCCTTGGCTAGGAACAAATGAAATAGTATCTCCATAACATTTTAGTGAGTGGATTATACTGTCATCCTACAATGACGTGATGTGCAAAATATTAATACAGAAGCAATGAAGAACTTATACGGGGATATGTATGCATAACTTGCTGCAGACAAGCTAAAAGCAGATGATGCTGGAAATATTCCACCTGGAATGCCTTAATTCAAGTTAGATATCAAAGTTGGATTCCCAATCATGGTTTTGAGAAATATTGTACCAATAGAAGGTCTCTTCAACTCTACACGACTATTTGTAATTATATGCGGAAATCATGTAATTGAAGCCAAGTTTTAAATGTCGAAAAAATCAGAGAAATTGTATTCATCCTAAGGATAAATTTCAAACCATTAGAGTCGGAGAAGAATATGAACCTGACGAGGTGTTAGTTTCATGTCCGTCCTGCTTATGCTTTGAAAATCAACAAGGACAGTCAATGAAATATGCGAAATCGATCTATGCACTCCCGTGTTTATCTGTGCAACTTTACGTATCATTTCTGAGATATACTGCCGCATGTAGCATAACTATACTACTGATGGATGAAACCAAGGACCTTTCAACCACAAACATTGTCTACCCTGAGGTTTTATTGTAGAACTACTGAAATCACATATGAACTTTGATGTAATTTCAAGATGATTTTTTTTTCTTTATGTGGAAAACTCAGAGAAGACTCATCGTCTAATGAGTGGATGGATGCAAAAACTACAGAGACATCCTTTTATTTGTTGCATATATTGTTTTGAAGAATCAAATTTCTAATTGAATTCTTTGTTAATCCTGATGCTTATTGTTTTTTTTTTACCGTCTCAACAGAATTGGATGCTATAAAATATGTATATGCAATAGTTTGTTGATCAAAAGGGAGTGATGCACCGTATGCATGCATAACTTCGTAGTTGGTTCATTTTACCTTTAGTGGAAGGCGATAATTAAAGAAAAAAATTGATAAGAATTTTTTTGAAAATAACGAAAGGTGATGGAGACAAGAAACAAAAAACTTCAAAGAAAAAGATGAATGATGAATTGGATATAAGAATCATCAAAAAATTAACAATTATGATAGATGAATATAACGTGGTTGCAAAATGTTTTAGGATGGTTCGATCTAAGATACATCAAACTCCCATGATGTATCTTAGCTAAAAATGACTACCATATTCTAATTTCGAAGTAAAGCACCATCGATTTGAATTTTCATGAAGTTGACCCAATCTGAGCACATCTGTTCAATCTCATTCTCTAAATATTATCAACATTACGTTCTAAACTAAACTAATTTATAGTTACCAGCATGGATCCGTCTGTTATTTTGATTTCTCTATTTCGGTATTCAGTAACAATGATTGGTTTTAAAACTAATCAGGGATAAATACTTATGAAATTAAATCAAGTGATTGATTTTTTTTTCAAGATATTTTTTTTGCGAGAATTGTGTGTCTAAATATAAAAACTTGGATTCTATTAATACTAGCTGGATCCTATTAGTACTAATGTTACTAGGCGTTTAGTGATGTTATAGAAGTATGGGTACCCTGGAATGATATAAGTTATCTATTATATAATTGACTAGGTTGTTATCTTTTATGTATTTGGACACATTAACTAAGTTATAATTTTTTTAAATGTATTTTAAAAAGAAGTAAATTATGTATACTTCTAAAATTATAAGGAGAGGTTGAGATGGGCCCTCTGGTGATACCTAGGATACATTGAAATCAAAACACAAGCTAATTTAAAATCAAAACAGAAACACATGCTATGACGATTCACAAAAATGTCTAGAAAGGATATACAGTTCCCGGTGTAGAAAAACTTGGACTCGAAAAAGAAGAAAATTGTACAAGAATAATGAAATTCCCAAAGAGAGAAGCTTGGAGTTCATGGACGTGTCAAATTTATATTCATGCACTTTTTGGAGTAGCTTTTAATGGATCTAAATTCTTTTGTTATTTTAGTCAATTTACATTCTTGACTAGGTGTATTATAACTCCATTTTGTATTCTTCACTTTATCATAGGCATGGTTCATCAAGTTTTTGGCCATGTCAAAGACATACACAACTTCTTGAACAACTTCAATAGTTTTTGCATTATTTACCTTATTACTGCTGTGGTAATTTAAATTCTTATCCATATCAGACTGTTTTCTCTTCAGATATATATATATATATATATATATATATATATATATATATATCTCCTGGATTGCTTTATTAAAAGTATATATTTGCTTTAAAATTCTTTAAAAAAATAAAAATTCTTCTGAATAATTTATTAAAGCAAATACTGGAATTGTTCATTTGTTCGTTTCAAGTAAAGGATTGAGTTTTTGTTCAAACCACGGTTCAACTTAATTTGTTAGATAAAAGCGCTCAGCATCATCCAATTAAAGTTGACTGCCATATTTGACATGTAACGTTCGTGTTTAATCGATGACCACCATATAGTTATCCTGGAATCAATGAACCGACAATATGAAGGAAAAAATTTAAGAAATCGTCAACGGTGATACCTAGATGACATAAACCAGAAAATATCAATAGAGTATAACAATCCTATTATTGATATTTATAATATTTATACGGGACATATCAAGCTAAAAATTATGGCTCCAATACGGAAAACTACATGACGCTAGACATTAATCAGAGGTTGAGACGGGGCCCTAAGGCCTCGGTGATACCTAGTTTAAATACTAAATATTAACCATTAAAAATAGTTTCCTCCAAAAACCTAGAAAAGAAACTTAGCTACTCATAGATCGAAAATTGAAGAAGAATTGATTAATCATTGTATTAAAAATAATGAAATTCTGCTTACAACGATTTTTAGTCGCTAATGGTATTCTGCGACTGGAACTGCTCAGCTACGTCTGTTGCTAAAGATCTTTCGCTACCGAACAAAGTACGATATATTTTTTCTGCAGTTGATTAACGATATCTTTTTGCGACTGTTTCGGACAAACTATGTTCTTCGTGTTCTTGAGTTTTTGCAGGCAGAAGAAATTTCTGGAACTTTTGTTTCTCTCGATCCTAAGCACTATTCTTTCCCAGACTCTCCGTATCCCTTCTCTGACCTTCCTTCTACCTTTATATACACAACAGGCGAATAAAATCACGAGCAAATCTTCTCTTTTCTTCCAAGCAAAGTCACCGAATATTTTCTTTCATTCCCTTTTTATCTTCATACGTTTCTCCCTGTTTTTGATAACTTTCAAATATACGAAGATTTTATTTCTCTTTTCAGGTCCCAAACACGTTAGTATTCTTTTAGATGAGGTAACAAACTGATTTGTTGTCCAAAATCACGAGAAAACGATATATGTTCGCCCCTGCTTTATTGAGAACCGATTATCCGGCCCATTCTGTTTGAATCCAACAGTCATACCGTCCATGTCTGGCCCAAACAGTCTGGTTGCATCCAACTCCAACGATCAAATCTCTGCCGAACATGCCTGAAAACCCGACCCTAGTTTTGGGCATTTCTGTTTTGCTCCCATTCGAATTCTATCCAATTCTGGTCAAAACAAAGACCATTACCATCCTTGTTTAGTCCTTAGGAACAAACCCATTTAGTTTCAGAACTTTAATCTCATCACAACCTATTCAAATCACGAACCCTAATTTTGCAGCCATTAAAACCAGATTTCCCGCCAAAATTCGAAATTCAATTGGAGAAGATGACCCTCCCCTTATCCAACAGTGGTGTCCCTTTAGCAATTTTGGCTATGTTTAGCAATTCCTGGGGGTGCAAATAGCAATTTGTGGGGTATAAAGATGAATTTTGGGCTGTAAATAGTGAAAATTCCTGGGGTGCTTTTATCAACTCCTCTGGACCACTTCTGGGACATTTATGTGGGTGCCTTTAATACTTTTCTGGGTGCTTTTAGTAGTTTCTCGAGCAACCATCTCTTATCTCTTATATTCACTTCTTTTCTTCAATTTTTATACATCACTAAGGTTGCCATGCTTTTCAGACATAACTTGCATCACTAAAGCCGACATGCATTTCAGATAGAGATGAAGAAATAAAAGTAAATACTGAGAAATAAGTCGCCTCCAACAGCAGTTGCACATGAAATGATACTTTAGCCCCTTTTAAGCGACGTTTCTTCTTCTTTTTCTCCAAAATACCTAAACTCAAAATCAAACATAAAATACATAATTTACAAGAAAACATAGCAAAGAAAGCATAAACAATAGATAAATATCAAGGTGTTTTAGACACCTATCAAATTCCCCCACACTCAGACTTTGCTAGTCCTCGAGCAAATCAAACTAAACTAATTTTAAAACATACAACTCCATCTCATTGAGGATACAGTCACACTTATCACGTATAACAAGCCTTTAAACCCCTAGTGGACGAGTTATAGTCTCGGGTGGGTTTACAAGAGGTTTACCCACAAAACCTTTTACTCTAAACCCTAGCTATCCGTGAAGAACCTTGGAAGGCACTAAAGAATCTCCTTGGTTAGCATACTTATTAACTACAGGAGGAAGTACCTTGATGCGAAATTCCAATTGTTGTACGCGAGTTTTGTACCCACATACTAAAATTCATATATAAGTGACAGAGCTCTACTCAGATAGTCGCACTATGGACATCAATATCCGGAGTCAAACAAATCAAATGAATAGATTAAGAAGATGGATATAGAGAAAAACATAGATGGTTTCTTATGTTGACTAAGGTAAACGGTGTTTCCCATATTTGTCTGAAGGCCACTGCCATGAACCTATCCTAAGGACTAAGATACTGGTCTGACTAATATCAACTCACTGCATATACAAGGGAACCAGTGGTCAGTAATCCTAACTCTAGGTCAACACAACTGGCATATACAAAGGGACCAGTGGTCGACTTTATTGAATTTATTCCGGTTGGTCTGATGGTTTGGTCTCAATTTTTTTTTTTCATTTTTTTTTTGTGTGTCAATCACTCTATTTCAGCCCAGCAGTGGTAACAACTTGATTCGTGAGCCCCATCTAATCACTTAGAAAAACATATTTTAAAAAGAAAATAAAAACAGAAGTGAAAAGGACTCAACTGTTAGAGCATTGCTCGGTCGAACTCGCATGGTTTCTATCTCAAGCATGTTTGTCAATGTTAGTGATCAAAACTATAATTCTTTATTTCTAGTCTATTATAGCTAAGTCTCGGACTAGGATAGAAAGTGTAGTTGAGCTCGAGGACTTCATGGCGATTCATCATACAAGTAGAAGAACTACTCAAGGAACCATTGGAACTTCTCGACAAAAAGGTATGTGAAGACTTGAACTTATCTGTCACTCAAAAGTCTATCTACTCTATCTCTTTGAGACAAGAAGTCGTATGCTATATATATAGACTTGGATTGTACACATTTGGTATTTCGAGCCGAATATACCTCGCCTATCTATATCTTGAAATATGTGTTGGTAAGATTTTCGCTTCAGTCAAGTTTATCTTTACCATGTGACGAAAGTCATGATATTTTTCAATCATCTTGAAAATTGCTTTGATGAGAAATGGTGTAAAAACTGTATAACGTCCTCTAAGAATGTTTCAATGATTTAAATGAGAGCTTAGATTACATAACTGTGGATGGGGAAAAACGAGCCGCCGGTTTTTTGGGAAAGTGAAGAGTCGAGCGTGCTGTTGAGACTCCTCAGCCGGCCAAAATGTTAATCCTCACACAGATGCACCGCTGCAAAGGGGGTGCTTAGATTCGGGAAATCAATGTGTATGACTCCGGACCAAACCAAGACAATGGCCTTCCAGAGTCAATTAGGTCGCAAAGAGGGAGATGGGTTGATCTGTAGGAGGGAAGCTGAGAGTTGTGTGGGATCAGTGATGATCAAGGATTGTGGGTGTGTTGAAGGTTTCTTCAATATTGCTGAACTGCTGAAGTTGAGTTCTGTGAATGAGTTTATATCGAGTTGTTGACGGATAATGATGATAATCGATGATTGATGATATCCTGATGTCCTCGATTTCGACTTATTTATATTGCCAGAATGATGTACCACTGATCCCTGTAAATGTGACGGTTTCTTGAGTGACAGAGTGGGAAAGTGGGAGATCATGGTAAAGTCAGTTCCATGTCGTGCGGAGACTTGACTGATCGTGCACCCACTACTTTGCTAACTCCTTCAACCATTTAAACGACTTACGCACATTTATCGTTGTGGATGAATCCACGTGTCGTAGACCGCCAGACCAAAACCCTAAGTGATATCCCCCCATTTGTGACGTGATTGATATTTCACGAATCGTGGAGTATGCCAGGCAGACATGTATTAGTTAGTCTGTTGTTGACTGATTTATACTGTGAGTCTAGTTTTGTTGAGTCGAGCATAAGTGGTGAATGCTCAGTGATTCATGGTTTGAACATGTAGTTCTCTGAGATGTCAATGAATTACTGACTAGAGCGACTGAGCAAGTATTTCTCAACTCGACGAATTGTTGAATATTGAGAGTTTGTCGAGCAATTGAGAAAGTATTGCTCAATTCGACGAATTTGATAATTTTGGCGTGCAACTGAGCAACTGTTGCTCAATTCAAAAAACTACTGATGAATTATTGAACATTGATGGTTGGATCAATATTCGAGCAACTGAGCAAGTATTGCTCAATTCGACGAATTATTTACTGGTGTTGTGACCCAATAAAATATTAATCAAAAATATTGGTGAATTACCGAATATTATTAATTTGGATGTTGATTGCTGAATCAACATTATTTTTTGTTTGAACTTGCTCAGAATGGTGATTCGTGGAGCGTTTGTTCGAAACCCTAATTTTTATCAATCCTTCAATCAATTGGTGAATTGCTGAAAATTGGTCATGAGTGAGGAGGGACCAACCACATGGGATGATGAGCGTCCATGGGTGCCCAGTGCTCGAGTGAGCACACACCAGGGTTCTCAGTTTGAGAGTTGGTGAAAGAACGATGACTAAATGCAGGTTTCATCATTTATTGAAATATTGATGGATTCAACATTAAGTGATAAAACCTAGGTATAAGAGATGAGGACCGACCAAGAGAGCATGGGACCAGCTCTTGGTGGTCACGGGATCATGTGTTGGTCATTTGGAGAATCCCCCATTTGGTTGGAGAGAGTTCGGGCCCAGTATGAGCAATTGAGCAAATTAGGTCAGAATTATGAAAACCTGTGAGACCGGCTTTGTGCAAGACCTAGGAATGACTCTGGTCGGTCATGAAGGCATGCACATGTTTTCGTGGTGTCCGTGTTTCCATACTGAGAGTTTCAGTATTTTCTGATGCGCGTTCGAGCAACATAGTGAATTTTCAGAAGAGTTTCATCTTGACTGAGAATTCTCGATTTTTGTTGAAATGAGCATGTGTGCTCAATTTATCAATATTTTAAGAATATTAAAATAAAAGTGTTTTAATATCTAAAATTTCCATGAGAGGCTAGCCAGTCGTGTGACTATGTTGGCTTTTTGTTTTTCGTGATTTGAGCATTATTCGAGAAAATAGGGAGAAATCATGAATTTTGCTCAAACCCCAGGAGTTTCATGAATTAAGGAAAATAATAATTATGAAAGATTAGGGATTGCAAGGTGTGGGACCGGCCATGGCTAGGTTGCCCGGTCCCGCACACCTTTCCCTATTTTATTATTTTTCATGAATCCTTGAAGTTAGGAGAATCCTTGAAGTTATGGAGAATCCACGAGTTTTTTTTTTGAAACGGAGGAGTTTCGTGATATTAGGGAATAATAATTATAAAAAGCTAAGGATTGTGAGGTGTGGGACCGGCCACGGCTTAGGCATGGCCCGCCGGTTGGGTTGCCCGGTCCCCCACACCTCTCCTTATTTTATAAGATTATTTCGTGAATCCACCAAGTTATGGAGAATTCACGAGTTTTGCAAAAACAAGGAAAGTTGCTACCAAGGAGTTTTCGTGAGTTCACGAAATTACAAAAAATTAGGAAAATAATGGGGGAGGCACGAGCCAACCATGGCTAGGGCACGGCCGTCCGGCCGGCTGGTGGGCCTGGCACTGGGTGTCTCTTATAATTTTATTAAAATTTATTGTTTTCTCCTGTTTTGCGAAGGATTCCTCATTATTTCATATTTTTGGACACTCGTTCGTGCATCCGGGTGCTCAGTCGTGCATTATTGTCGAGTACACTCGCACCATTTTTGTGGGGCTTACTCAGTGATGGTCCAGATGCCCGGTTGTTGAGTATATATTACTAATCTATGAATTCAGTGGAGAATAATACATGAAACTGAGTAATAAAGATGAATAGTTGTTCATTATTAATTCGCAGGATCAGCTGTGGATTAGACTACGAATTCAAAATAATAAAACAGGCATTACCATCCTATGGGATCGTGGATTCAACCATAGAATCGGAGTAATTAAGATTATCTATTACCATTTCATGAGATCAGTGGATTCGATCATGAAATCGGAGTAATGAGAGAGCACAGTTGTTTTATTGCCATTCTATGAGATCAAGCCGTGGATTCGACCATGGAATAGGAGTAATTGTTATTGCCATTCCATGGGATCAGGCCGTGGATTCGACCATGGAATAGGAGCAATTTTTATTGCTATTCTATGGGATCAGACTGTGGATTCGACCATGGAATAGGAGCAATAATAGATTATTCTGGGAATTGAATAGTGAATGTCACGACAGGATTAATCTATTGCAGAAAAGATATTAGCCAGTTAAAGCATCACATTTATTCTGAATGGTGCATAGTCAGGGAGTCATGATGTTGTTTACGACCTGAAGGCGTTAGTGTTCTCAATCTACGGAGAACCGCCTGAATATGCATAGTCTCTCCATATAATCAGGGAACAGTGAGTGTCACCGACGTCTTGAAGGCGATCGCCGCCCAACTATTCTTCTATGTGGAGGTGTGTCTCTCTCCTGCAGTCAGGGAACAATGAGTATCACCGACGTCCTGAAGGCGTTTTAATCTCTCAATCTACGGAGAACCGCCCAAATACTTTATTCTACATAAAGGTCACGACGAAATGCCAGGCATCGAACGCTCAGCTGGTGGAGGCTTTTCGAAAACATATTCATCATGGATTCGTAAAATATGAATCGTTGCATGCCTGAAAGCCGTGTCAAAAACATGCCTCATGATTTTACGATTTTTTCCCTTTTTTAAAAATCCACCATCAATATTAAGTCCCCTGCTTAGTGAGGAACAATAATGTTCAGCAGTAAGCATTAAATAGTGATTTTCAGTCGACGAGATCAGTGGTTGAACTCGGTCTACAAAGGTATCGTCAGAATCCTCGATTTTCTCCAATGGTGTCATGTACGAGCAAATGTTTGGGTGAGGACCCTGATGGTATGATAGAGTGTGATTCCGTGAGCACGGAAATGAAGCATCGCTGATTTGGTCAGTTGAAAGTCCAGTTTTGGTTAGTTTAGCGTTTATGGGCTCGGCCAAAAAAAGGAAATCCTTGTTTTAGGAACATACGTTCGTTCGTTAGTTTAAGAAACAAACAAAGACCTGATTCTAATGACATAAAATTTTGTCTATGAGATTTCATGAAATTTTTTATTTTTGAAAATATGCTCTTGTTTCAAAGACGGATGCTCGCACAAGGGAGCAAAATATATATTTTCAAATTTACGTGAGTTTCATGTTAAAAATATTTTCTGTAAAATCAATGTTTTGATTTTGAACAATTGTTGAAAGTAGAGAATCATACATGGTGAAATAATGTCAGAGTTTTCACAATTATAGAATGGACGTTTGTCCAATTTTGGAAAACCAGTGGATGTTCACACGGTAAAATTTACGTGGGTTGTTCACGGTTTTATGAAAATGAATTTATGATTTTTGAGCAATTTCTGAAAGAAAACAATTGTATATATGATGAAATAATGTATGTATGAGTTTGGTGATTTTATAGTGTATGCACACATGTAGAAAATCAACGAATGTTCACATGAAAGGTTATGTGAACTATTCATAGTTTTGTGAAAAGTCAGTGTTGACTTTAGAATGATAAGTTTTGCTCGTCTTCGCAGGTTTGAAGGAGTGAGCAAGTTTTCGAAGTTTCTTGTCATCACTAAAGTCTAGTGAAATCGTAAAATAGGTAGGAGTTGGGGATTACCATTTTTGCAGACGTTGATGTGAGCATCTCTATTCCATGATTCATTGTTTTGTTGAATCCTGCGCTTTGTATGAATGATGCGCCGAATGTTATGCATCTGTCACAACCACTTTGCAAGAATGAATGACTCCCATGATGACACTTTCAAAGACGAAGTTTCCAGGGATGACATCTCTACGGATGAAACTTTAAGAAATGGTACTCCCTGGACCTCTGAGTGATGGTGAGAGATCCTTCATACTGAGTTGTACTTCTGCTTATTTTATTAGCTTTACCGCAGGATGATCGTATAGTGAAATCCCGGATCAATGTAGACTCCACGTAAATGGAAGAAAGTCTACAGGAGCGGAGAACCCAGAAGTAAGGACTACAAGAGGTTAGCAAATGACGTGCAGTCCCCAACCATTTCTTTGATGAGTTGTTAGCGCTCCTTGTGTCATGAATTTGACCGTGCAATTAGGATCACGAGACCAAGGTTTGTTATTTCTTTTCAGACTTTTTCTCCATTGATTGACGGTCTTCAACTTGTTCCCGGGCAAAATTCAGGAATCCAGCACTGATGAAGAAGTCGATGTAAGTATCTTTTTTGTGCGCATCTCCTTGAATGAAATAATAATAATTGTTGTTGATGAATCCATGAAGAAATCATTGTAGATAAGCAGCATGTTGATGAAGCGTGCTCTTCTTTGGGACATGGGAATATGGATAATTCCCGAAATCCCAAATCGAATGGAGATAACGGCGTTGCCAATGGAGATCCCGGTATTGCCGAGCCTTCAAATGATTTAGAGACCCCCTTAGTAAGTATATCTCCTGTAATTTCTTCATAGAAGTATGAAATTGTTGATTTTTGAATGAATGAATGAGAATTCATGTAAATTTATGGATAACTTTGCCGAAATACGTCACCAGAAAATTTCAGACTTCAGATTTTACTAGAAACGCTGTAGAATCCTCGTACGAAGTCGTATTTTCACGGTCTGCGTATGTATCGTCAGGCCCAGGAAATTTACAAGCTTAGAAAAGAATTTTTTTGAATTTTGAGCATTTTTAGGGCTTGAAAAAGGCGAAATAGTGAACTTCCAGGAGACCTTCAGAACTTTTCCAGGTTGCATGTTGTCCGATGTTTTGGCCATATCTGTTAGATCGTTCATTCGATTGCTATGAAATTTTGATATGTTGTAGAAAACATCCATACTAAGAGAATTGTATATGACCAAACCTTAAATTCCTTACCAATTTCTCCCAGTTCGTCGTTTAATATAGGGTAGTGTAGAATCTCTTCAGATGAGCTTGTCTGAAAAACGTGTTTCATGGCTTCTACACTATTTGCTCATGTTTTAGATGCATAGTAAAGAACTTAGATGATATTAGTTCACTTACATGATGGATTTTATGATTGTGTTGGGTTTCAACGCTTGAATCATTCTAATCCCATGTAATCTTCATATTAGGTGCCAAATGTTGAAGTTACGAATAATGGATCCAACAATGATGACTTGAGCAACCATGGAGCCGTTGATAATGAGACCTCCATACCTGTACCTCAAGGTCATGTAACACTTGTTTTTGATGCCATGGAGGTGACTGAAACTCCAGTTATGCGTGAGATGGTGGAACCCGAATCGAGAATGGAAGAAGCTGCTCCAACCGAAGTTGTTCCTATGATTGCTGACGTTGTTCCAGCGACTGGGAACCGGATAATAGTGCATGAGTATCCCAACGCAGGGACTGCTTTTACTCCTCCATTTGGTGAGATACTCCCATATCACAGGTTTCTTGGTGGATTTAGCGTTCCCATTGGATATGCTGTTATGTACAAGAAACTGTGGAAGATGTATGGGCACATCGTCGTTACTAAGGATCCGGAGCATATATATTTCTTGACTAGGAAAGTATAAGTCATCTTTCATGTTATAAATGATATCCGTATCACAGCTAGAAATACTGTCACCCGGGATGTACTCTTTGATTGGGAGTACAACTTGAAGAAAGCTGAAGAACTTGGCTTCAATCTGAAGTGGCCTCGTCAAAAGATTGATGCTATCAAGAAAGCAATGGAAGGTAACACTCCTTTCACCACCAGTGATGTCGTGTTGAAGAAGATGGATGAAGCTGCTGAGATGACCAAGAAGCTGGAGGCGGAGAAAGCTACTTCGCAAGTCTTGGAGGATGCAAAAAAGCATAAATCTTATTTTGCTGACTTTCTTTAGTTTTATTTCCATGATATCTTAAACCTTGGACTTCTAAGAGATGCGAGGTTTTATTTTGGTTTTGATTTCTTGATTGGTTTTGGATTGTGAAATCGATCATCTTGACCAGTGGACCGTCAGTACCCAGTATTTTCTTAAGTCTCTCCCTTTCGTTTTCCCTTCTTCTGGTGAGACCTAGATAGAGGACCCATGTAGAAAAATTGATGTAAAGACCTAGGTGGTCGAAGTTGGAGGTACCTTGATGAAGGATTTAGCGGAAGGACCTGGTAGACATCGATCGACTGTGGAGGTTATGAATCCCGTCTAAGAATTGCTGGTTGCATGTTGTATGCTCTGGAAGCTGTAGGAACCTCATACGACGTCAGAATTCGATGCCTGACCTCAACTTTTGAAGCTAAGATACCGAATTATCACATGAGGAAGGAATCACTCAATTTGGAGTTGCAGAGGTCAGCCAACTAAGCGTGCACATTTGTAATTTGTAATCCCGTACAAATTTCGTAGACCTGATGGTAAAGGCCATATCTTTCAGCTTCTATGCCCGATTGATGCGCCCTTTTGGTATGTTGTAGAAGAAACATAGACGAACATCTTTATTTGAGGCAGTATTGTCCCATTCCTTACCCATTGGTACGTTTTTGTAAACCCATGGCCTGGAGCTTGTCGTATCTCACTTGTAGAGGCGATGAGAACATCTTGTAGAAGATTTTGGTTTTGTACCCGTCTGTCGGGCAAGCTTTGGGAAGACGTTCATGTTAGCATATTTTCATGTTTACACACCTTTATATGAATCATTAGGGCTTGAAGAAGTATGATCCATAGAGAATGGATAGTTGATGAAGACGGATGTTGCGCCCGAGAGTGATGTTAAGATTACAACTGGAAGTTCTCCATAAATTTTTGTTGATGCTGAGACCATGAATAGAGTTCCTCCACATGTTGATGCCGATACTATGATTGGAGTTGATACAGAGACTGAAGATGATAGTCTTTGCTCTTCCGTCCAGTGAGCATGCACGAACTAATTGGTGAGTTGAGCATTCCTAAGATGAAGGTGTATTAGGATTTCGACCCAAATCCTCCTGTTATGACTTTACTGTGAATTGGCTTCGTCATGGAATCGATGTTGAGACCATGAATAGAGTTTCTCCACATGTTGATGCCGATACTATGATTGGAGTTGATACAAAGACCGAAGATGATAGCCTTTGCTCTTCCGTCCAGTGAGCATGCACGAACTAATTGGTGAGTTGAGCATTCCTAAGATGAAGGTGTATTAGGATTTCAACCCAAATCCTCCTGTTATGACTTTACTGTGAATTGGCTTCGTCATGGAATCAATGTTGTTGCGCGGTAGATAGCAGCAACAGTCTTTATTCTGGATATGATTGGTGAAGAGAGGAAGTTCCCCAGTCGTGCAGGGGCTTTTGATGTAGAGAGGTTCAGTTTGACGACGTTTCATGGAATCACATTAGGTTGCAATGACTTGTTATGTGGATAAATTTTTTTGAAATTTATTGGATTGATATTTCCAATAAAATCAAGTCCCCAGTGCATCCCTCATTCACTTAGCAGAGTTGAAGGAGTCTGTAGCATCCATTGATGAATGATGTTGCATATACTTCAGAAGTCTTACCATGGGATAGTGAAGGCTTATCGATTGTAATTCAGCTACACTTTGATCGTGTCAGTGTTGAACCGGTGTGTCACATCGAGATATTGTGCTGAAGCTAGAGGCGTTATTATTGAAGGTGTACTCTTTGATTGGGAGTACAATTCGAAGGCTTCTTATGTGCTTGAGCGCTGAAGCGTCAAATATCTTATGCTTGATCGTCTCGGCTCCGTGTATCTTCTGTCGATTCAGCATTCCGCTGCGAGGGATTCAACACTTGTGCATACATCAGAGATTTCTGATTTTGTGGCACTCGTGGACATTCCTGCAAGTCTATGGATAAATTCCCAAAGTGTTCTTTTCCATGCTTCCGTCATCTCTCAGTGGTGAATGTCACGGTGAGATGCTCGCTCCTAAGCGGTGTCAGGTTCAACCACTTGGTAAAATATTGTTGGAGTGAGATTACTCACTCATAGCGTCTTGTAATAGCAGAGACGATCTAGCTGAATTGAGTCCCATGCTAGAATAACATGTGAGGGAATGAAAGACATAGACATGGAAGGAATGATACTTGCTTGAATGCGAAACCTCTTGATGAATTTCTATGTATCTTTTGCAGGTTATTGTTTCAACCTCGTCAGAGTTCGAATTTCCTCCAAGTGCTCTGATGATGGAACGTCCGCCAAATCTTCTGGATCAGAACTTTCTTTGTTGGAGAGATGTGCAACAAAAGACGCTTTGTTTGTAGTCAAGTTTTCAGCATGGGTCCATGCTATCGCGTCATATCTTGGATTTTCCTGATTATGTGAAACTTGTTATATGTTCAGGTTGAACGTATTTTCACCTTGAGAGATGTAGACATAAGCATCTCTGAGCGTTCCTTCATAGTCTCTGATTGAGATGGGTGCATGAGTAGCTTCTTGTCGACTGATGCCTGTGACTCTGAGGGATTTCATTGGAATGATGTTGATGGCGGTGTCAGCATCGATCAACATTCTTATGAATTCATTTCCTCTAAGATGGATTGTGGTAAGAAGTCCCCAGTCATGCATCTCCTTGTCTGTGGCGGGAGGTTCTGGAGGCACTTCTAGAATATGGTTCAAAGACGTGAACATGTCTCCCTTTTGAGCCTTTGACAGATAAAGCAATTAGTATAATGCCTGACTGAACTGCTTCTTTGACTGGTTGTTCGGAGATTGTGAAAGTTCTGACTGGAAGAGGGTCTCTGTGTATTCTATCAGTCCCTAAGTTAAGTTCCCCAGATCCGACTTTTTCCTTGAATATGCGCTTCAAGATCCTGCAGTCGCTGGTGGGATGATTGACGAACCTATGGAAACGGCAATAGCGAGGGTTCTCCATTTCTTCTTCGGTTGGTTCTTTTCTGACATATGGCAGCTTTATTGCACCATCCTGGATCCAGACATCCAGTAGTTCGATCACCTCTTCGATGGAGAAAGGGAAATCAGGTTCTGCTGGATCTGCATTTTGAGTTGGAGCTTGTGCATCCCGGATTTGACTACCCCTTTTTTGGTGATTTCGGAGGAGCTAGAGAAGCGTGCTTGCACTGTGATTCGACTTTCTGTATGCTCCTTTATGCAATAACATTTGTGGAAGGCTGAAGATTGTACTGATTGTTGACTAGGCATCGTATGCTTCGCGATTCCTCGACCTTGCAGACTTTGCTCTTTCTAGTAAAGCATTGCTGATCGCTTGGATGCTCCATGGAGTTCTGAGAAAGTCTGGAATCACAGAGTCTCCAGCAAGGCTCTGTAGATTAGGATCCTTCCATTGTGTTCATGCTCTCCTGGTGCCTCCATGAATCACTTGTTCTCGAGCGTTCCATGTTCCGTTGTATAGTGTGGACGTTGGGGAAGTGTAGCTCTTTGGGAGAGGAATTATTTGAGTAGCAGCAGGATATGGAGGTTGATGACGGTGGACATATGGTGTCTTGTATTTTCCTTGATTCTCCATGAAGCGTTTCATGTCCTCACGAGTGATGAAGCCTGCAGGTTTCTTTGTTGGCGGGTTATCTGCAGCCTTGTGGACTTCATCATCATCTACTACATGGATCAGAATGACTTCAAGACCAGCGGACGGAGATGTTTCTTTGGATTTTCCTTTCTCCTGAGCTTTCCCTGACATCTTGTCAGTGGGAGTTTTGAGATAATTACACAGCTCTTTCTGAGTAGTGGCCATGTCAATCTGATTTTTGGCGAGAGTCCCTTGCACCTTCATGAGATCAGCTACGGTAGGTGGATTCTCCCTGACTTCCTCAGGACGTCAGCCGAAGAGAGCTTGATTTTCGTTGTTGGTGTGAGGAAGAGTATTATCACCACTATTGTTGTAAGCAGGAATGGTTTCTGGAATACCACCGTTGTTTCTAGTACTAGCGATGTTCGCGTTATGATTTGTAACTAAACCTGACCTAAGAACAACCATTTTACGAAAATGTGAGATTGAAACCGAGAGATTAATCTCCCACTGTGGTCGCCAATCTGTGGATGGGGAAAAACGAGCCTCCGATTTTTTGGGAAATTGAAGAGTCGAGCGTGCTGTCGAGACTCATCAGCCGGGAAAAATGTTAATTCTCACACAGATGCACCGCTGCAAAAGGGGTGCTTAGATTTGGGAAATCAATCTGTATGACTCCGTCCTAAACCAAGACAATGGCCGTTCCAGAGTCAATTCGGTCGCAAAGAGGAAGATGGGTTGATCTGTAGGAGGGAAGCTGAGAGTTGTGTGGGATAAGTGATGATCAAGGATTGTGGGTGTGTTGAAGGTTTCTGCAATATTGCTGAACTTCTGAAGTTGAGTTCTGTGAATGAGTTTATATCGAGTTGTTGACGGATAATGATGATAATCGATGATTGATGATATCCTGATGTCCTCGATTTAGACTTATTTATATTTCCAGAATGATGTACAACTGATCCCTGTAAATGTGACGGTTTCTTGAGTGAAAGAGTGGGAAAGTGGGAGATCGTGGTAAATTCAGTTCCATGTCGTGCGGAGACTTAACTGATCGTGCACCCACTACTTCGCTAACTCCTTCAACCGTTTACACGACTTACGTACATTTCTCGTTGTGGATGAATCCACGTGCCGTAGACTGCCAGACCAAAACCCTAAGTGATATCCCTCCATTTGTGACGTGATTGATATTTCACGAATCGTGATTTATACTGTGAGTCTAGTTTTGTTGAATCGAGCATAACTGGTGAATGCTCGGTGATTCATGGATTGAACATGTAGTTCTGTGAGATGTCAATGAATTACTGACTAGAGCGACTGAGCAGGTATTGCTCAACTCGACGAATTGCTGAATATTAAGAGTTTGTCGACCAATTGAGCAAGTATTGCTCA
Source organism: Papaver somniferum (assembly GCF_003573695.1). Classification (NCBI taxonomy): domain Eukaryota; kingdom Viridiplantae; phylum Streptophyta; class Magnoliopsida; order Ranunculales; family Papaveraceae; genus Papaver; species Papaver somniferum. The sequence goes on from NC_039365.1 coordinate 48,889,035, forward strand.
ATTCGACGAATTTGATAATTTTGGCGTGAAAGTGAGCAAGTGTTGCTCAACTAAACAAACTAATGATGAATTACTGAACATTGATGGTTGGATCAATATTCGAGCAACTGAGCAAGTATTGCTCAATTCGACGAATTATTTACTGGTGTCATGACCCAATAAAATTTTAATCAAAAATATTGGTGAATTACCGAATATTATTAATTTGGATGTTGATTGCTGAATCAACATTATTTTTTGTTTGAACTTGCTCAGAATGGTGATTCGTGGAGCGTTTGTTCGAAACCCTAATTTTTATCAATCCTTTATCAATTGGTGAATTGCTGAAGGTTGGTCATGGGTGAGGAGGGACCGACCACATGGGATGATGAGCATCCATGGGTGCCCAGTGCAGGAGTGAGCACGCACCAGGATTCTCAGTTTGAGAGTTGGTGAAAGAACGATGACTAAAAGCAGGATTCATCATTTATTGAAATATTGCTGGATTCAGCATTAGGTGATAAAAACTAGGTATGAGAGATGAAGACCGACCAAGAGAGCATGGTACCGGCTCTTGGTGGTCACGAGACCATTTATTGGTCATTTGGAGAATCCCCCAGTTGGTTGGAGAGAGTTCAGGCCCAGTATGAGCAATTGAGCAAATTAGGTCAGAATTATGAAAACCTGTGAGACCGGCTTTGTGCAAGACCTAGGAATGACTCTGGTCGATCATGAAGGCATGCACATGTTTCCGTGGTGTCCGTGTTTCCATACTGAGAGTTTCAGTATTTTCTGATGCGCGTTCGAGCAACATGGTGAATTTTCAGAAGAGTTTCATCTTGACTGAGAATACTCGATTTTTGTTGGAAGAGCATGTATGCTCAATTCATCAATATTTTGAGAATATAAAAATAAAAGTGTTGTAATATTTAAAATTGCTGTGAGAGGCTATCCAGTCGTGTGACTATGTTGGATTTTGGTTTTTAGTGATTTGAGCAATATTCGAGAAAATATGGAGAAATCATGAATTTTGCTCAAACCCCAGGAGTTTCATGAATTAAGGAAAATAATAATTATGAAAGATTAGGGGTTGAAAGGTGTGGGACCGGCCATGGATAGGGCATGGCCGGCCGGCTAGGTTGCCCGGTCCCGCACACCTTTCCCTATTTTATTATTTTTCATGAATCCTTGAAGTTATGGAGAATCCACGAGTTTTTGTTGAAAAGGAGGAGTTTTGGTGAGATCACGGAATAATAATTATAAAAAGCTAAGGATTGTGAGGTGTGGGACCGGCCACGACTTAGGCATGGCCGGCCGGTTAGGTTGCCCGGTCCCGCACACCTCTCCTTATTTTATAATATTATTTCGTGAATCCACCAAGTTATGGAGAATTCAAGAGTTTTGCAAAAAAAGGAAAGTTTCTAGGGCACGGCCGGGCGGCCGGTTGGTGGGATCGACCCTGGGCGTCTCTTATTATTTTATTATATTTATTATTTTGTCCTTTTTTGCGAAGTATTCCTCATCATTTCATATTTTTGGACACTCGTTCGTGCACCCTGGTGCTCAGTCGTGCATCATTGTCGAGTACACTCGCACCATTTTTGTGGAGATTACTCAGTGATGGTCCAGATGCCCGGTTGTTGAGTATCTATTACTAATCTATGAATTCAGTGGAGAATAATCCATGAAACTGAGTAATAAAAATGAATAGTTGTCCATTATTAACTCGCAGGATCAGCTGTGGATTCGATTAATTCGCATTATCAGCTTTGGATTCGACTACAAATTCAGAATAATAAAACAAGCATTACCATCCAATGGGATCGTGGATTAGACCATAGAATCAGAGTAATTAAGATTATCTATTACCATTTCATGATATCAGTGGATTCGATCATGAAATCGGAGTAATGAGATAGCACAGTTGTTTTATTGCCATTCTATGAGATCAAGCCGTGGATTTGACCATGGAATAAGAGCAATTGTTATTGCCGTTCCATGGGATCAGGCCGTGGATTCGACCATGGAATAGGAGCAATTGTTATTTCCATTCCATGGGATCAGGCCATGGATTCAACCATGGAATAAGAGCAATAATAGATTATTCTGGGAATTCAATAGTGAATGTCACGGAAGGATTAATCTATTACAGAAAAGATATTATCCAGTTAAAGCGTCACATCTATTCTAAATGGTGCATAGTCAGGGAGTCACGATTTTCTCAATCTACGGAGAACCGCCTAAATCTATGCACAGTCTCTCCACATAATCAGGGAACGATGAGTGTCACCGACGTCCTGAAGGCGTCCACCGCGCAACTATTCTTCTATGTGGAGGTGGGTCTCTCTCTTGCAGTTAGGGAACAGTGAGTATCACCGACGTCCTGAAGGCGTTAAGCTCTCAATCTACGGAGAACCGCCCAAATACTTTATTCTGCATAGAGGTCACGACGAAATTCCAGGGATCGAACACTCAGCTGGTGGAGGCTTTTCGAAAACATACTCATCATGGCTTCGTAAAATATGAATCGTTGCATGCCTGAAAGCCGTGTCAAAAACATGCCTCATGATTTTACGGTTTTTTCTCTTTGTTAAAAATCCACCATCTACAATAACCAATGGTGGACATAAACATTGTTGTGGAAACACATTTATGTATAAGTCCTATTCCTTGAACCAAAGTTTGCGAACTTTGTTGATCAAGAGAAACCGGAAGATGGCGTGAGCCAAGTCCGCGAACTGCCGAACTTCTCATCCCGAGAAATTCTGCTGGAGTTGACAAACTAGCAGCGTGAGTACCAGTCCGCGAACCGGCGGAAGGTCTCTTGCCGAGATCTTCTGCTGGAGTTTGTAAACTCTGCCCGGTTGCTTAATTCCGCGAACCCAGTGTGCGAACTTGAGAAAGGTTATATATCTAAAGATGATTTCTGAACTTAAACTTATAAAGACTAAGGAATGATGTTTGCAAACCGTGGCTATAAAGTTCATGAAACGATTCAAGAGAATCAAATCATCTTTGCTTCAATTGTGTCTTGTGTAGTACATAAGATTTCCTTGCAATTGAAAAACTCTCTAACTAGTTCGTTTGAAGTCATTTGAACTAGTTATGGTGAAGAAAAACATGGTTGATATGAAATGCTCATATGGTAACCATTTGGTTAACTATTGTTGAACCAACAAGTGCATACGTTTGGGTACGGTTAACAAACTTAGAAGTGTGCATTGTCAAGTGTGTATAACAAGCTAAGTTTCCAATCTAACGGTTGAGAAATATTAGCTTGAATCTAAGTCAGGTTTTCATCTAACGGTGAATATTGAATGCTTTGTTATTAAGCTAACATTGATTGCAAACCCTGATTTGAAAGACTATATAAAAGAGACATCTAGTATTATGCAAAACTAATCCCCACACCTTACGTGTGATACTAGTTTGCGTGAAAGAGTCGTTTCTCCTTTAACCTTTGGTTTTCTTCATCTAAAACCAGTTTAACGACTTAAAGACTTCTTTGGGATTGTGAAGCCAGACCGATACTACTTTTATCGTAGTTGTGTGATCTGATCTTGCATCTTCTATCGTACGAGTACAATCAGATTGATTGGCTTGAGATTGATATCTCTGATAGGCAAGATATAAAAAGTAATCACGAACACCTTCATCTCATTGTTTGTGATTCCGCAACATCTTGTTTCGCTACCATACGATTAAGATTGTTGTGAGGTGATTGATTAATCTAGGATGTTCTTCGGGAATATAAAACCGGATTATCAATTGGTTCCTGTTCACCTTGATTATTATCAAAAGACGGAACAAAACCTTTAGGGTTTATCTGTGGGAGACAGATTGATCCTTTGATAGACTTGTCTGTGTGTGACAGATTTTTTTATTGTCAAAGCCTGCGATTTTGGATCGTAGCAACTCTTAGTTGTGGGTGAGATCAGATAAGGGAATCAAGTGCCCAGTATCCTGCTGGGATCAGAGGCGTAGGAGCATAACTGTACCTTGGATCAGTGGGAGATTGATTGGGGTTCAACTATAGTCCAGTCCAAAGTTAGTTTGTAGTAGGCTAGTGTCTGTAGCGGCTTAATACAGTATGTGTTCAATCTGTACTAGGTCCCGGAGTTTTTATGCATTTGTGGTTTCCTAGTTAACGAAATTTCTTGTGTTTGTGTTATTTCAGTTTCCGTATTATATTGTTTTATCTTTATAATTGAAATAATACAGGTTGTACGTTAGATCATCAATTAGAGTAATCCAACCTTTGGTTGTTGATTATCATTGATTGATCCTTGGATATTGGTCTTTGGTACCATCCAAGTTATTCCTTGTATTTGATTACAACTCGCAGTTCTTGCTTGAGTAAATCAAAACAAGAGAGAGATATAAACTCAGTGATATACTTTTAATTGATTGAGTCTTGTTGATTCTCTTAAAAGTATATTTGAGTTTGTCCATACAGATTTCTAAGCGAAATATTGGGTGGTGTTGTTAGACCCCCTCTTTTTCATCAACGAGATGTGGCGAAACTACCATGTTATTTCTAACACCTGAGCTCTGTGATTTTATGAATAGACTCTTTAGATGTTGCCATCTAATCAGATTGGTTCCTCAACTCCTACAACCAAGATGCTTCCATCCACTTAGATTGGTTAGTGTCATCCTTAATAGGCATAAATTTCTAGGCTCTGGAGTAAATTATTATTTTATCTTTTTAATTTTCTTTTTGTTAAAAACTAACTCAAAGTTTTTCCCTCACCCCCAAAATTAAATCTAACATTGTCCTCAATGTTTCAAATTAAAGTGCAGTACCAAAAATATAAGTAACAAGAGGAATAAAGAGGTAAGTCAGAAAGATAGTACCTGGATGAAGCGTAGCAATCCTTCAATGGGGAATAAGACAAAGATAAAAACAAAACTAATGTACAACAACATAAGGGTCCTCCAGAGGGACCTTAACATCACCATGTATGGGTTGCCTCCCTACAACGCTAAGTTTATTGTCTTCAGCCAGACTTTGTTACCCGTAAAATTTAATCCTGGTAGACAGGATCTCTCAGATCCGATTCTTCTATTGCATGACTGGGTAACTCTAAGAATGGTTTCAACCGTTGACCGTTAACCTTGAAAGTTTCTACGTTCTTAGGATTTTCATATTCAACTGCACCATGAGGAAAAACAATTTTGACAAAATATGGTCCGGTCCGCCGAGACCTCAATTTACTAGGGAAAAGATGTAATCAAGAATTATAAAGGAGAATTTTTCGACCTGGTTCAAATGTCTTTCGAATAATCAATCTATCATGAAATATTTTTGTTTTCTCCTTGTAAATTTTCGCACTCTGGTAAGAATCATTACGAATTTCTTCTAACTTATTGAGTTGCATTCTACGGTGATCACCAACAATAGATAGGTCAAAGTTTAGCCGTTTAATGGACCAATAATCTCGGTGTTCTAATTTTACAGGCAAGTGGCAGGCTTTACCGAAGACAAGTCTATACGGAGATATCCCAAGTGGAGTCTAAAAAGCTCGGTAAGCCCACAATGCTTCTACTAAGCGCAGAGACCAATCCTTTCAGGTAGGGTTTACGGTCTTTTCTAAAATCTGTTTAATTTTCCTATTAGACACTTCAACTTGGCCACAAGTTTGTGGGTGGTAAGGTGTAGAAACCTTATAGGTAATGGAGTATTTCTTCATGAGCGCCTCAAAAGACCGATTACAAAAATGGGAACCTCTGTCACTAATGATTGCTCTAGGCATACCAAATCGAGAGAAAATATTGTCTCTAACAAACTTGATCACAACGTGGCGATCATTTGTCTTGGTAGCGATTGCTTCTACCCACTTAGACACATAGTCAACAACTAATAAGATGTAAAAGTTGCCATATGAATTGACAAAAGGTCCCATAAAATCTATACCCCACACATCAAATATTTCTATTATTAGTATAGGACTAAGTGGCATCATATTACGTCGGGTCATCTTACCTAAATTTTGGCACCTATCAAAACTTTGACAAAATAGGTGGGAGTCCTTAAACACTGTTGGCCAATAAAGACGGATTGAAAAACCTTCACAGTTGTTTTTTTAGAACTAAAGTGACCCCCACAATCTCCAGAATGACAAAAAGTTAGGACACTGGAGATTTCGTTGTCAGGAATACAACGACGGATGATCTGATCAGGGAAGTATTTGAATAAGTACGGATTATCCCATAAAATGTATTTTACCTCAGACAAGAATTTAGCTATATCCTGTTTACACCAATGGTCGGGCATTTAACCAGTTACCAAATAATTGACAATTCAGCAAACCAGGGTAACGCAGAGATGGAAAATAACTATTCATCAGGGAACGTGAAAATAACTATTCATCAGGGAACGTGTCATGGATCGGTCTCTCATCATCTCTAGTCTCATCAAGGATACATGATAAATAGTCAGCTACTACATTTTCAGACCCTTTATTATCACGAATATCTAGAGTAAATTCTTGGAACAACAATACCCATCTAATCAACCGTGGTTTCGAGTCCTTCTTTGAAAGGAGATATTTGAGTGCGGCATGATCATAATAAACTATGACCTTAGACCCTAGGAGATATGATCTAAATTTCTACAAAGCAAAAACGATGGCTAACATTTCTTTCTCAGTGGTTGTGTAATTCAACTGGGCATCGTTTAGGTTCCTACTAGCATAATAAATCACACTAGGTGCTTTATCACTTCGTTGGCCAAGGACAGCACCAACCGCATAATCGGACGCATCACACATGAGTTCAAATGAGAGGTTCCAATCGGGTGGTTGGATGATAGGGGCAGAAGTTAATAATAACTTAAGCTTCTCAAAAGCTGAAACACAGGCTTCATCAAACACAAAGGAAATATCTTTAGCAAGTAGGTTCGACAGAGGTAAGGCAATCCTTTTAAAGTATTTGATGAAATGACGATAAAATCCAGCATGGCCAAGGAAAGATCTAACATCTGTTACATTCTTAGGTGGTCTTAATTTTGAAATTAGGTAAACCTTGGCTTTATCAACTTCTATTCCCTTAGAGGAAACCACATGTCCTAACACTATTCCATATTTAACCATAAAATGACACTTTTCCCAATTAAGGACTAAGTTCTTTTCTTTACAACATTCTAGAACTAGTGTAAGGTGGTGCAAGCACTCACCGAACGAGGAACCAAAAATCGAAAAATCTTCCATGAATACCTTGATAAATCGCTCAACCATGTCCAAAAATATACTTAACATGCAACGTTGGAATGTTGTGGGTGCATTACACAACCCAAAAGGCATACGCCTGTAAGCAAAAGTACCAAATGGACATGTGAAGGTTGTTTTCTCTTGGTCCTCCGGTGCTATAGGGATTTGGTTATAACCGGAATAACCATCTAGGAAGTAATAATGGCCGTGTCCATCTAATCTTTCTAACAATTGGTTGATGGATGGTAAAGGAAAGTGGTCTTTTATAGAGGATGCGTTCAACTTATGGTAGTCTATACATACTCTCCACCCGGTGGTAACACGGGTAGGTATCAATTCATTGTTCTCATTCGCAACTACCGTAATCCTAGACTTCTTTGGGACAACCTGGACAGGGCTGACCCATTTACTATCAGAGATGGGGTATATGATACCCGCATCTAAAAATTTGATCACCTCAGTGCGAACAACTTCCTTCATATTAGGATTCAAACGTATCTGCACTTCTACTGAAGTTTTGGCACCTTCTTCTAGGTAGATGTGGTGCATACAATCAGCAGGACTAATTCCTTTCAAATCTGCTATAGTCCACCCTATTGCAGTCTTGTGCTCTCGGAGAACACTAACTAGTCTACTTTCCTGATCGGGCTCTAAATCAGAGTCAATTATCGCAGGAAGAGTATTTTCACTACCAAATAATACATATTTCAGTGTATCTGGTAGCGGCTTTAATTCAAGGGTGGGTTCCTTAACTGATGATGGGAGGGGTTTATCTATGGTTGGCGGAAGAGGTTCTGGTTTACACTGCCATTTACCCTAATTCATTACTGGCGCAAAATCTAACAACGCATTAACTTCTTCAAAATGACTATCCTCATCATAGTAGGCTCCAAAGTGGGTAAAGCATGCCTCTAAAGGATCACTAACACTATTAGTGGTAAAGGTATTCTCAACTAGAGAGTCAATCATGCATATAGACTCATAGTGTTCAGGGTCCGGTGGGGCTTGTAACGCCTTAAAACATTCACTGAGATTTTCTGATTCCCAAAGGAAAATTCCACTAGGCCAGTTTGACTGCATTTGCAGTAGCTAGAAAAGGACGACCTGAGATGATTGGGATATTCATATCTTGACTAGAGACATATTGAGTGTCTAAAACCACAAAGTCAACAGGATAAATAAAGTTTTCTACCTGAACCAAAATGTCCTCAATAATTCCACGTGGGATTTTGACTGACCTATCGGCTAACTGTAGTGTTATCCTAGTTGGTTTCATCTCCCCTAGTCCAAGTTGTTCATATAACGAGAAAGGTAAAAGATTCATACTAGCCCCAAGATCTAATAGAGCATTGTATATTGTTTGTTTACCTGACACATGTGACAGTAGGACAACCAGGATCTTTAAATTTGATTGGGTACTTTTGTGAGATTATGGAACTAACTTGTTGGGTCAAGAATGCCTTTTTATGGACACTCGCATCTCTTTTGACAGTGCACATCTTTTTTAGGAACTTAGCCATAAAAGGCACATGTTTAATTGCATCTAACAAGGGCAGGTTGACCTTAACTTGCTTAAAGATGTCTAGGATTTCAGCATATGTACTAGGATTTTTCTTAGAGAGTCTTTGAGGAAATGGTACAGGTGGTATGTACACTCTCTCAGGGATATCTTCCTCACTTGGACTCTTAGCACTCTCAGGCCCATTAAGATCTTTAGATGAACTTTGGTCAACTTCAGTCTCTTTTTCAGTTTGAATCTTGTACTTAGGTGGATCTACCGAGTTCTCCAGAGTTTTACCACTACTAAGGGTGATAACTGCTTTGACATGTTCATTGTGGTTAGAACTACCCGACCCATTAACCTGGTTAACTCCTTTCGGATTCAGAGTCGGTTGGATAGGAAATCTCCCATTCTCCCTATCATTTAGCCTGCTTGAAAGTTGACTTATCTGTGTCTCTAAGTTTCTAATTGCTCAGTCACTATTTTGTTGGTACCGTTGACTCGCCAGGACAAAGTCATCAAACTTATGACCAAAGTTATCAAACCTCTGACTTAAAAGGTTAACATTTTTGGTAGCCTCGGCATTGTTTATAACACTTCGTTCAATAAAGAGATTCAAATTTTCCTCTAGAGATGACACCTTTTCATCAACTGGACTCGGTTCTTGGACTTGGTTCCTAGCAAAACCTGGTGGTGGGATGCCTGAAGGGCCACCCTGTTGGGAACCTTTAGACCACGAGAAATTAGGGTTATGTATCCAGCCTGGGTTATAGGTATTAGAATAGGGATCAAACTTAGTTCGACCCTCATATTTAGAGTTCATGCCACCATGTAGGACACTAACCTGCTCACGAGTAGTTTCAGTTGGGTAAAATAGGGGGCACTGAGGTCCAATATGACTTTGTTCACCATAAATGGTACATGGATAAGTTCTGGGCTCACTGTTACAGCTCATAGTCTGGGTAGACCTTTGGTTCATTTCTAAGGCCTCTAGACGCCTAAGGATATCAGACCCATTATCAACTCTATTGACCCTATGGATAGGGTTCCTAGTTATTTCGGGCTCCCTCATTGAAGCCCATTGATGAGTCTTTTCAGCTAGCTCGATAAATTCTTCAAAACACACATCTGGGTCTTGATGGGTAAATTATCCACCACTAATTATTTCTACCTGCATTCTGGTTTCACTATCTAGGCCCTCATATAAAATTTGGGACATGTGGCCTTTCTCAAAGCCTTGATGTGGGCATTGGTATAACAACTCATTAAACCTTTCTACATAATCGTATAGGCTCTCACCTATTTTCTGCTTAAAGGTTTGGATAGATTGCCTAACAGCAGTAGTCTTGTGGTGTGGTTAGAACTTCTTAACAAAGGCCTTTACGAGACCATCCCAGGTGGTGATTGTTTTAGAGGGAATCAAATGGTACCACTCATTGGCTCTCTCTTCTAGGGAAAAAAAATCAAACGCAACCTAAACACATCTTTGGTGACGTTCAGATAATTCATTGTGTCACAAATCATCTCGAAGTCTCTTATATGGGTATATGGGTTTTCATTCTATATTCCCCTAAATTTTCGAAGCATGCTAAATGTCTCAGGTTTAATGTAAAACTTAACGGTAGTGGCCGGTAAAACAACTCCTGGGTCACGTATCATTCTAGGTGGGTTCATCCTATCTCTAAGGGTTTTGGTCGGCGGAGCTTCATCATCACTAACAATGTCGACAAAAATAGAATTACCACCTAAATCCGTGTAGCGGGTCGGAGTCAAATTAAAAAGTTCGTTCTCCTCAAGTCTCTCTCCTACCCGTTTCCAACGTCGCATACACAAGCAAGAATACTAGTGAAGCAAAAAAAATAGTGCACATGCAAATGCATGGTTTATTAAATTAGGTAAGCTTGGGATACCTCAGCAAAATATACCTAAAGGTACGAGGCTGAGGCTTGTGGAATTTCGGATGGTAACTCCCAAATGGCCCAAGGCACGGGTTTAGCGTACTTTTCAACGTGTTTCCTAAATTCGGTAATCTAACGATGCAATATGGTGTGTGCAACGTGTATTTTTTGAATTTTTTTTTATAAAAGAAATATATACAAAAGGAAATAAAATAAAAAAGATAGGGTTTTGTTACTTACCTCTTTTGGTAGGCAACTCCACAATAAATGTAGAATATTACCTGCACAACAAAAATAAGACAAATACCCAAGTAAAATCAATGAAAATAAAAAAAATACTAAAAGAATAAAATAATATAAACTCAAAATAAAAATCTAAACCTAGCCTAAAGGCAAGTCCTCGTCGGCGGCGCCAAAAACTGATGTAGTTTTTACAAGTGGTAAATATAGGATTCTATTCTCGGACTTTTATGAAGATTTGGTTTTTGATTAAAAGAAAATACTAAGACAAACTAATAAAATTTGATTGTTTTTAACCAAGGAGAGATGAATCTAGGGTTTTGGATTCCACTACTTCCAATATATGTAAAATCAATAATTAAAACTTTGACATAATACTCCTAATTTACTCAAAACAATCCGAACTCAATCTCATGCTTTGGAAGATATATCGTTATAAGCTCTCTTTTTTTTACGACTCTCGTCACTGTTCTAGGGCCTAATTTTCCTTCGCTTATAAAAGATCGGCAGCTCAAACTACCCAAAACGGTTTTTACGAAGCATTCAAAGAATAGAAAATTTTTAGACAATTGAAAGCACAAATATGGAGTAAAATATGTCAAAGAATTTAAATACTAAATATTACCCATTAAAAATAGTTTCCTCCAAAACCCTAGAATAGAAACTTAGCTACTCATATATCGAGAATTGAAGAAGAATTGATTAACTATTTTATTAAAAATAATGAAATTCTGCTTACAAAGATTTTTAGTCGCTAAAGGTGTTCTGCGACTGGAACTGCTCAGCTACTTTTGTTGCTAAAGATCTTTCGCTACCGAACAGAGGACGATATAGTTTTTCTGCAGTTGATTAACGATATCTTTTTGCGACTGTTTCGTACAGACTATGTTCTTCGTGTTCTTGAGTTTTTGCAGCAGAAGAAGAATTTCTAGAACTTTTGTTTCTCTCGATCCTAAGCATTATTCTTTCCCAGACTCTCCGTATCCCTTCTGTGACCTTCCTTCTACCTTTATATACACAACAGGAGAATAAGATCATGAGAAAATATTCTTTTTAATTTCAAGCAAAGTCACTGAATATTTTCTTTCATTCCCTTTTTATCGTCATACGTTTCTTCCTGTTTTTGATAACTTTCAAATATACGAAGATTTTATTTCTCTTTTCAGGTCCCAAACACGTCAGTATTCTTTTAGATGAGGTAACAAAATGATTTGTTGTCCAAAATCACTTAAAAATCTCCTTTTCTCATAAACCCGATATATGTTCGCTCCTGCTTTATTGAGAACCGATTATCCAACCCATTATGTTTGAATCCAACAGTCATACCGTCCATGTCTGGCCCAAACAGTCCGATTGCATCCAACTCCAGCGATCAAATCTCTGCCGAACACGCCTGAAAACCCGACCCTAGTTTTGGGCATTTCTGTTTTGCTCCCATTTGAATTCTAGCCAATTATGGTCAAAACAAAGACCATTACCATCCATGTTTAGTCCTTAGGAACAAACCCATTTAGTTTCAGAACTTTAATCTCATCACAACCCATTCAAATCACGAACCCTAATTTTGCAGCCATCAAAACCAGATTTCCCGCCAAAATTCGAAATTCAAATGGAGAAGATGATCCTCCCCTTATCCAACAGTGGTGTCCCTTTAGAAATTTTGGCTATGTTTAGCAATTCTTGGGGGTGGAAATAGCAATTTATGGAGTACAAAGATGACTTTTGGGCTGTAAATAGTGAAAACTCCTGGGTGCCTTTATCAACTCCTCTGGACCACTTCTAGGACATTGTTGTGGGTGCCTTTAATACTTTTCTGGGTGCTTTTAGTAGTTTCTAGAGCAGCCATCTCTTATCTCTTATATTCACTTCTTTTCTTCAATTTTTATACATCACTAAGGTTGCCATGCTTTTCAAACAGAACTTGCATCACTAAAGCCGACATGCCTTTCAGATAGAGATGAAGAAATAAAAGTAAATACTGAGAAATAAGTCGTCTCCAACAGCAGTTGCACATGAAATGATACTTTAGCCCCTTTTAAGCAATGTTTCTTCTTCTTTTGCTCCAAAGTACCTAAAACTCAAAATCAAACATAAAATACATAATTTACAAGAAAACATAGCAGAGAAAGCATAAACAATGGATAAATATCAAGGTGTTTTAGACACCTATCATCATGCACAAAGTATGACAATTGCATTGATTAGCCTATTTCCAAAATTTAATGCTCCTAGGAATTAAACTTAATTAGCGCAAGGCGTTAGGTTATTCTTTAAGTAGAATTCACATACGCAGCTCTAATGTGTGTGTTGATGTACTTAGGAAATTAATAGATTATCTTGCTCTCTTGATACTCTAGGCTTTTGATGATAAAGAGATTAAATTGTAATTCTAATCATATATGCAAGCACTTTTTTAAGATTGAAGATGAACTCCTTGACCAATATTCTCAACTCATTGATTACATTCTACTATTTACTTCGCTTTTAATTTACTTCTATTGCTTACATAAATCGGAAATTCCCCCCAATTTGGTTAATTAAGGATCTGAAAAATTAATAACTACAATTGCCTCTCTGTGGCAATGAACTCTTTCTTATCATATACTTTAGGAAAGTGAAATTATTTTTGACGCATACGACAACGATTAAATTTTGGCGCCGTTGCCGGGGAGGCATACGGCTAGTTATTAAGTTTTTAGTTTCTTATCATCATTTCTGCTTTCATATTTGATTTTTGATTCTTGTTTCGTTTTTCTTAATTGGTTTTGAGAATTGTTTTTCAGGTACTAATCCCTGGCTCCCAAGAATTGGAATTATCCAAGGTGTGGAATAACTAATCGTGAAGGAACAATACTCCAAGCAAGACTTGACGAGATGGAAGAACAAGAGTTGGAAGTGGAAGAAGTTTTACAACTAGAAGAAGAACAAGAGGTTCCGGTTGAATAAGAACCACCTTTTGAAGAAGAAGAAGAAGCAATGGGTGATGCGGATCGTACACTCAAGGACTTGGCACTCACAAGTTGGATACACAATTATGGTGTATTCAACAAACTCAACTTTCGAGATAAAGCCGGGGTTGTTTAGAGAATTACCAAAGTTCCATGGCATGGTGAATGAAGACCCAAACAAGCATCTTATGGACTTCCACACCATTGTTATGGTCATGCTTTCAGCGGAGACTGATGCAGATGGTGCAATGTTGAAAGTTTTTCGATTCTCTTTGGCGGATAGTGCTAAGGATTGGTTGTATTATTTGCCTTCGGGAAGTGTCACAACATGGAATGTGTTGAAGAAACTCTTTTTAGAGAGATATTTTCCTGCATCAAAGGCTACTCAAATTCGCAAGGAGATTTGTGGAATGAAGCAAAATGTGGGAGAATCTTTATATGAATGTTGGGAATGATACAAGAGATTGGTGGAAAGCTGCAATCACCACCAATTCAATGACGCTATGATTATCCAGTATTTATATGAAGGACTCCAAGCAACTGATAGGAATCTTCTTGACGCTGCGGGTGGTGATGCACTAGTGAACAAGACGGTGGCACAATCTAGAGAGTTGATTGAAAACATGGAAGCAAACTCCCAACAATTCTTGAGTCATGGTTCTGATGTGCTTCGTAGGAGAGTAAATAAAGTGAGCGAGATTGAGGAACTTCGTCAACAAATGGGTAACATGACAACAATGATGCAACAAGTTGCAGCCGCGGTGATACCGAGTTCTCCTAAAGGGTATGAAGACGCCAATGAACAAGCTAACGTGATCTTTCCAAATCAACAAAGACGGTATGATTCATATTCAAACACTTACAATCCCGGATGGAGAGATCACCCCCAATTTTAGCTATGCGAACAAGCAAGTAGTGGTTCAACAACCTAATTTCAACCATCCGAATGGATTTCAACCTCAACAAAAATAATTCCAGCCGCGACAACAGTTTCATCATCCACAACAACAAAAACAACCTCAAAATCAGGGGTCAAGTATGGAAGAGTTGCTGAAATCATTTATGCAAAGATCGAAGAGTACGGTGAAGGAGTTGCAAACCCAAGTTGGTTCTATGGCTATTGAGTTGAACCATTTGAAGGCACAAAATGGTGGGAAACTCCCTTCTCAACCTATTAACCCAAAAGGAGATATGAATGCTAATACGTCGAGAAGTGGTACATAACTTGTGCAACCCGAAATTACTGATTCGGGCAAGGTGGAAACACCAAAGGAACCTGTTTTGGAGGAGAAGAATGAGGATTCTCCCCAGAATTCTGAGGTACCTGTTTCTAACTCTAAAACTCCGGTTTCTACTTATGTTCCTCCTTTACCTTTTCCTCGCAGATTTGCAAATTCCACGAAGGCGGAACTAGAAAAGGAGATTTTGGACATTCTTAAGAAGATCCATGTGAATATACCACTCATAGATGCTATCAAGCAAGTTACAAAGTATGCAAAGGTGTTTAAGGACTTGTGTACCAATAAGCAAAGGCTCAAAGGTAATGAAGTGCTAAGTGTGGGGTAGAATGCTTAGACAATCTTACAACACAAACTCCCACTTAAGTGCAAGGATCCCGGTATCTTTGACATTCCTGTCAAGATTGGTAACACTACATTTAACAAAGCTATGTTGGACTTAGGTGCATCCGTTAATGTTATGCCGACATCTATGTATAATTCACTTGATTTATGTCCTCTTAACAAGTCTATAATTGTGTTGAAATTAGTCAATCGTTCTAATGTCTACCCAATGGGTAAACTTGGGGATGTTCTTGTGCAGGTTAATCAACTAGTATTCCCAGCATATTTTTGTGTCTTAGAGATGGATGAAGGTTCACCGGACTCGTCTCTTCCATTGCTGCTTGGGCATCCCTTCATGAAAACGGCGAAAACCGTTATTGATGTGGACAAGGGAACGTTAACTATGGAGTTTGATGGAGAAATAATACGTTTCAACATTTTCGAGACGATGAGATATCCTAGTCATCTCCACTCTTGTGTTCTCTATTGATGTGATGGACACATTGGCGCAACAAATGTTTTAGTTGAATGGTGTTGATACTTTGGAAACCGTGCTCACTACACCAGTTGATAATGGTTTGGAGTATTGTGATGATATTAAAGAAACCATTGGTTCTATTGACTCATTACCGGAAAAATCAACAATTAAGAATATTTCTTATGCTTCTTTACCTTGCAATAATGAAAAACTTGTACCATCAATTGTTAAATATCCAAATTAGAATTGAAACCTCTTCCAAGTCACTTAAAGTACTTGTATTTGGGTGACAAGGAAGATTTACATGTGATTGTTTCTAATGAGCTTAGTGAATTACAAGAGAAAAAACTTCTAAGGGTGCTAAGGAAGTAAAAGACGGCCATAGAGTGGAAAATCATCGATATCAAGGGTATAAGCCATGTCGTTTGTATGCACAAGATCCTTTTGGAGGATGGTTAAAAGCCTACAAGGGAAGCACAACGTCATTTGTGTCCCCCAATGATGGAAGTTGTGAAAAAGGAGATACTCAAGCTTTTGGACGTGGGTGTTATCTACCCCATATCCGATAGCAAGTGGGTGAGCCCGGTACAAATAGTACCAAAGAAATCAGGTGTGACGGTGGTGGAGAATGATAAGAACGAACTTGTCCCAACTCGTGTGCAAACTGGTTGGAGGGTTTGTATTGATTACAGAAAATTGAATGCCACCACTAGGAAGGATCATTTTCCATTGCCTTTTATTGATCAAATGCTTGAATATTTAGCTGGACACTCTTACTATTGCTTCCTTGAAGGTTATTCAGGTTACAATCCGATTGTGATAGCGTCGTAGGATCAAGAGAAAACTACTTTCACTTGTCCATTCGGTACTTTTGCTTATAGAAGGATGCCTTTTGGCTTGTGAAATGCTCCAGCTACCTTTCAAAGGTGTATGGTAAGTATCTTTTCAGAATATGTTGAAAATATAATCGAAGTGTTCATGGACGACGTTAGTGTCCATGGTGATTCATTTGACCTTTGCTTGAACAATTTGTCTCTAATCCTTGAACGATGGGTTGAAACAAATCTTGTGCTGAATTGGGAGAAGTGTCATTTCATGGTAACTCAAGGCATATTTTTAGGCCATATAATATCTTCTAAAGGCTTGGAAGTTGATAAATCTAAGATAGACCTTATTCGGTCTCTAAACCCTCCCACTACGGTGAGGGAGATATGCTCTTTTCTTGGTCATGCAGGTTTTTATCGTAGATTTATCAAGGATTTTTCCAAGATAGCATCACCACTTTGCAACTTATTGCAAAAAGATGTGGTTTTTAACTTTGATGAAAAGTGTGTGGCGGCATTCAATCATTTTAAAGAAATTTTGATCTCATCCCCTATCATTAAACCACCGGATTGGAGAAAGACTTTTGAGCTCATATGTGATGCAAGTGACTATGCGGTTGGTGCAGTGCTTGGGCAGCGTGTGGCGAAGATACCTCATGCCATTTATTATGCTTCTAGAATGTTAAATGAGGCCCAGCAAAACTACACAACCACTGAAAAAAGTTTGTATCCATTGTTTTTTGCTTTGGAAAAGTTCCGCTCTTATCTAATTGGTACAAAAGTTGTTGTTTTTTCTGATCATGCAGCGCTTAGGTACTTGCTTACAAAGAAAGAGGCGAAACCGAGGCTCATATGATGGATTTTACTCTTGCAAGACAAGAAAGGGATTGAGAACACCGTTGAGGATCACTTGAGCCATCTTGCTGTGGACAAGGAAACTATCCCATTGCGTGAAAGTTTCCCGGATGAGCAACTATTCTCAATTGCCTTTGGAGAACCATGGTATGCTGATATTGTTAATTACTTAGTGTCTAAACAAATCCCAAAGACTTGTATCGTGCTGAGAAGGACAAATTTAAGAAGTTAGGAAACCAATACATATGGGATGATCCATACCTATGGAAACATTGTAGTGACCAAGTAATACGAAGGTGTATTCCCGAATATGAATTTAATTCTAGCTTGTCTTTTTTCCACTCCTATGCTTGTGGAGGACACATTGAGATCAAGAGAACCGCTCTCAAGGTACTAGAATGTGGTTTCTTTTCGACAACTTTGTTTAAGGATGCACATGCATTTTGTACTACATGTGATAGGTGCCAAAGAACAGGCAATCTAGGTGCTCGAAATCAAATGCCACAAACTATTATTCAATTTTTTGAGGTTTTTGATGTATGGGGAATTGATTTTATGGGCCCTTTTGTCAATTCCAATGGGAATTATTATATCTTGATTGTTGTGGATTATGTCTTGAAATGGGTGGAAGCTAAGGCCACCCCAACTAATGATTCTAAAGTTGTTTCAGATTTTGTGCAAGCAAATATATTTGCAAGGTTTGGAATTCCAAGGGCTATAATTAGCGATGGAGGTTCACACTTCAAAGACAGGTTTTTGCAAAGCTTGTTAAGGAAGTACAATGTGTCGCATAGGATTGCAACACCTTACCATCCACAAACAAATGGAAAATACGAGGTTTCTAACCGAGAGGTGAAATCCATTCTAAAGAAGACGGTGAATCCAACAAGGAAGGATTGGAGTATGTGACTCAATGATGCTTTGTGGGCTTATAGAACCGCATACAAGACACCTATTGGGATGTCTCCCTTTAGGCTTGTGTATGGTAAACCTTGTCACTTACCCGTGGAAATTGAGCATAAGGAATTTTGGGCTATTAATTAATGTAATATGGAGTTGGATGGTGGTGGTAGGCAAAGGAAGTTGCAACTTCAAGAGCTAGAATAAATTCGCAATGATGCATTTGAAAGCTCACGAATTTACAAGGAAAAGACGAAATCATTTCATGATAATTACAAAGAAACAATTTTGCATTGGGCAGAAAGTGCTTTTGTTTAATTCTCGCTTGCAATTATTTCCGGGTAAATTAAGGTCACGTTTGATTGAACCTTTTATTGTGGTTAATGTGTTTTCTCATGGTGTAGTTGAAATTCGTAGTTTAGCTACAGGTAATGAGCTTAAAGTAAATGGCACATGTTAAAACCATATTATGAGAACTTCTCTTCGGAAGTCGTGGAAGGAGTTAACCTTGTGGAAGTACTCCCTCTGGAGGAGCCTTAGCATGCAAGGAGATAGTCGGGCTGACGACTTTAAAGAAAGCGCTGCATGGAAGGCAACCCATCGGTTTTGTATCTCGTACCTTTTATTTTTATTTTATTTTCTTGTCTTGTTTTTATTTGCTTCATTTTTCTGATTTTTGATATCTTGTCATACATCATGATTAGGTATTTCCCACCTTAAATTTTACTTTGAAAGAGTAAATTTTACATTGAGGACAATGTAAGGTTTAAGTGTGGGGAGTGTTTGTATAGAACTTTCTTTTTAAAAAAATAGCATTGTTAGTTTTCCTTATAGATATATACGAAAAAAATAAATGATTCACTACTAAGTCTAGCAACTTGTGCCTTACCTTAATGAATACATAGGAGTTGAGGAACCCATGAGTAGAGTCTATTCATATGAAAACGAACAAAATATAAAAATAAATAACATGTTAGTTGTCACCATATCTCGGAGTCGTCATCATATCACGTTCTATTTTTATTTTTCCATATTTATCTATTGTTTCTCTTAGTGATTTGGTGGGGCACCAGCATCGAATTGTTATAACTGCTAGATTGAAATAGAGTGATTGAGTTACTACAAAAAAAAAAATCGACACTTGTATAGAAATACGTGTGTGTTCTCCCTGTCTCCGTCACCTAAACAAGCGTGGAATGCAGGATCCATGGGAATTACCATGTAATCTGCTGACAAGAATCATGCGCTTGGATCCAAAAAATCCATTCATGTTGTCGATTTGAAAAAAATAAATATTATTGTGTTGAATAAAATCAATCACTGGTTCCCTTGTATATGCCAGTGAATTGATCTAGAATTAAGTGTGTCGACCGCTGGTTCCCTTGTATATGCCAGCTGTGTTGATATTAGAACTCAGACCAGTAGCTCAATCCAATAGGATTTTTAGGTTTGTTTTGGAAGTGACCTTCAGACAGATATGGGAAACACCGTTCACCTTAGTCAACAGTCCGCCACCATCTACTTTCTTTATCCATTTTCTTAATCTTTTCATGTGATTGTGGTTGATTCGATTCCGAGTATTGTGGTTGTGTTCAACTTATGATAAAGATATATTACTAATTTATGAATTGGATTTGAAAGTGGGTACTTCCTCCTGTAATCATGATAGTATGCCAATTACAAAATGTTTAGTGTCATTTTTAGACTTTTCACAGGTAGTTGGATTTTGGAAATATAGGTTTTGTAGGCAGACCTCTTGTAAACTTTCACGAGACTATAACTTTTCCACTAGGGACACCTAGGGGTTCAAAGGCCTGTTATTCATCCTAAGAGTAACCGTATCCTCGGCGACACGGAGTTGTATGTATGTTTTAGAATTATTTTGTTTGATTTTCTCGAGGACTAGAAAAGTCTAAGTGTGGGGGAATTTGATAGGTGTCTAAAACACCTTAATATTTATCTATTGTTTATGCTTTCTTCGATAAGTTTTCTTGTAAATTATGTATCTTATATTCGCTTTTGAATTTTAGGTACTTTGGAGTCATTTGGAATAAAAGAAGAAGAAACAGGGAAAAAGGTGCAAATGTTGTTGGAGGCGGATTATTTCTCACTATATGCTTTTATTTCTTCATCTCTGGCTGAAAAGCATGTCAGCTTTAGTGATGCAGATTTTGTCTGAAAAGCATGACAGCTTTAGTGATGTATAGAATTGAAGGAAAGAAGTGGATCTGAGAAGTAAAGGACGGCTGCTGTTTGTGGAAGAATACTCGAAGGGAAAAGCATCATTTCATGTGCACGTGCTATTAGGAGCGCAGTGGAGGACAAGGGGCTACTACCTGCTTGCAATACTTTTGGTAGCTTGTATTAATTTGCTGGGCGCCTATAGTTTTTCTCTTCATTACCTCAGCCTTAAAATCAAGTGAATGTGTTTCTCTTCTTCATTACACTCACCTAAACTTCAGATACGAGTGAGAAAATATGGCTGCAGCTGTTCACAGAGATTGAGAAAGGAATTCAGAGACAAACCAAGGTGATGGTACCATGGTATGCTGGCGGTTGTAGTTTTACAAGGAACAGATGGATTTGAGGTTATTGTTGCCGGCAGAAAATCAGCGAAGAACAATTGATTCTGATGTTGAAATCAGAGATGAATGGAGATGACCAAGATGGTGTTTGAAGGTTTGAGAAGGAAATGAAGATTGGGTTTTCGAATTTGGAGAGTTTTGTTTCATTATAGTTCTGATTTGACATGAATCTGAAATTGCAGAAAATGGAAACTAGGGTTTGTGGTGATGAAGCTGTTGCAGATGGGTTTGATGATTGAGGATGAGGAAATAGTGTTGTATGTTATTGTTTCCATGAAGAGGAGAAGGAATTAGTGGTGCTGGTTCAACTGGTTGCATGTGAATCAGAAAGGCTGTGAATCAGAAAGGATGTAATTGAAGAGTAAGCTATAGGGAATAAGAATGGGTCAGAGTTGAATTGAATGAATGACTTGAGACGCATAAATTGAGCTGAAATTACAAGAAAATATGAACCTGACTTTGCAGGAGGTGGATTTCAGAGAAGTTGTGTGTGACCTGAGATACAAATTTCATAGTTGCTGGTGCTCATTGCAAACTGAGAAGTGTTGGGTAGGAGCTGTCACTGCGATGGAGAGTGTGCTTCAACTGTTGGTTATGAGATGAAGAATGAGGTGAGATGCTGCTGAAGGACGTGCAGCTGCAATAGAATGCAGTTGAACCAAGAAGCATTGGTTTTGGCAGTAGCTTGTGCTGTTGTAGAAGAATCAGAAGCTAAGTGTGCAACTGGTAAGGGTCTGGTGGTCGTTGTGAATCTGAAGTGGGAGAAGAAGGTGGAATTCAAATGGATACAGATTGTGAAGGAGATGGTTCTGGTACTGTTGGCCGTGACTGAATTGGTGTTACCAGGTTAGTGTGTGACTGAGATGGAGTGCAGGTGGTTGTATAAGGGTTTGATGTTTTGTTGGCTTGTGGAGATGGAGTTTTTGTTAGTGCTAGCTTTGAGATGCAGTTGCAGGTGGAGACGAGTCTTGGCAGCGAGAGAGATTGAATCTTTTACTATGGATCTGTTGCTGCAACAAATTGCTAGAAGCTAATGGGTGCTGCAGTGGATAAGTTGTGCAAGTGATGCAGCTGGCGGTGGATCTAGTTGTAGTTTCTGGCTGTGACAGTTAGCAAGAGTGTGCCGTGGATGTACTGTTGTTGGTTGTTTGCGGTTGCAGCTAGGGACTCAAAGTTTGAGAAGGTGCAGTGGAAGTGCAGCTGTAAAATGGTATTGTTGCAGCTGCAGTTTTGGATCAATCTATAGCCGAGAAGAGCGAGGTGATTTCTGTTGATTATTAGTTGGATTCGCGACTGAAATGAAGGAGACGAGTTTTGTCAGAGAGGTTGTGCTGCTGGTGTTAGTCAAGGTTCGGTGGCTGTGACAATGGGAACTGATATTGAGTGCATTGCAAGTGCTGAGAAGTGACAGAGTGCCTGAACCAGAATTGCAGTGACAGTGCGAAAAGTGGGCGGAGTTGATGTACCGGTTGTACTAGTTCCGGTTGCCAAATTTTGGAACCGAAAGTGGGAATCATAATATTTCATTGAATCGTGAAGGGGGTATGAGTCGGATGCAAGAGTCGGCGGCCGGATATATGAGCTATGGATCTTTCTTTTGGGCACGTTTTCGCAAGAATTCAAGAATTGGTTTAGATGGTTCATTTGTGATGTATGGCTCTGAATTTTGAGGGTATGAACTGCAGAGAGTGAGTTGCAGGTGGAGACAAGTTCAGGTAGGCAGAGACAATTTCACGATGGTCGGATTCCGGCGACAATGCCAGATTCCGGTAATCACGCCAGCAATCCGGCGACCCGTTTTGGACCCAGAATTTGCAAAAGAGATGTTTTATCACATGGGCTTGGTAGACTTTTATCTATTGGACATTTGAAGACTTGACCTAAGAAGAGACATAAAAGGGATAATTTTTACAACTTGGGTATCATGTATTCTTTTTGGAGCTTTGGACTAGGGTTTGGTTTGCTTTCATCTTCTTTAATTCATTATTATTGATTATGATGAACTCCATAGCTATGAGTAGCTAAATATTATATATTGGTTAAGGATGTAGTCCTATTTCTACAACTTGTGCTTGTGTTGTGTATTAGTTTTCTTTCTTGATTATCGTTCACATCTCTACCGTTTTTATGATCACATGATTGATATATTGTGATAGGACTTAGATGTTTGGTTAATTAAGTGGCCAATTAATTGAACATGCATCCTTGTCCATAGCCATTTTAGGGTTTTCATCGAGCGATAACCCTAAATACAAGTAGCATGATATGATTACGGTTTGTAGTGATACACTCTTGTAATCATATGTTGAGTTTGACCATTGTCGAATTGTCATGCGCAATGTATGAAAATTGCATTGATTAGCCTATTCCCAAAATTTAATGCTCCTAGCAATTGAACTTAATTAGTGCAAGACGTTAGGTTATTCTTTAGGTAGAATTCACATACGCAGCTCTAATGTGTGTGTTGATGTACTTCGGAAATTAATAGATTATCTTGCTCTCTTGATACTCTAGGCTTTTGATGATAAAGAGATTAAATTGTAATTCTAACCATATATGAAAGCACTTGTTAAGATTGAAGATGAAATCCTTGACCAATATTCTTAACTCATTGATTACATTCTACTATTTAATTCGCTTTTGATTTACTTTTATTGCTTACATAAATCAGAAATTCCCCCCAATTTGGTTACTTAAGGATCTGAAAAATTAATAACTACAACTGCCTTTCTGTGGAAATGAACTCTTTCTTATCATATATTTTAGAAAAGTGAAATTATTTTTGACGCATACGACAGCGATCAGAAGCGTTTATCGATTCAGGAGACACACCCTGAGCCTTCAGTAACATACAAGGAAATGTATGACTGGGGACTTCTCACCACAGTCCATCTCAAAGGAAACGAATTCAAATGAGCGTTGATTGATGTTGGCACTGTTGTCACTGTTATCCCTCAGAAAACTCTCAGAGCTGGTGGTATTACTCGACAAGAGGCTATTCATGCTCCAATCTCAATCATGGATCATTAAGAGATGCCTAGAGATGCTTATGGATACATTACTCTCAAGATGAACGTAAACTCGACTTGGCAGAAACCAAGTGTTACATAATACGAGAAGATCCAAGATATGATATGATCCTCGGACGTACGTGGATTCATGCTGAAAAGGTAACTCCAACACCTTCAATTGCACATTTCTCTGTTGAGGAAAGATCTGATTCGGAAGAAATAGAGGATACTCCATCGTTTGAGCATCTAAAGGAAGTCAAAACCTTGATGGAGCTAACACAAAAACCTGAGGAAAATGCGCATGCTTTCATCAAAAGGTTCCGCACTCAGGAAAGTCTTATCCCTCCTCATGCGTCCATATTATCAATTTTCAAACTTGCTACTCTGATCCGGGTACTTCACTCCATCAACAACATAGCTATCGAAAAATGCTATGAATAGATAACATCACCTCAGCAATATTTCACAAAGTGGTTAGACGCGGAACCTCTCCGAGTCGAGCATCTCCCTAATACATCCATTGCTGAAATAATAGCTGAACACAACAAGCAGTATCCCAGATATTCTCCCTTGCACGAGTGTCCATACGTGCCTCAAGATTGAAAGGCTCCACAAACGTGGAATCACACTGCATTTGGAGTTCTGAAGCAACAGAAGATATTCAGGGCACAGATGATCAAGCCTAACAATTTCCATGAAGGGGATTTTGTTCTCAAAGCAACTAAGCGTAATTTTCATTATACAAGGAACTCCAACTGGGAAGGACCTTTCATGATCTCTAAGTATGTTGATGGTGGATACTACAAATTAATCAACATGGATGGTAAGGCGAATGTGGCAGTAATACATGATACATGACTCAAAGAATTTGACGCCTAAGATATTGGATCTTTGAGGTATTGGTGTTCAAGGAATGAACGCCCAAAATATCTGAATTTGGCATTTAAGGTTTTCTTTCACTGTATTTCAATTTCCTCCAAAATTTTTGCAACACTTGCATTCAGTAATTTGAGTTCAGCGATTTACTAAAGTTCAGTTTATTTAAAGAAAATCTCTATCATATACAAAATAAAATCCTCAGTCATCTACTTATTCAAAACCAATCAAAAAAATAAAAACCAAAAAATAAAAAACCTCACATCTCTCAGAAGTTCAGAAGTTCAAGAGATCATGGAAAGGAAATCAAAGAAAATCAGCAAAGTAAGATTTTTTGCTCCTCTGCATCCTTCAAGACTTGTAAGCCTTCTCCATCTCCAGCTCTTCAGTCAATCTAGCAATCTTGTCTTCCTTCTCCATCACAGCATCATTGGGAAAGGGTATATTATTCTCATATGAGTCCTTGATAGCATATATCTTCTTACGAAACCACTTCACGTTGAAGCCGAGTCTCTCAGAATTATCCAAGTTGAACTCCCAATCAAAGAGTACATCTTGAGTAACAGTATTTCTAGCTCTAGTGCATATGTCATTTATAACACGCAAGATAACATTTGCTTGCATTGTTAAAGAATAAGCACATTTAGGGTCTCTGGTAAGGATGATGTGACCAAACTTCCTCAATATATTCTCGTACAAGCCTGTATATCCAATAGGAACGCTGAATCCTCCAACTAGTTCTTGGTATGGAAGTGACGCACCAAATTGAGGATCAAAAGCAACTCCTGCACTCGGGTATTCATGCACCACTATGCGAGTTTCCACCATTGGAACAGTCTCGTTTATCTCAAGAGCAGTCTCCTCCATCTCTGGGGAGGTTTCTTCTATCATTGGAGCAGTTTTTTCTATTTCCATCGATGGAGCAAGCTCAGTTTGGTTTATCACAGTTTCTTCCATACGAGGAGTGGTTTCTTCTATCCATAGAGTAATGACGATATGAGCCTCGTTTTCCTTTCTAGCTTCAACAATGACCTCTTCATGATCTTGAGGTGCAGAACTGGTTGTGTTGCCACTTTGATTCATAATGCCGCTCGTACCGTCGTCATCAACTCGGGTATTCTCAACTTCATCATTTGGCACCTAATATGATGATCACACGAGATTAGAGCACTCCAAGCATGAAAAGCAAAGGAAATTATAAATTCAGGATGTAAGTGATATGACATCATCAAATTTAATCATTATACATTCACGACATGAGCAAATAGCGTGAAAGTCATAAAAACACGTTTTCCAACAAGCTCGTATGAGGAGATTTTACACTACCCTGTATAAGACGATGAACTGGTAGAAATTGGTGAAGAATCTAAGTTTGAGTTATATACCATTCTCTTCGTATGGATGTTCTCTACAACATACCAAAGTTTCATAACAATTGTATAAACAACCAAAGAGATGTGTCCAAAATATTGGACTACATGACAGCTGAAAATTTTCTGGAAGTCTCCTGGAAGTTTACTGTTTCGCCGGTTTAGACCTCTAAACATGCTCAATCCTCAAAAATATTCTTTGATAAAGCTTGAAAATTTCCTTGGCATAAGAAAACTGGGGTATACCGTAAAAATCCGACATCGTACGAAGATTCTACAACATTTTTACTAAAGGGCTGAATTCTGGATTTTCTTGTGACGTATTTCTGCAAAACTTTTCGTATATTCACATGGATTCTCATTCATTCATTAATTCTTTCATAAATCAACAATTTTATGCTTCTATGAATAAAATACAAGAGAAATAATTACTTGGGTGGTCTCTGAAGCATTCAGAGAGCCAGAATTGCCCGTATCAGCATTAGGAGCATCATTGCTTTCATTCGGTCTTGAGTTCTGGGAATCTTCTTCGTCACAATCCTCCGAAGATGAACGAGCATCACCAGTACTCTCCATCTCCATGGAAACATCCTTCTGGATGTATTCATAAAAATTATAATTTTATTCACAAACGTTGTGACTAAATGTGGGAAGAGATACTTACATCAACTTCTTATTCAACACTCAATTCAAAAATTGCTTTCCCAGCAGAGAATTGAAGGCCATCTATAGTTGACGGGGTAAAGTTCTGTAACGGAGTAACAAACATTGGTTTTGTGATCCTAATTACATGTAGGAGAAGAAGTCACGGCGAAAGAAATATTTACAACTCACCAAAGAAACTACTGGAGACTTTATGGTGTTAGGCAACATCTTATAATTCGGTCAGAGCAAGGGAACCAGTAATTGCTTCCTTCCACATGCGTACAGTCTAAACGGGTCTTAAGTTATTCAAATGATGGTTTTCTCCTTCGAAAATTCGGAATACACTGATCCATACCCATTTGACGAGCTTCTCTATCGATGTTATATTATTCTACTGAAAGGTCTTCATATATCGTTGATATTAAGTAACTGGGAGTCCAACTCAGCATAAAATATCTCTCGCCATCACTCAGATCCGCACCAGATTTCAAAGTAATACTTTCCCCAGTATTGAAAGTTGTCAATTGAGAAATGCAAGAAGGAATTGACACCCATGGACGAAAATTAAACTCAGACTCATTGTCTAACATATCGACGAGATGTGCCTTAAGTCGAGGCTGTTTTGTGGACCAGCGCATAATCCTGGCATTATCCTTCTCAGAGAAAACATGACGAGCATCAGCATTCAGCCTTTTTAGAATAGTAAGCGGAATGGGTGTATAATTCCTAAAGCGTTCCCACATTAAATCTTGGAGAAACATTGTATTGGCATAGCATTCAATCTTCACAAAGCTGTTTGAGACGCTGGAGTCTATAACCAAGGAGTCTAAGTTAGAGTACAAAGATCCCAAGAATATGCTACATATGGGAAGTTGCTCACCTTGGGCCATCTTAATGGAAAACGGAATCACGAACAGCTTCAAAAAATTTCCACTATCTTCAAACACATCTCTGGACAACCATAAACACAAGAAAGCAACAATAGATAACGTACCGTCGACAGGCCTGTCAGGAGCATTATCTCTTGTCCACCAGTGTGTTAACCAGTGAGCATGACAATATTTGCTGGATACTTTATTAATTTCCTCCATTTCAGCTGTCAAGATGTTAGAGATTGCCGTCTCTTCTGACGAAAGACTCCCAGGAAGATTGTACGTGAATGGAAGATGCAATAAAGCAACTACATCCTCTAAAGTGATGGTAAACTCTCCCCAACTGCATATGAAAGTATGGGTTGGGATGCACCAGCGAGCAAGGAGAGCTACTATACCTCGCACATCGTGAAAGATAAACAAGTCTCCAGATGCTTCAATATCCCTTGTTACCTGTGCACTATCCAGCATGGCTAGAACCCGAGGAAATACCAGCATATGCCTTTCCCATCCAGAATATTTTTCTAAGGGTCTTCGAGAAAGCTTAAATTCTATAATTGAAGCAGAAAAGTGTCTTCGCTGAAGGCAGAATCGGATGGTCGCCCGAGGAGTCACCAATTTCTTCTGAGAAATATCTCTGGGATTTATTAGAATACGAAATGCTGGAGTCTTGAGACGTTTTTGAGGATTATGCTGAACCACAAAAAATGAATCCTCTGTAGTCGGAATATTCTTGATTCCAGGCGTTTCTTCTTCCCTTACTTCACCAATAGAAGTTTCATCCATGTATGCATCATCTCTGGAGGCATCATTATCTTGGGAATTAGACATCCTTGCAAAGTAGATGTAACATCCACACAATACTCTACTTCAGTATATCATCCATACAAGATGCAAACTTCAACAAAACGATGGAATCATGGAACAAAAATGCTCAACTGGTATCTACAAAATTGGTAACTCTTAACTCTTACCTGTTTACGATTCCTCTAATAGTAGTGATTGTTATACAAGAGTTAACACTTCAAATCTTGCTCGCTTCTTCGAACCTATAAAAAATGAGCACAACTTTGATTTTCAAAAAATCAAAACCTGATCATGGACATAATTTTCACTGTGAACATTCACCACTGAGTTATGAAAAAAACTCACACCAAGACAATATTTTATCACAAACAATTGTCTGCTTTTAAAGATCACTCAAAATCAACTTTCGATTTTAACAAAGTAATAAAAAACGTGAATTACTCACGTAAATTTTTTTTTTCAACGTGAGTTTAAAAAAATATATATATATATATATACATCTATAATACAAAACAGAATGAGTTTTTTAGCTTGGACGGTCGGATAACATTTTGAGAGACAAATGTTGCATCCGACCATCACAATCATCCCAGCCAAAGACATCTGACGGATGTAAGATTTGTAACCTCCTTCAATTATAAATATACATTGATTAGATTTCCTCATCATTATGATCATAAAAAAACATTAAATATGACAAAAAAATCAATAAAGACCATCATTTATATATCTTGGAGTTAAACACATGTATAATTAATGTTATTGTCAGTAATAAATTAGTCATCCTTCATTAAACTATAAAGAACGAACAACATTAAAATCTTATCAACATAAGAAAAAAAATATTTTTCATTTGTGAACCAATTAAATATGATAAGGTACCATCAAGAGAAAATTTGAACAATAATGTATATGCATGTTAATTCTAATAGAGTTTAATTTTGAGCAAGAGTGTAAACTAACCATACTTATTAAATAAAGGTGCACAAAGATTACAGTTGTGTACCTTTTACTGTTCCAGTATCGATTTTTATTTGACAAACTCATGTGGTCAATGTTTAGTGGGAACTTTTGAGGAAATTTTGGGTGTCATAATTACCATGCACGCATCCTAGAGTAGATGAGTCATATTAAACCCAAAGGATTTTGTTAGTATTAAGATTTTAAACCATGCCACGTTCCAGAGTTTTACCTGTTTTATAAAATCACAGATGACGAGAGTAAAAATTTATTTAAATTCTATGTAGTAAATAAAACCACAAATTATGTCTTTATCGAAGCTACAGTTAGGGTCTTCAAACGGAGGAGGTAACATATGGTAGTTTTCTTCTTGAAAGTACACCACTAATAGAAGACTCGAGTAATGTAACAGACACTTATACATTTATCACAGATCAGATCAAGGCAATACCAAATTTATAATTATTTGGATGTCAAATATCTAAGATTTTCATAACTACAAGTCTCATGGGTCAGAATAAGTCTTATCGTAGTTTACTGTATTTATTTAAATCATTATGAGCAAAAATTATATCGTCCCATGGTAACGGCACGGGTTATTTCTAGTATGATATATTTTTCGTGAATATTCACGTATTTTAAAAAAAAAATCTCTTTTCCTTCGTACGATCCTCCGTCTTTGAAACGAAGGTTTATTCCGATTTTGTGAAAATTCACACATCAAGGTAAAATTTTATTTTCATGAAAGCTCATAGACAAAATTTATCACTAAAAACGGGTCTATAACAAAAAAAAAATCTCTCCTAAATTAGGGATTATTGCTCGTTTCTTAAATGAACGAACGAACGTACGTTCCTAAAACAAGGGTTTTCTACAAAACTCACGCCTATATATATATATATATATATATATATATATATATATATAATTTTAAAATGAACAACTCATGAACAAGTTATCAACTTCCGAAGAAAAAAAGATTGTGTACCTGGTCGGTGCCGGCCGGAAACTGGTCGGACGAACGGCGGTGATAATTCCCGGTGATATTGTTTCCATCCTCTGCTGCTGGCGTGAAGGAAGTGATGAGGTGAAGGTGATGGTCGGTTATGTAAAGGAGAAATTAAAAAAAAATAGGTATTTATCCCTTTTCTATCAAATTTTATTTCCAAAACCTAGTTCCACAAGGATTTCCTTTCTTGGGCCCGGACCCGTGAATCCTAAACGACCAAGGTTCCATCACCAAATCAGCGGTGCTACACCAATTTACGCTCGTTAGACGATGCTCTATCATACCACTGGGATCTTCGATCAAGCCATGATTCGCTCGTGCAACCGAAAATACGGTAACATTCTTTCTTACGACTAAGTTCAACTACTTATTTCGTCTGTAACTAAAAAATCACCATCTAGTGCTGACCGAGGAACATGACTTTCCCTTACTAAGCAGGGGACTTAATGTTGATGGTGGATTTTCGTCAAAGGCTAAAATCGTAAAACCATAATCTTACACATTCTTGATCCAGCAATCAGATGAGTATTGAGGCTCATGTCTCACATGAAAGCATGAAAGCTTATTCCACAAGAACCTCTGACTGAGTATATTGTCTCTCAAAGCCTACATGAATGTACAGTCTCTCAATTGAGGCAACGACACATTTTATGAATACTGAGCAATTTCAGTAATCACTTTTATTTAGAATCGAACGATTGGACGGCTCCTAGACAGCTTGCCCGCTAGTGTAGAGCGATAATGTCTTCAGGATGTAACAATGTTTTCCCTGACTATATAAAAGACATGCATATAGAATCTTAATGATTGGACGGCTCCTAGACATCTTGCCTGCTAGTATAGAGCGATAAAGTCTTCAGGATACAACAACATTTTCCCTGACTATACATAATAAATATGACACTTCAATTAGCTCATATCGCTCAATTCTTGAATAATTAATGCTCCTAGACGACGTGCTAGTATAGAGCCATCAATTAATTATTTCTAGTCACTGGATTATCAATTGAATTCTTAGAAAATATTTCTATAATTCTTCATAATATTTCATTACTTCAATTCATGGTTCTTCCCAGCAGAATTCCATGGGTTAGTAATAAATATTCAACGTACGGGCATATGAGCCACCATCGAGCAAGCCCCGACCAAAATGGTGCAAGTGTATTCAACAATAATACATTAACGAGCACCTGAATGCACGAACGAGCATTCAAAAATTATGAAGGAACGATGAACCTGTGCAAAATAGGAATTAAAATAATTATAATAAAAAAATATTAATTGGGGCGCTTAGGAAGCAAGCCCACCGGTCGGCAGAACATGCCGTCGTGACTGGACCCATGCATCTTCCCTGTCCTATTTTATTATTTTCCTTGATTTCATGAAAATTCCTTCGTTTGAACAAACTCCTTCGTTTTAAGGAAACTCCTCAGTTTCATGGTGTTTCCTTCATATCAAAGAAATAATAATAAAATTAGGAAAAGTGTCAGGGGACCGGGCTTACTAGTCGTCCGGCCATGCCCTAGCTTTAGCCGGTCCCACACCTTAATTTCTTATTATTTTATTATTATTATTTCCTTTATCTTATGAAACTCCTTAGTTTCATGATATTTCCTTCACACTAAGGAAATAATATAAAATTAGGAAAGCTTATGGGACCGGGGCCACTAACCGGCGACCATTCCCTAGCCATGGCCGGTTGCACATGCCCCTTACTTTATTATTATTTTTTATTATTATTATTTATTTTTTTTAAAAGCAATGTTATTATGATAAACATATTATTATTATAAAGAGTAAAAATTTACATGGGAATAGGTGGGAGTCTAGCAATAATCTTCGCTCCCACGCCTTTTTGAATAACAATGCCGAGCCTATGAAAGAGAGACCCACCAATCTTATGGTTGGCATCATGACTAACTAAGCAATTTCTTAATCGTTTCAGAAAAGAGATAATGTCGACTCCGAGATCACCTAATGTAGTGAAAGCCAAAACGCCAAAACCGTACCCATGAGTCACACGTTTGTCGAGATATTTAGTGCATTTACGAGTTATAGCCGCAGAAATAGCATGCCCCGGTATAAAATTGCGAGTGCTAGCACTTGTGAAGGGAGACGCACCCGTGACATCGAAGCATACATCCTTCCCATCTTCCCAATTATACAAAAGAATATCAACGAGTTTCAAACCATTTTCAGTATCCGACAAAAAACCCAAAGATACTTCCTTCCTCGCCGTCACACCAGCTTTATAACACATATACGCTAAGACATCTCTAGCCAGATCATGTCTAAATTTTGGACACACATCCTTAGTGCAGTGCACCGCATGATCCAAAGATATCCATGGTACGACTAAAACTAGGACATTGACTTTTTTTGGCAAAGAATGGGATGCCTAGCCGATACATGAGCACATAACTGAACTGTCTTGGCCCAACTGTATGATTAAGTCCACTAGTTGGGATGGCTTTGAGAAATTCCATCGCATGTTCAACTTGATTGCACTGCCATAGAATGGCATCTCGCTCAGTTAAGTTGTAGCAGGTAGGAATTCGTTTCTTGACAACACCAAAATATACAACTGCCAGGGACTGCATGTACTTGGGGCAGCATCATTGATGTTGAAGTTGGGAAGAGATAATCCACAAGCTTGAGTGAACGACTACAGAACATGCTGAAACTTATGGCCATAATCTGTATCTGCTGGTAACCGCATGAAAGTGTTTTGAAAATAATGAGTCTGAGCTTGAGAGGCTAAGTAACAATACTACCAGTGTCTTCCATAGTATGAACACCTAAACCTCCATCTTTAATTGGAAAAGTGGAAATACGTTGTTGAACCAAACCAAAACCTGCGCCATCACCCATAATTAACTGCCGCAGGTACTGCATAAGATTTCTATCAAAAACTGAGGTAGCTGCTTGTAAAGCCATAGGACTAGTGGTACGGAGTGCAAAGTAAAGTCCGGAAACACCGGTGCAGTTACGTAAGATAAGAAGCTCACTCTGTGGGTCTTGAAGTTTCCGAACTTTCTGCATTAGCTGTATAGTTTTATCAACCATGTTCATAACTAAATCATTGCAATATTGCATATCTAGACTGACAGGTCCTCCGAGAAGTTTGACTCCACCCGCTGGTTTACTAATATCAGCTGGAAAAACGCCTGCCTCATCTCTCCTGGGGTCAAATGCTGGCCAAAAGATATCTGTTTTCAAGACATTAAGATATAAGCCTCTACAGGGACCTTCCTCTTGTACTATTCTCAAAGATTTAAACACTTCCAATGTGTCACCTGCAAGAGTGCCATCATCTAAATACCATGCATGAAAAACAAGGGAGCAATGAAAAGAAATTTTTTCAGCCAAAGGATGTAAAGCTAATGCAAATAATAGGGGACCAAGTGGATCACCCTGTTGAACATCTTGAGAAGATGAGAGCACTGAGTCGTTGTAATATAATCTGGATGGGGTTGAGTAACAAAACTCTACCCACCTGGAGATGCTCGGGAAATGTTTTCTGACTTCGCTAATCATGGTAGATATATCCACCAAATTGAAAGCATTAGAAAAATCAATCAATAGCATGGTCTTAGTGGTGTCACTACCCTTCATGTACAATAACCTGTTTGCTGAGTGCAAAATCACTTCACCACCACAAGTTATGCCTACAAAAAATTGGTATGTGCCTAAATATGTGGTTAAATCTTTGCAGGCAGATGTTGCAGCTAATTTAGCACACAGTCTTCTCCAAATGGTTCCAACTGAAATGGGCCTTAAACCACCACCAGGTTTGAGCAATGGATTTAGGGGAGCACTAGCAACAAATTCCCAAGAACTGAGGGGCACTTACCTTCCAACCATAAGTTTATGACACCTTCTATGGACTGTAGAAGATCCTCCGCAACGGCTGCAGCATTACCACTCAGTGCATCAAATAAATGTTGAGCTCTAAGAACGTCTCTTCCACATAAGGTGCCCTTAGGGAAACTTCGTAGAGCAGATAAAACATTTTTATCATAAATTGCTAGCGCATGAGTGGAGATTTCTTCAGCAGATATGTAAGGTGGTGGGGCAGGTGGATGTTTTTGCCGAAGCTCGTGCAAAGTGTCTGGAGCTGAGGGTGAAACACCGTTAGAGGAGAGAATACGGATAGCAACAGAGTAATGGCCGTAACTCAACTTTTTCCTGCACGCCAACAAAGTAGAATAAAACTCACGTGACTAGCTAGAAAGGCTTTCTTCTGTACATTAAGCTTTCGCCTTCGCTTACACATATCCTTGAGAAACTTGGCATAAGAGGGAATCTGCTTAATTGCATCTAGTAGTGGAAGGTTGATAGTTACCTGCTTAAAAACCTCCAATATATCATTAAAATTGGACTCCCTCTTAGTTGGAACTAGCAGCTGTGGGAATGGGGCTCTAGGAACAAAGCCGGGATCAATATGACCCTCATTGGTCTCTTTAGAGACTCTATCAGTCTCCTTAGTTTCTGGTTCAGAAGGGTGAACTGCAGCATGTTCACTATCAGGCATGGAAACCTTGTTGTCTATCTCTCTACTACTCCTAAGGGTTTTAATAGCATTCACATGATCAGATGGTCTTCCACCTATTTCATTAATTCCTCTAGGATTGGGTTGAGTCTGACTAGGAAACTTACCTCTTTCTCTTAAAGACTCATTTATCTGACTAACCTGGGTTTTCAACTCGGAAATAGCCTGAGAGTTAGCTTGACCTATTCTCTTATTTTCTTCTAAACCTTGAGAAAGAGATTGCTGAAACTGCACAGTGTTACGAGTTAACAAAGCAAGAGACTCTTCTAAACTCATAGTATTCTTATCCGAAGGGTTCTGAAACTGTGCCGGAGCTGAAGGATTCTTAGTATAGCCAAAACCTGGGGGAACCTGAGCATTACTAGACTGACCTTGATTCTGGCCCTTGGACCAAGAAAGGTTTGGATGGTTTCTCCAGCCAGGGTTATAGGTTTCTGAATATGGGTCAAACTTCTGTCGGTTATCAAACCTAGTGTTGTTATAAAGAGCATTGGCTTGCTCTTCAATAGCATGGCCTTCCCAAAAAGGCTCATTTCTTTCACTACTACCACTAGAATGACCTAATTCTAAGGCTTCTAACCTTTTGACTATAGCTGCTATTTTGGCATCTGACTCATGAGATCCTTCTACCCTATTAACATTTCCTCTACTTAGAAGAATTGTTTTCTTGGGTTCCCTACTAGTTTCCCATTGTTGGGTCTTATCGGTGATTTCATTCAAAAATGTCATCGCTTCATCAACAGTTTTATTCTCAAACCCACCTGTGCATAAGAACTCAACCATGGTTGTTGTTGAATAATCTAATCCCTCGTAGAGGATATGAACTAACCTAACCTTCTCCAAACCATGATGAGGACTTTGAGATATCAAGTCATTGAACCTTTCTAAGTACCTATATAAAGATTCTACCTCTTGTTGGGCAAAAGTACATATTTGTGTCCTAATAGACGATGTTTTATGCCTTGGGAAGAACTTATGTATAAAGGCAGAAGTAAGTTGGTCATAGGTTTCAATTGACTCGAGTCCAAACTATACAGCCAAGATTTGGCTTTATCTTTTAAGGAAAAGGGGAATAACCTAAGTTTCAACGCATCATCACTTAGGTTTTTAATTTTCAGAGTACTACAAACTTCCTCAAATTCCCTAACATGAAAATAGGGGTTCTCATTCTCCTTCCCTAAAAACATTGGGAGCATCTGTAAAGTCCCAGGTTTCAGTTCATAATTTGCCTCGGTTTCAGCTAACTTGATACAAGACGGACGAGAGGTCCTAGTTGGGTTTAGCAAAGCTTTCAAAGTTGCCATTTATGGCACTACCAAAGGACTAGGAGTACTAGGGGTACTTTCCTCACGAAGAAACAGATTCTCAAAACTGAAGTTTCCAAAAACGGGGCTCTCAAAAGAAGAGTCTTCGAGCTCCCCGCCTTCACAAGAAGAACTACTAGGTTTGTCACTAATCAAACGACCTAGAGTGTTTCTTTTCCAAGCCCGTTTAAAAACTTCGGGCATACACTAGAAAAACAAAATCAAAAAGAAAAATCCCTAAAAAGGAAGGGATGTTTTATGCAAACACAAACAAGGCTGACTCCACCACAACAAACCTACTGATTTCTAGCAAACAAAAAGCATGATGGATCCACTTAGAATGCTCTTTCCTGGGGATTGATTGAGAGATCCCAAGCAATTCTTGAGTCATGGTAAAACATCCATTGGGTTCTTTCCAACTTGTTAGTGCCTGATTAATTGCCAAAATTTGGATTTTCTTTCTATTACCAGAATGGGAATCTCTAGAACTTTTTGGCACATAAAGATGCAAGGTGCATACAGGGAGTAAGAGGAGTTGCTACCAAGCTGTTACATCTGAGCAGTGGGAAAGCACATTATCAAGATCCTTTTTCAGGGTTTTAGAAAAGTGTAATCTACATGGTGGGGGGATACTTACAATTGTAGGGATTTGGCTCTGAAGGATAATATTAACCATCTCCACTGTAATGTGCAATGTAGCATCTCCACTGTTAGTATTACTTGACTCTGGACAATCTCCTGTAGTATGGTTTGTGCATAACTGTGGTTTAGTTTCTCCATGAATGATAAAATAAGCACCGGAGCCATTGAAAGGCCCATTCATAAGTTCACAAATATGACTTGGATCACGACACGATTTTCTCCATGCATGTATGTGTAAGCACTTAATGCACTTCCACAACTGCATATCAGCCAACACCCTTTCCCAAGCATTGCAACAGTCCAGATTGGTACGTATCCGCTCCCTGCAGGTTTCCTTTGCCACCTCATTCGAAAAATGCATATCTTTCATATGCCTGTAAATTGCAGTTCTTGCATAATCCCTACCCCAGAACCATCATGACATCCATCATAATTAATAAATGGAAAATGGGCTCGACCATCGTGTGTTGCTGCTAATGCCGATTGTGATGTGGATGCAAACCCAAGGGGATCGATTATCACCCTGAGCAGAGGATGAAGATCTATAAGAACGCCTTAAAGGCATTATGCTTAGTAATATTCAAACAACCACAGTAACAACCCAAGGATTGGGAAACAAGTGAATGAAAAAAGATACCTGAAACTAAAAATCAGAGTTTACTGTATGGGAATTTAAGTTTTCAACACCAATGAAAACTTCGAATTACCATATAATAAAACTCTAATTAAACCTTCACAAAGGATAAACAACCACAAAGCAAACTCAAACTGGTTAGAATGCAACACCACGGAGGACTGAGAGCTATTGATGAAACTTCTCCCTTGCAAACAAACCACAAAACCCTTCCTAAATCCAACTTCAATTACACAGAAAAGTCCTAATTTTAAAACTCATACACCAATGCACCACTGAGGATGAAGAGTTAATTGATTAAAACTGCTCCCTTACAAACAACCCATAATACCCATCCCTAAATCACCTTCAATTTCACACAGCAATCAATCAAATCGAAAAACCTTAACCATGGCTATCACAGAAGTATACTTCAACTTTTCTAAGAACAAAAGGTGAAGAAAAAAAGATGCTTCTCTAAACAGCACTACCCTGCCTTCAAAATTCGAAACCCACTTACCTAACTTGAAGAAACTTCGTCTCAAAGGTCCAAAATAACCAACACAAAAGAATTAAAGCAAGACCCCTTAAAACAATTACAATTTTTACTTACCAAAGATGGAGATAGGAAGAATCTCAACTCAAAATCCCTAAACCAGGACTTCAAGAACAAATTCCTTATACTGTCTTCAACCAAAACCCTCTTCCTCGACACAAATTCTTAATACTATCTTCAAACTTCGAAAACACCCATCCACAACAATTAACCCCTGGTGACAATCTTGGAGAAACTTCATCTCAAATAAACAGTTTTGGAATCTACCAATTGAATTAGTAAACTAATTCCCAGAAAAAGAAACCTTAACCCGAATTATGTTCTTGTTGATGAGCAATCTTCAAACTATAATTCTATTAAATTCACAAAACCCTAAATTTCAATTACA
Source organism: Papaver somniferum (assembly GCF_003573695.1). Taxonomy (NCBI): domain Eukaryota; kingdom Viridiplantae; phylum Streptophyta; class Magnoliopsida; order Ranunculales; family Papaveraceae; genus Papaver; species Papaver somniferum. The sequence continues at coordinate 48,927,621 of NC_039365.1, forward strand.
ACACCACTGATTCTGAATCAACAAACACACACAGAGAAGAAAAACTCAGTAGGAAAAATCGAGAGAGAGGAGAAAAAAACGAGAAGAAAAACTCAGTTGGAAAAAACGAGAGAGATGGGAAACTGACAAGAAACTAGTTGGAAGTCTAAAAACCGGTTTCCTTCATCTCATGGAAACTCCTTCGTTTCAACAAACTCCTTAATTTCATGATATTTCCTTCAAATCATGAGAATAATATAAAATTAGGAAAAGTTCCATGAGATCGGGCTCATTATCCGGCCGGCCATGGCCGGTCCCACAATAATTCCTTATTTTATTATTATTATTATTTCTTTCATCTTACGAAGTTCCTCAGTTTGAGCAAAACCCCGATTTCTTCATATTTTCCCAAATGTTGCTCAAATGCACATAGTAAAATATCAAAATTCTTAGGATTGAGACACGGACACTCTGGTGACATGGGAATATTACCTTAACCAACCAAGGTTTCTCTTTTGCTTGCAAGATGTCGGTCTCACATATTTTCATAATTTGACCTAATTTGTTCATATTAGGTTCAAACTCTTCCAAACAACTTGGACTTTCTTCAAACGATCCTTAGTCGGTCCCATGACCAACCAGGGTCGGTTCCATGATCCCTTGGTCAGTCCCTCATTCTGTCATAATTAGGTTTTATCGCATTATTTCAATAAATGATTAAACCAGCGTTTAATCATCCTTTCACCAACTGGTATTCAAGAGACTTTGGTGCTGGCCCACTCGAGCATTTGGGAGCTACATGATCAGCCCATCATCCCATGTAGTCGTTCCCTTCTTCACTCCGTGGTTGATTTTCAATAAATCTTCAATTGATCAGCAATTGATCAAAATGAGAGTATCGAATCCAAGGTTCATAATTCCAGACTCAAACACTAATAATTTATGTTGATCCCGTAATCAACACTTTAATTATTATACTCGGTCCAGTTACCAGTATCTTAAATTAATATTTTTATTTGGTCATGCTACCAAATAATTCATCAAACGAGCAACATATGCTCAGATGGGGAATATTTGCCCAGTATAGAAATATTGGTTCAACTATCAATATTCAACGGTTCATTGAACGAGCAATATTTGCCCACATTAACTATCAACATTCATTCAAAAATTATACCTCTGTCTCAACAGACATGTTCAATTCATGAGTTCTATAACATTTGTGAATCATGTTAAACTCAGCAATACATCGTCTCATCAAGTCAACAACTGATCAATACGCCTGCCTTGCAGACTCCACAATCACGAGACATCAATCGTGTCACATGGGGGATATCAACTAGGGTTTTGGTCTGGCGATCTACAACACGTGTGTTCATCCGCGATGAGAATGTGAGGAAGTCGTGCAAACAGTTAGAGGAGTTAGCAAAGTAGTGGGTGGAAAATCAAACAAGTTTCCACACGATGAGCAACTGGTTTTAACACGATTTCCCACTTCCCCACTCTTTGACTCCAGCAGCTGTCACACTTCGTGGGATCAATGTGTCTACTACTTCTGGTAATATAAATAAGTCCCTGAAAATAATTGAAAGGAGAAGAATTCTGATCCGAGTTATCAGTCTCAAGAATTCGATCAATCAACCAGAACTTATTCGAACTCAACAGTTCAAACTTGCAGAAACCTTATACACATTCACAATCCTTGATCACCATTGATCTCACACATTTCTCAGCTTCCCTCCTACAGATCGACCCATCCTTTCTTGTGACCAAATTGATTTTGGAACGACCATTGTCTTGGTTTAGGCCGAAGTCTTACAGATTAATCTCTCGAATTCAAGCACTCCCTTTTTGCAATGCATTTGTGTGAGCTTAAGCAGTTTTCTCGGTTCGAGGAGTCTCCTCCGCACGGTCGTCTCCTCAATTCCTTAAAAACCAGCAAATCGTTTTTCCCCATCTACAGCGCCATAATTCAATCATTTGATAAAAAAGAAAGAAGGTGCAACCATCATTCTAATTTTCTAGTTACATTGTCGATAAATTATTTCGTACGTGTGTCTTTATAGGAAAAATATTTTATTCTTGGGATTCTTGGATGGGTGTTGGATTCGGTCAAAATTGGTTAAATAACCGGTGGTAATCAAATCAGGGAAGATATTCTAAAATAGGAAAAATATTCTATTCTTGGGATTCTTGGATGGAAGAGACGTGCATGGGTTGATTCTATTGGCTGGAAACAATCCCTACAGCTCAAGGATGACGCGTGAGAAGAGATAAAACAGGGAACAATCCGTAACAAATCAGAGAATTAAAGAAAAAATATTTCGGAATATTTTCTTTAATGGCCGGATATTCTTGGAATTATTACGAGGATTTGAGTGACATGTTGTGTATAAATAGGTCCCTAATGTCGAGAAGGAGGAGCTAGCGAAGTTTAGAGAGAATTGGGAGAGGTTTAGAGCACTACAGAGCAAGAAAATTGAAGTTGCAGAGATTCTGGTTCTGCTGCTGCTGCTGCTCGAGGAGGAAGAAGAAGAGGAAGAACAGACTACCAAAGGCAGTCGTTTACCAACAAAGACAACGACTGTCGTTCGTGGGTCATAGTTTTTCAACGACAACAGCACTTTATCTCTATCGTTGATTTTGGACGCCTTCTGTGGGTCGCAGAATCCTGTTTTATATCATTTTCTTGTCTTTCTCTTCATTGTAAAACTCTTTTGAGCATCAATGAAATATTTTGAGAGGTTTTCCAACATGATCAGCGGCTAAAATACCTGGTGATTGAGGCAATGGAGGATCTATTCACTCATGTTTGATTGGTAATATTTTTATTTATAATTTCGTTAATTATTTATTTTATTTAATTCACTTGGATAAAAATATAAAAAAAGGGATAAAATGGTTTTCTTAATTATTTGTGAATCAGTTTGATGTTTTATGCTTAGAATATATTCTTTGATAAATCATGCTTAAGGATTACAACTTAATATTTGGACACCTTTTAAATTAAAAAGTGATTTAATAAGAAAAAGAGCTTAATAATAATTTCTGAAATATTATTTATAACCAATCAACTTGAAGTAATAGTGAATCCTGAGCCTTAATCTTTCTAAAATCTTGACATTACTATTAATTTCCTTCATTTATTTATTTGTTTAAATCTTAAAAAAAAAGAGTTACTTTCACAAGTTCGAAAAGAACCCAGTTTTCACCACTATCTACAACAACATTTGAAAATACATCAAATTTTTGGCGCCGCTGCCGGGGACCTGTGCTTAGGTAGAATTTTTTTTTTTAGGTTTATTATTTTTTTTTTTAGAATTGTTTGTTCCTTTTTACGTTTCTTTTTGTCTTTATTTTGCAGGTTCAAAGTGAAAACTAAGGACTTGGAGAGGAAAAAGCTTAAAGCGAAAAGCGAAAAGAGAAGAAAAGAGGACAATTTTAGGATTTAATTTTTAATTCTTTTTGAGTGTGTGAGGAAAACTGTAATTTTATTTTTATTTATTTTTTTTCTTTTTGAACTTTAAATTGGACTGGACATTTGGACTTTAATTTTTAAACCCTACGGAAGGGTACCCTTAAATACAAACTGTGTGCAGGGAAGGACGGTGATTACAATATCACCTCGGCCCTTCGGGTTCGCACACGACATAGGAGTCGTGGCCCGAGTCGACGACAACGGTTCATCCCCCATCTGGTACGGGAGGTAAGTCCAATCGAAACACTCGCGAATCCCCTGCAAGCGAGTTACTGTACTCCTTAAGGTGCTAATTGTTTGAGGACGAACCAGACTGTCTTTATTTTCCTAGTAAAGGGCAAGGCCTGGCCTAAACAAGATAAGGGTTCGGATTTCATCACCGCTCCCTTCTTGCCCGCTTTAGGAGAACAAAACCTAATGCGAACCCAAGCTTTAAAATCTGATTAGAAAGAGACCTATAGGGTATCGAGCTTGTTAGGAAAAAATTTCGAAGGATATTGGTTATTCTTTTAGCATACTTCGAAGTTCATGACGGTTTCTGTGAGTTGAATGCGTGACTGCGCCGCCTTGTACTGCGGTGAGGCCTTGGGTATCAAAGCTCCACTAAGCTTCCCTCGCCTCGATTCAACTTACTTTGATTCGGATTGATTCCTGAGGGGTTTGCTTAAATTGTAACGAATTCCCTTTCGAGATATAGAAGCTAGTCTAGAAACAATCTAAGTGAGCCATCATGCTTGTTGTTTGCTAGAAATCTCTAGGTTTGCTGTGGTAAAGTTGAGTCAGCTTGCTGTGTGATTGCTAGAACCTTCCTGATAGGATTTTTATTTCTTTTTGATTTTTTTAGTGTATGCCCGATTTTGTTAATAGGGCTTGGAAAAGAGATACTCTAGGTCGATTGATTAGCGAAAAACCTAGTAGTTCTTCTGATATAAGCAGGGAGCTCGAAGATTGTTCTTTTGAGAGTCCTGTTTTTGGAAACTTCAGTTTTAAGAATCTGTCTCTTCGTGAGGAAAGTACCCCTAGTACTTCTGTTGTGCCAGCGATGGCAACTTTGAAAGATTACATGTTCCCAACTAGGTCCAACCGAGCTTCGTGCATTAAATTACCAGCCACTACGGCTAATTTCGAGATAAAACCTAGTATTCTTCAGATGATCCCTATATTCTTAGGAAAAGATGATGAGAACCCTTATTTCCATATTAGGGACTTTGAGGAAATTTGTGGGACAATTAGAATAAAAGACCTTATTGATGAAGTCTTGAAACTTAAGATTTTTTCCTTTTCCTTGAGAGATAAATCCAAGACCTGGCTGAACAACCTACCATCTGAATCCATAGAAATATGGCAGGAACTTATCGATGCCTTCTATATGAAGTTCTACCCTAAGCATAAAACTGCAACTGTTAGGCAGAAAATTAGTGCTAGTGTGCAACAAGAGGGAGAGTCTCTTTATAGATTTTTAGAGAGATTCAATGATCTCCTATCTCAGTGTCCTCATCATGGATTTGATAAGATGAAACTAGTACAAATTATTTATGATGGTTTAGACTATTCGACCAAAGCCATGGTTGAGTCTATGTGCGCTGGTGAGTTCACTAGTAAAAATGTTGATGATGCTTTTACCTTCTTAGAAGTTATCGCTGAAAAATCCCAACACTGGGAATCTTGTGTTGAACCTCCTAAAAGACTCTTGGTCAATAAAAGTAGCACCAATATGGTAGATACGATTTTTGCATCTGATGCTAAGTTTGCTGCTTTGTCTAGAAGGTTAGAGGCTTTGGAAATGGGTCAGTCTAAAAATAGGTCCCTTGTTGAACCTAATAGAGCCTCTCAAGTCTCTAGTTGAGGAATAGAGTCCGATAATTCATTTTGGGAAGGTCAGGTTAGTGAAGAGCAAGCTCATGCTGTCTATAACAATGCTAGGTTTGAGAACCGTCAGAAGATTGACCCATACTCAGAGACCTACAATCCTGGTTGGAGAAAACATCCTAATTTTTCTTGGTCTAAGGGTCAGAATCAAGGACAGTCTAGTAATTCTCAGCCTCCCCCGGGATTTGGTTTTAAGAACTTTTCGGGTCAAACTCAGTTTCAGAACACTTCTGAGAAAAAGATCTCTGCCTTAGAGGAAAATCTCATAATGCTATCAAAGAACCACATGAGCTTTCAACAAGAAACTAGGAAAGAATTGAATGATAATTCTCAAAGTCTTGCCGAATTAAAACTTCAAGTAGGACAAATATCTAAGTTTATAAGTGAGAGAGAAGATGGAAAGTTCCCTAGTCATACTGAGCGTAATCCCAAAGGGGAGAAATCGTACAATCATGTGAATGCTGTCACAACCCTTAGGAGTGGAAAGAAAGTAGACAACAAGGTTGCCATGCCTGATAGTGAACATGTTGTAGTTCACCCGTCTGAACCATAGAATGAAGAGACTGATAGAGTCTCTAAAGAGACCAATGAGGGTCATGTTGAGTATGATTTTGTTCCCAGAGCCCCATTCCCACAACTGCTAGTTCCGACTAAGAGGGAGTCCAACTTTAATGATATATTGGAGGTTTTTAAGCAGGTTAATATCAACCTTCCATTATTAGATGCAATTAGGCAGATTCCCTCTTATGCCAAGTTCCTTAAGGACTTGTGTACGCGAAAGCGTAAGCTCATTGTCCAGAAGAAAGCCTTCATAGCTAGTCACGTGAGTTCTATTATTCAGAATACCACTACTCCTAAGTATAAAGACCCAGGGTCCCCTACCATTTCTTGTACAATAGGTAAGTACCGTGTTGATAAAGCATTGCTTGACTTAGGAGCCAGTGTGAACTTACTGCCATACCATGTGTACCTTAAGCTAGGACTTGGTGAGATGAAACCTACCCAGATGACACTTCAGTTAGCTGATAGGTCCGTTAAAATTCCTCGTGGTGTGATCGAGGATGTTCTCATAGAGGTCGACAAGTTTATATATCCGGTGGATTTTGTTATCCTGGATACCCAACCTGTCCCTGACCCAGAGAACCAAATACCAGTGATTTTAGGTCGCCCGTTTTTAGCTACATCCAATGCGATCATTAACTGTCGAAATGGTATTATGAATTTGTCTTTTGGTAATATGACTATTGAGCTGAACATTTTTAATATTAGTAGGCTACCCTCTGAACTAGATGACTCGAATATAGAAGAGGTGAACATGATAGGAACATTAGTCGAGGAGTCATTACCAAACACTTTGTTAGAAGATCCATTAGAGAAATTCCTAGCTCACTTTGGGATTGATTTTGATGATGATAATGTGATTAATGAGGTGAATGCTTTGTTAGATTCAACCCCTTTGTTAGATACTAGTAATGGATGGAAACCTAAGTTCGAACCACTACCAGTTTCTAAGTCTACCCTAGTTCCTTCTTTATAAGAGCCTCCTAAGTTGGACCTAAAACCATTGCCAGATACCCTGAAGTATGTGTTTTTAGGCCCGTCTGAGACTTTACCTGTGATTGTTTCTTCCGACTTGGATAGAGATCAGGAAAGTAGGCTAGTAACCGTCCTTCAAAACAACAAGGAAGCTTTAGGGTGGACCATAGCAGACATTAAGGGTATAAGTACTACTATTTGTATGCATCAGATCTATTTAGAAGAAGACACCAAACATTCTAGGGAGATGCAACGTCGACTAAACCCCAATATGAAAGAAGTAGTTCGAACTGAGGTAAGCTACTAGATGCAGGCATTATCTACCCTATCTCAGACAGTAAGTGGGTTAGCCCCGTTCAGGTTGTTCCCAAGAAATATGGTATTATTGTAGTCCAGAATGATAACAATGAGTTAATCCCGACCCGAGTGACCACGGGTTGGCGTGTTTGTATTGACTATAGGAAATTGGACAAGGTCACTAGGAAGGACCACTTTCCCCTTCCCTTCATCGACCAGATGCTAGAGAGATTAGCTGGACATAGTCACTACTGCCTTTTAGATGGCTACTCTGGATATAATCAGATCGTTATTGCCCCAGAAGACCAGGAGAAAACCACTTTTACCTGTCCCTTTGGTACCTTTGTGTATAGACGCATGCCTTTCGGGCTATGTAATGCCCCTGCAACTTTTCAGCGTTGCATGATGAGAATATTTTCTGACATGGTAGAACGGTTCTTAGAGGTCTTTATGGATGATTTTTCAGTGTTTGGTTCGTCTTTCGATGAGTGCTTGCATCATTTGTCATTAGTTTTGACTAGGTGTAAGGAAAAGAATTTAGTGCTTAATTGGGAGAAATGTCACTTTATGGTTCGTTCAGGAATTGTTCTAGGGCATATTGTATCTTCAAAGGGTATAGAGGTAGATAGAGCCAAAGTTGACCTTATTAAAACTTTACCTGTCCCAAAAACCGTAAGAGATATTAGGTCATTCTTAGGGCATGCTGGTTTTTATCGTCGTTTCATTAAGGATTTTAGCTTGATGTCTAGAACTCTTTGTAATTTGCTTGCAAAAGATGTTAAGTTTGTCTTTGATGATGCTTGTTTAGAGGCTTTTGAGAAGCTTAAGTCATTAATCACTACCGCCCCCATAGTCCAGGCACCCAATTGGAACCTACCCTTTGAGATCATGTGTGATGCTTCAGATTATGCTATTGGTGTTGTGTTAGGTCAGCGAGAAAATAAGTTACTTCATGTGATTTACTATGCTAGCAAAACTCTGAATGATGCCCAGTTGAACTATACCACTACCGAGAAGGAACTATTAGCCATTGTGTTTGCCTTAGACAAGTTTAGACCATATCTCTTAGGTTCTAAGATCATCATATATACTGATCATGCTTCTTTAAAATATCTTTTGTCTAAGAAGGATACTAAACCTAGATTGATTAGGTGGATTCTGTTGTTGCAAGAGTTTTCTCCAGACATTAGAGACAAAAAGGGTGTCGATAATGTTGTAGCAGATAACTTGTCTAGGCTAGTTGTTAGTTCCCCAGATGATTCCCTTCCTATAAGGGATAGCTTTCCTGATGAACAATTGTTCTTTGTTACCCAATTACCTTGGTATGCGAATATTGTGAACTATCTTGTTACTGGTCGAATGCCCCAACATTGGGGTAAACAAGATCGTTCTAGATTTTTAGCTGAGGTTAAGCACTTCTTTTGGGATGATCCTTATTTGTTTAAGTATTGTCCAGACCAGATTATTAGGAGATGTATACCTGAGAGTGAACAGTCCAGTATTATTTCCTTTTGTCATGATCATGCTTGTGGGGGTCACTTTAGTGCTAAGAAAACTGCTGCTAAGATATTGCAGTGTGGATTCTATTGGCCTTCGTTGTTTAAAGACTCCACAGTTACTGCGTTACTTGTGAACGATGCCAGAAATTAGGAACCATTTCCCGTAGGAACATGATGCCCTTGAACCCTATTTTAATTGTTGAGGTCTTTGATGTGTGGGGTATTGACTTTATGGGTCCGTTTCCTAATTCTTTTGGTAACCTATACATCCTTGTCGCCGTAGACTATGTCTCCAAGTGGATTGAGGCGGTTGCGTGTAAAACCAATGACCATAGGGTTGTGATTGAGTTCTTGAAAAATAATATACTTACACGTTTTGGTACACCGCGAGCTATAATTAGTGATGGAGGGTCGCACTTTTGTAATGGGCCTTTTAGGCTTATGAAGAAATATGGTATTACACATAAGGTAGCTACCCCGTATCATCCACAGACTAGTGGTCAGGTAGAGGTTTCCAATAGGGAGATAAAACGTATATTAGAGAAAACAGTTAATCCTAATCGGAAAGACTGGTCGTCTAGGCTTACTGATGCCTTATGGGCTTACCGTACTGCGTTTAAGACCCCATTGGAATGTCGCCTTATCGGCTTGTTTATGGAACATGTCACTTACCTGTTGAGTTAGAACATAGAGCTTATTGGGCTGTTAAGCAGCTAAATTTTCACTTGAGGCAGGAGCCCATAGGAAACTCCAGCTCAATGAGTTGGACGAGATTCGTATAGATGCTTACGATAGTGCGAAGAGTATAAGAACAAAATGAAACTTGTGCATGATAGAAACATTTTACGGAAGTCATTTTCTCCAGGTCAAAAAGTTCTTCTGTATGATACCCGCTTGCATCTTTTCCCTGGGAAGTTACGTTCTCGGTGGACGGGTCCTTTTATTGTTCGCACTGTTTTTCCTCATGGAGCTGTTGAGATCGAGACACCGGATGGTAGTAGTTCTTCGAAGGTTAACGGTCAGAGATTGAGACCCTTTTTAGAGCCCTTTCCTACAGGTGATGTTGAGGAGGTCCCTCTGGAGGACCCTGTTTACCCTTGATTGACCATCGAGGCAGTTGTATGTTGTATATTAGTTTTTGATTTTCTTCACCCAGGTACTATCTTTCCAACTTCTCCTCGTGTTATTTTACTTTTGGTACTGCTCTTTAATTAGAAACATTGAGGACAATGTTAGATTTAAGTTTGGGGGTGGGGAAGAAACTTTTTGTTAGCTTTTAGTTGCAATAAATAAACTCCAGAGCCTAGAAATTTATGCGTATTCAGGATGGCACTAACTAATGTAAGTGGATGGAAGCATCTTGGTTGTAGGAGTTGAGGAACCAATCTGAATAGATGGAAACATCTAAAGAGTCTATTCATAAAAGCACAGAGCTCAGGTGTTAGAAATAACATGATAGTTTCACCATATCTCGTTGAGTCCTTTTCACTTCTATTTTTATTTTATTTTGTTTTAAACTATGTACTCTAAGTGATTAGGTGGGGCTCACGATTCAAGTTGTTACCAATGCTAGGGTGAATTAGAGTGATTGAGATATATATAAGAAAAAAAATTGAGACCAGACCATTTGACCAAAAGGAATAAATTCAATAAAGTCGACCACTGGTACCCTTGTATATGCCAGTTGTGTTGACCTAGAGTTAGGTTATCGACCACTGGTTCCCTTGTATATGTCAGTGTGTTGATATTAGTCAGACTAGTATCTCAATCCATTAAGATAGGTTCATTTTGGCGGAGGCCTTCAGATAGATATGGGAAACGCCGTCCACTTAGTAAACATCAAAACCATCTATTTTTTTCTATATCCATCTCTTAATATTTCCATGTGATTAGTTTGACTCCGAATATGATGTCCATAGTGCAAATATCTGAGTAGATCTCTGTCACTTATATATGAATTTTAGTATGCTTGAGTGCAAACTCGTGTACATCAATTGGAATTTCGCATCAGGGTACTTCCTCTTGTAGTCAATAAGTATGCCAACCAAGGAGATTCTTTAGTGCCTTCCAAGGTTCACCGTAGACAGCTAGGGTCTGGAGTATAAAGGTTTTGCGGGTACACCTCTGGTAAACCCTCCGGAGACAACACTCCGCCACTAGGGCCACCTAGTGGTTTAACGGCTTGCTGCACGTGCTAAGTGTAGTCTTTTTACTTTCTAGATTAGATTTGCTCGAGGACTAGCAAATAATAAGTTTGGGGGGTGTTTCATAGACACATTTTTGTGTCTAATTTGTCCTCAATGTCCGTATTGTTGGAACTCTATTTTTTTACTAATATTGTGTTTTTATGTATTTTTAGGAAATAAACATTTTTGGAAAATTCGGCTCGAAAAGTTGATTTTGGCACCCCCGGAGGACAAGTGTTATTCGGACTCTCGCTTTAGGATAAGGGGTAACCTAATTACTAAGGGGCACCCCCAGGTCACCCCCCAAGGAAGATGCTATTCGCACCCCAGTTCTGGTTAGGGGGAGGACATCTTCTTCCCAAATTCAAAAACCAAAAATTGGCGGGAAAAATTGTTCTTGAACTGTCGTGACTAGGGTTGAGGATTTGAAGGTGTTCCAGTGAGATTCAATGGCCCAAATTAAATGGGTTTGTTCCTAGGGCCTAGATAGAGCTGGTATGGGTGTTGGATTCGGTCAAAATTGGTTAGATAACCGGTGGTAATCAAATCAGGGAAGATATTCTAAAATAGGAAAAATATTCTATTCTTGGAATTCTTGGATGGAAGAGACGTGCATGGGTTGATTCTATTGGCTGGAAAGAATCCCTACAGCTCAAGGACGACGCGTGAGAAGAGATAAAACAGGGAACAATCCGTAACAAATCAGAGAATTAAAGAAAAAATATTTCAGAATATTTTCTTTAATGGCCGGATATTCTTGGAATTATTATGAGGATTTGAGTGACCTGTTGTGTATAAATAGGTCCCTAATGTCGAGAAGGAGGATCTAGCGAAGTTTAGAGAGAATTGGGAGAGGTTTAGAGCACTACAGAGCAAGAAAATTGAAGTTGCAGAGATTCTGGTTCTGCTGCTGCTGCTGCTGCTCGAGGAGGAAGAAGAAGGGGAAGAATAGACTACCAAAGGCAGTCGTTTACCAACAAAGACAACGACTGTCGTTTGTGGGTCATAGTTTTTCAACGACAACATCACTTTATCTCTATCGTTGATTCTGGACGCCTTCTGTGGGTCGCAGAATCCTGTTTTATATCATTTTCTTGTCTTTCTCTTCATTGTAAAACACTTTTGAGCATCAATGAAATATTTTGAGAGTTTTTCCAACATGATGAGCGGCTAAAATACCTGGTGATTGAGGCAATGGAGGATCTATTCACTCATGTTTGATTGGTAATATTTTTATTTATAATTTCGTTAATTATTTATTTTATTTAATTCACTTGGATAAAAATATAAAAAAAAGGGAAAAAATGGTTTTCTTAATTATTTGTTAATCAGTTTGATGTTTTATGCTTAGAATATATTCTTTGATAAATCATGCTTAAGGATTACAACTTAATATTTGGACACCTTTTAAATTAAAAAGTGATTTAATAAGAAAAAGAGCTTAATAATAATTTCTGAAATATTATTTATAACCAATCAACTTGAAGTAATAGTGAATCCTGAGCCTTAATCTTTCTAAAATCTTGACATTACTATTAATTTCCTTCATTTATTTATTTGTTTAAATCTTAAAAAAAAAAGAGTTACCTTCACAAGTTCGAAAAGAACCCAGTTTTCACCACTATCTACAACAACATTTGAAAATACATCACAGTCCATACCGAAGTTAGTTTGTAGTAGGCTAGTGTCTGTAGTGGCTTAATACAACGTGTGTTCAATCTGGACTTGGTCCCGGGGTTTTTGTGCATTTACGGTTTCCTCGTTAACAAAACTTTGGTGTCTGTGTTATTTCTATTCCGCATTATATTTTTTTATATAATTGAAATATCACAGGTTGTGCGTTGTTTAATCAATTAGAATATTCGACCTTTTGGTTGTTGATTTAAATTGATTGGCACTTGGATATTGGTATTTGATACCATCGAATTTATCTCTTTAGTATTTGATAAATACTCGCAGATTTATATTTGCTTGAGTATAGATCAAATCGAGAGATTGAGATATTAACTCTTTGATCTACGTTTTTAAGATTGAGTCTTATTAATTCTCTTAAAAGTATATTAGAGTTTGTCCATACATATTGCTAAAGAAATATTGGGTGTGGATGTTGTACTCCCGCTATTTCAATTGGTATCAGAGCAGGCAAACACGTTTAATACCTTATAAGTCTGTGTTTGTAGCAATCTGACTCTATGGACAGAGGTGTTATCTCAATAAACGTACCACCAATCTTCGATGGCTCTAATTACTTATGGTAGAAAATTTCTATGCGAGCTTTTCTTCAAGCACGTGATTTTCAATCATGGGTATATTTAGTTAATGGCAAAAATGCTCCCGTTGTGGCAGTTGGAGATGTAAACATTCCCAAGGACATTAGTGAATACACCCCTGCCGAGATAAATACTTCAACACCACCACACACCACCACCACCGACCACCAACCACCGTTGTCGACCACCACCACTGCCTCCCACCATCACCACCTCCCCAACACATCCATATCTGTATGGAAAATGTAACGAGAAGTTAATTACATTTCTATATGGCATGTGTACCCAAAAGTTACACATCCATATGGCATGAAAAGGTTACATATAGGCATATGGCATGTGTAATTAAAAGTTACACATGCATATGGTGTTAGAGCATTGCTCGGTCGAACTCGCATGCGTTGCTATCTTAAGCATGTTTGTCAATGTTAGTGATCAAAACTATAAGTCTTGATTTCTAGTCTACTATAGCTAAGTCTCGGACTAGGATAGAAAGTATAGTTGAGCTTAAGAACTCCATGGAGGATCATCATACAAGACGAAGAAACTCAAGGAACTGGTGGAACTTCATCGACAAAAAGGTATGTGGAGACTTTAACTTATCTATCACTCAGAATTCTATCTATTTTATCTCCTATCTTGAGACAAAAGTCGTTTTGCTATATAGACTTTGATTATACACATTTGGTATTTCGAGCTGAGTTTAACTCGCCCATTTATTTCTTGAAGTATGTGTTGGTAAGCTTTAGCTTTGGCCAAGTTCATCTTTACCTAGTGACGAAAGTCATGTTATGTTTCAATCACTTTGAAAATTGCTCTGACGAAAAATGGTTTGTGAATAACAACTATATAACGTCCTCTGAGAAAGTTTTAATGATTGAAATGAGAGTTTAGATTATATAACCAATGATGGATATAAGCATTGTTGTGGAAACACATATATGTATAAGTCTTTATTCCATGAACCGAAGTTTGCGAACTTTGTTGATCAAGAGAACCGGAATAGTGGCATGATCTAAGTCCGCGAACTGGCGGAAGTTCTCGACCCGAAAAAATCTGTTGGAGTTTGAGAACTCCTTCCGAGAACCTAAGTCCGCGAACCCAGTCCGCGAACTTGAGTTAGGTTATATCTAAATACGATTGTTTGTGAACTCATGTTTATATAAACTAAGGAATGCTAATTGCAAACCGTGGCTATAAAGTTCATGAACCGATTCGAGTAAATCAAATCGTTTTTTCTTCAATTATGTCTTGTGTAGTTACATAAGATTTCCTTGCAATTGAACAACTCACTAACTAGTTCATTTGAGTCATTTGAACTAGTTATGGTGAAGAAGAATATGGTTGATATGAAAGTGCTCATATGGCTAACCATTTGGTTAACTATTGTTGAACCAACAAATGTACATGTTTGGGTACGGTTACACAAACCTTGAAACGTGCATTTCATTTGTGTGTAACAAGCTAGGTTTTTGATCTAACGGTTGAAAGATATTAGCTAGAATCTAATCAGGTTTTCATCTAACGGTGAATATTGAATGCTTTGTTACGAAGATAAATTGATTGCAAACCCTGATTTGAAAGACTATATAAGGATCAAGCAACTGGGAAACCTAATCCCCCCACTTTATGTGTGATACTAGTTGTGCTAAGCTAGAGTCCATTCTCCTTTAACCTTTGGTTTCTTCTTCTAAACCAGGTTAACGACTTAAAGACTTCATTGGGATTGTGAAGCCATACTGATACTACTTTCTTGTAGTTGTGTGATCTGATCATGTTATTTCTATCGTACGAGTACAGTCGCAAAGATTGGCTTGAGATTGATATCTCTGTTAGGCAAGATATAAAAGTAGTCACAAACATCTTTGTCTCATAATTTGTGATTCCACAATATCTTCTTTCGCCTCGTCGATTAAGATTATTGTGAGGTGATTAATATTACTAGGTTGTTCTTCGGGAATATAAGTCTGGGTTATCAATTGGTTCCTGTTCACCTTGATTTATTAAAAGGTGAAAAAAAAACTTTTGGGTATTTCTGTGGGAGACATATTTGTTCAATTTTATAGACTTTTCTGTGTGAGACAGATTTTTTTTATCAAGTCTTCGACTTTGGGTCGTAGCAACTCTTATTTGTGGGTGAGATCATCTAAGGAAATCAAGTGCATAGTATCCTGCTGGGATCAGAGACGTAAGGAGCGCAATTGTACCTTGGATCAGTGTGAGATTGATTGGGGTTCAACTACAGCTCAGACCGAAATTAGTTTGTAGTAGGCTAGTGTCTGTAGCGGCTTAATACAGTGTGTGTTCAATCTGGACTAGGTTCAGGGGTTTTTCTGCATTTGCGGTTTCCTCGTTAACAAAATTCTGGTGTCTGTGTTATTTCTATTCCGCATTATATTTTGTTATATAATTGAAATATCACAGGTTGTGTTGTTCAATCAATTAGAATATCCGACCTTTTGGTTGTTGATTTAAATTGACTGACACTTGGATAGTGGTCTTTGGTACCATCCAAGTTATCTCTCTAGTATTTGATAAAGACTCGTAGGTTTCTATTTGCTTGAGTATAGATCAAATCGAGAGATTTAGATATTAACTCTTTGATATACGTTTTTAAGATTGAGTCTTATTGATTCTCTTAAAAGTATATTAGACTTTGTCCATGCAGATTGCTAAGTGAAATATTGGGTGTGGTTGTTGTACCCCGCTTTTTCAATTGGTATCAGAGCAGGCAAACACGTTTAAGACCTTACAAGTCTGTGTTTGTAGCGATCTGACTCTATGGACAAAAGTGTTATCTCAATAAACGTACCACCAGTCTTCGATGGCTCTAATTACTTATGATGGAAAATTGTTATGCGATCTTTTCTTCAAGCACGTGATTTTCAATCATGGGTATATGTAGTTAATTGCTATAATGCTCCCGTTGTGGCAGTTGGAGATGTAAATGTTCCCAAGGACATTGGTGAATACACCCCTGCCGAGATAAATACTGCAAAGAAAAATTCCGACAGTTTGAATGCCATTACCCCAAATCTTCAGCACCATGTGACAAATTGCACTAAGTCTAAAGAAGCTTGGGATATCTTAGAAACCGTATTTGAAGGAAATACCAGTGAAAAGGAAGTTAGGCTTCAAAACCTTAATTACGATTGGGAAAACCTTCGTATGGCAGATGAAGAAACATTTGATGAGTTTAATCACAAATTGTCTGAAATTGTTAATGCATCTTTTGCATCGGGTAAGACTATTCCTGAAAAGGACATTATGATGAAAATTCTCATATCGCTGCCATCTAGATACGATTCTAAGAAGCATGTCATCGTTGAGGGAAATAACCTTGATACACTATCCAGAAATACCCTAGCTGGAAAGTTGAAAATTTTCGATCTTGAACTTGAATAAAGAGAGAAAATTCATCTGTTTAGCGATCATGTTGATGCATCTGACCGTAAGTCTCGACGTCCTAAATTGACTGATAAAAGGGATGGGAATTGCTTTAATTCGACTCTGTCACTGTTTATACAACAGCTTAAGAAATATCTTAGGCAGAGAAAAAGAAAGTCTCAAAAGAAAGCTCAGTCAATCAATAAAAAAGTTCAGAAAAACTATGTTAACAACTCCAGCTTCAAGTGCTATAGAAGTATTCACAACACTTGTAAATGTCCTGATACGGAGGCAAGTCAGATAATTAAAGCATGGATGGATACTCTTGACTACTGTCTTGAGGATGATATCTATGATGGTTCTCTTAATCTTTTTGTTGATAATCACATCTATCCTCCTAACAGTCCTGATTATTCCATGATAAACAATATTACTTCCTCAGATCTTGAAAGGGAAGTCTGAATTAAAAGGATTGAAAATCTGGAAAACCAACTGTCTAATTTAAAATTGGAGTTGATCAATCGTGATTCTTACAAAACATATTGAACCTCTTCGAATATGAATTGTCCGCAAATTCCTCCTGTTTCTATGTCATCCTTAAGTCACCTTAACGACAAGGATCATATATAAAATCACAAGAATTTATCTATTCCTGTGATTTCCTCACATGTTAATCAGGATCATCTTAAAACCTGTAGCACTTTGAAACAAGAAAAGCTCTCCTCTGTCAAACGTTGTTTGCAGAAG
Source organism: Papaver somniferum (assembly GCF_003573695.1). Taxonomy (NCBI): domain Eukaryota; kingdom Viridiplantae; phylum Streptophyta; class Magnoliopsida; order Ranunculales; family Papaveraceae; genus Papaver; species Papaver somniferum. The sequence continues at coordinate 48,944,869 of NC_039365.1, forward strand.
AAGAAAAATAAATCTCATACAAAATCCTCATCCTTTATAAAAGAGATTTCCAATAAAATGTATAGTTTGCTAAAATCATCAATCAAGGTATTCAAATTTGTACTAAAAGAAAGAAAAATGATGAAGATAACTCTTCTTTCTTAAAAATAAAACAGAAACAAGGTATAACACACACTTCATCCTCTCAAAAGAAGTTACCCAATTCTGCAGTGGATTAGAACAACTACATTTTGTAATACTGTATTGATGATTTTTGTCTATCCCTCTTAGAAAAAAATCATAATCTTCAAGAGGGTTGTGATGAATATTTTCTGTTTTATCCTAGAACTTTTTTTCAAGCGTTTTTCTTAAGACCTTTTCTAAGGATAATTTTTTTTAGGGTTTTGGTCAAAGGTCATTTTGGAAATTTATATCCTATCCTCAGTTGATTTAAAATGAAGTTTTTCTCCTTAGCATACAAATTTCTTCTACCTTCTCTATCATGTCCTCTTCAAGTCTTTCAAGTAAAGAAAGTGATGTTTGGACTGTTCTCTTTCCTTCTAAGAAGATACGATTTGATTCTTCTGATAACGTGATGAGCCCTGACATTCACGGTTCCTACCTGGACGGGAACGTCTCTGTTTCAAGTTTGATAAGCTCTATTTAACCATGAATCTCGTCTTGGAACAAGTTTGTGCCCTGAAAAGTGAACTTGAAGCTTCTTCCAAGAGACTCGAAGAAAAGATGGATAATATGGAATCGAGAATTGATATAATTGAAGATGAGCTTCATGAATACAGAGAGTATGAGAAGAGTACTCAAAGTAAGTGAAATTTTTTATAGGAGTTTTTGCCTAGTAAATTTTCTATTTTTCTTGTTTTATTTAGAAGAATAACTAGAGTTTGGAATAACATTATTGTGTTTACACATAGCTATGTCCAACGTTTTCATCTTCATGTTTTTAGGTTTATTTTTTAAAATTCTAAAATTGTTTGGAAGATGATTTTTGCAGTATTAATCTTTATGGTTTTATATATTGCAATTTGTTATGGGATATGTGTGTTTGCGTCTGTGAACTGCGATTGTCCCATACCTTGTCAAAAGTAAAGTCTTTCGTAAGTCGATATGCATGTATTGATAAAAGAATGAATAGACTTTTGACAAATACAAAAGTTAAACATATTATGTTAATTATTGATGGAGGATAGGTTAAAATCTTTTGTTTACAAGGATTATGTCTATTGTATGTCATTGTGCATATGGGAATGGAAAATAAAATGAGTCCTTGCTTATTCCACGGTATTAGGTCGATCTCCGATCCACAATTTTTGTGTATATACTGTGTTGTTCTATAAGGTTTCTTATGTTGACAATTATCGACTGAGTTGATTATTTTCTTATGATTAGCTTAATTATTGCTCCGTGAGGTACTTTATGTCGAGCATTTTCAACTAAATTAATCATCTTGTTTGGTTGTTTGGTTGTTTGGTTGTTGCTCCGTAAGTTTTCTTATGTCGAGCATGACCAATTAAATTGATTGCTTTTTGTGGTTAATTTGGTTGTGTATCCCGATTAGATTAATTATGGGTTCTCTTGTGATTAATGTAATTGAGCGTTTTTGAGTCTCCATAAGTTCACATTTGTTGAGCATTTCCGATTAAACTAATCATAGGTTCTCTTTTGGTTAATTTAATTGAGTATTTTTGGATTCAAATTCATACTCGTATGTGATTTGTTATGTCCAAAGAAGTCCTTCTTTTCTTTCGAAATTAAGGTCGCTCTTCTTGTTCTTTCGGGAATGACATTTTATGGGGGAGAGTTATTAATTGAACCTGTGCTTAATTGCCAAATCTTTGTGGGGAGTGCGGTTGTGGAATATTTTAGGGGTTATCTTGTATCTTTAAACTCCTTGATGAATGCATCTAGCTTCGGCTTTATGATTACATCTAAACAAGATGATATATGCTTTCTTTTGGTCATGAAATATCTCTTTTGGAAATTTCATTAGGATCCCGTTCTTGTACCTTTGCCAATTTTATTGAAAAAAAGGGGGAGAATTAATATGTAGTTCACACTACAAATATATATGGTTTTCGGATCATTATGTAAGGGGGGGTGATACATATCACCATAGTATTGTTGTCAAAGTTGTGATACAATTGAACTTTGATGTTGTGTAATGATATTATGACACTGTATAACAATGATCGGGAATTATGTTTTCTCATTGTTATAGCTACGGATTTTCAACAACGATGATGCTGAACTTACAAACTTTGGGATCATTCGAGTACTTGGAAGTGACGAAGATTTCGAGTAATGTTGAAGATTATACATGTTGAATAGGATCTACATAAGTTTCTTTATCTTTTTTGTATTCCATATGTATTCCAATATGATCTACTAAAATTGACAAAGGGGGAGATTGTTAGAGCATTGGTCGGTCGAACTATCATGCGTTGCTATCTCAAGCATGTTTTTCAATGTTAGTGATCAAAACTATAAGTCTTGATTATTAGTCTACTATAGCTAAGTCTCGGACTAGGATAGAAAGTGTAGTTGAGCTCAAGAACTCCATGGCGGATCATCATATAAGACAAAGAACTACTCAAGGAACTGGTGGAACTTTATCGACAAAAAGGTATGTGGAGACTTGAACTTATCTATCACTCAAAAGTCTATCTACTATATATCCTATCTTAATACAAAATTCGTTTTGATGTATAGACTTTGATTATACACATTTGGTATTTCGAGCCGAGTTTAACTCGCCTATCTGTTTCTCGAAGTATGTGTTGGTAAGCTTTCGCTTTGGCCAAGTTCACGAAAGTCATGTTATGTTTCAACCACTTTGAAAATTGCTCTAACAAAAAATAGTTTGTGAATAACAACTATATAACGTCCTCTGAGAATGTTTCAATTATTTAAATGAGAGTTTAGATTATATAACAAATGATGGATATAAGCATTGTTGTGGAAACACATATATGTATAAGTCCTTATTCCTTGAACCGAAGTTTGCGAACCTTGTTGATCAAGACAACCGGAATAGTGGCGTGAGCTAAGTCCGCGAAATCAGTCCGCGAACCCAGTCCGTGAACTGGCGGAAGTTCTTGACCCGAGAAAATATGCTGGAGTTTGAGAATTCCTTTCGGGAACTTAAGTCCGCGAACCCAGTCCGCGAACTTGAGTTAGGTTATATATCTAAAGACGATTGTTTGTGAACTCATGTTTATATAAACTAAGGAATTTTAATTGCAAACTGTGGTTATAATGTTCATGAACCGATTCGAGTGAATCAAATCGTTTTTGATTCAATTGTGTCTTGTGTAGTTACATAAGATTTCCTTGCAATTGAACAACTCTCTAACTAGTTCATTTGAGTCATTTGAACTAGTTATGGTGAAGAAGAATATGGTTGATATGAAAGTACTCATATGGCTAACCATTTGGTTAACTATTGTTGAACCAACAAATGTACATGTTTGTGTACGGTTATACAAACCTAGAAATGTGCATTTAATTTGTGTGTAACAAGCTAGGTTTTCGATCTAACGGTTGAAAGATATTAGCTTGAATCTAATAAGGTTTTCATCTAACGATGAATATTGAATGCTTTGTTACCAAGCTAACATTGATTGCAAACTCTGATTTGAAAGACTATATAAGGGAGAACTCTAGCAACTGGGAAACCTAATCCCCACACTCTACGTGTGATACTAGTTGTGCTAAGCTAGAGTCGATTCTCCTTTAACCTTTGGTTTCTTCTTCTAAACCAGGTTAACGAATTAAAGACTTCATTGGGATTGTGAAGCCAGACCGATACTACTTTCTTGTAGTTGTGTGATCTGATCTTTCTATTTCTATCGTACGAGTACAATCACAAAGATTCGCTTGAGATTGATATCTCTGATAGGAAAGATATAAAAGTAGTCACAAAAATCTTTATCTCATTGTTTGTGATTCCACAATATCTTCTTTCACCGCGTCGATTAAGATTATTGTGAGGTGATTGATAATACTAGCTTGTTCTTTGGGAATATAAGTTCGGGTTATCAATTGGTTCTTGTTCACCTTGATTTATCAAATGACGGACAAAACTCTTGGGTATTTATGAGGGAGACAGATTTGTTTAATTATATATACTTTTCTGTGTGAGACAGATTTGTTATCAAGTCTTCGACTTTGGGTCATAGCAACTCTTAGTTGTGGGTGAGATCAGCTAAGGGAATCAAGTGCGTAGTATCCTGCTGGGATCAGAGACGTAAGGAGCGCAACTATAACTTGGATCAGTGCGAGATTGATTGGGGTTCAACTACAGTCCAGACCGAAGTTAGTTTGTAATAGGCTAGTGTCTGTAGCGGCTTAATACAATGTGTGTTCAATTTGGACTAGGTCCCGGGGTTTTTCTGCATTTGTGGTTTCTTCGTTAACAAAATTTTGGTGTTTGTGTTATTTCTATTCCGCATTATATTTTGTTATATAATTGAAATATCACAGGTTGTGGGTTGTTTAATCAATTAGAATATCCGACCTTTTGGTTGTTGATTTAAATTGATTAACACTTGGATATTGGTCTTTGGTACCATCCAAGTTATCTCTCTAGTATTTGAAAAAGACTCGCATATTTCTATTTGCTTGAGTATAGATCAAATCGAGAGATTGAGATATTAACTCTTTGATATACGTTTTTAAGATTGAGTCTTATTGATTCTCTTAAATGTATATTAGAGTTTGTCCATACAGATTTCGAAGCGAAATATTGGGTGTGCTTGTTGTACCCCCGCTTTTTCATATGGGATGTGTACCCAAAAGTTACACATCCATATGCCCATACATATGGCATGTGTACTAAGAAGTTACACATCCATAATGAATGTGTATCTCAACAGTTGCACGTAAAAAAGAAACATATATTCAGTTGTTACTGAAACAACAATTTTATTTACAATATTTTGTATGTTTATCAATTGTTATTGAAAACAATAAACGAGCTAAAACACGAAATATGTAAAACGAAATCCTAGAAATGTTCCCTTAACTTTTTTTCATTATCAATTCCAAAATGCTTGCATATCTTCAAACAAATTAAGCATCCATGAGATTAACGTAATCAAAAAGAATAATACAAACATCAATAAATCAACTTTGATGAGATTAAAAGAACAACACACATATCAATACATAAATAATTTTCACATGCATCTAAAAAAAGCGTAATTAGAAGTTACATATGTATTTGGGTAGTGTAACTAGAAATTACACATGCATCTAACTAGTGTAACTTAGAGTTACACATGCATATGGCACATCCATTTGTCACGAACTTGAAAATAACGTGTAATTAGGAGTTACCAGATAAGTACCTTCTTCACACTTAGTGAGATGCATTCAATGACTGACGAACCAAAAGGTATCTATATCCACTAAAGACGACACCTCCACTTATATCTTTTGGATACAATGATAAACTAGTTAGTGTTGAAGCATCTACCAACCAATGTTAGCTAGTAAGAACCACGTTTTAGGAAGAAATTAGAAGAAAGATAATAATTTCACAAATAAGGATGCAAGCATGTTCTATTAACATAAGTGTAGCATGTTTATTGTTAACATTTTATAAAAAATTACATCTCAGCTTAGGACATCACACTTTGAACTTAACATTATCAAGTTACACATCATAATTAAAAAGAAAAAATACAGACACAGACCTAAAAAATCCTGAATCAAGTATACAAGCTATATGGATGTGTAGAAGCAAGTTACACATGCTTATTGGATATGTAGAAAAAGTTGCACATGCTAATTGAAAGAAAAACAGACTCGGAACTGGAAAAGTTATATTTATGTATAACTGGGAGTGACACATGCTAATTTAATATGTAGAAGCAAGTTACACATGCTTACTGAATATGCAGACGCAAGTTACACATGCTAATTGAAACAAAAAACAAACTCAAAACTGGAAGAAGATATATTTATGTGTAACTGAGAGTTATACATGCTAATTGGATGTGTGGAAGCAAGTTACACATGCAAATTGGGTGTGTATACGAAAGTTATACATGTTGTATTTCATCACATAACAAATTAAACAAACAAACAACTTCACCATCAGATCAAACAAATCGAAATTAACTAACAACAATTACAAAAAAGAAAAACGCACTGAGATCTGTTAGAGCATTGCTCGGTCGAACTCGCATGCGTTGCTATCTCAAGCATGTTGTTAATGTTAGTGATCAAAACTATAAGTCTTGATTTCTAGCCTATTTATAGATGTTTCAGACTAGGATATGGATAGCGTAGTTGGGCTTAGATCTCTCGGCGTTCATCTCTTGAAGACGAACTACTAAGGGGAGCTTGTGGAACTTCTTAGACAAAAGGTATGTGGAGACTTGAACCCATCTATCACTTGTAAAGTCTGTTTCTATTATCTCCTATATTGAGACATAAGTCGTGTTACGATATAGTTTTCTCTATACACATTTCATATTTCGAGCTGAGTATATCTCGCTTACATATTTCTCGAAATATGTGTTAGAAAGCTTTTGCTTCGACCAAGTGAATCTTATATCATGAGAAAATTTTCGAGAAACATCTTACATGGTTTGTGTGATACAATCATTTGATGTAGGCTTGAAATGTTTCGATAATGATTATTTCATTATCTTGAAAATTGCTTTGATATTAATAGTGTGTGAAAACGGCTATTGTCATTATAGAAGAATGTTTCAATGATTGAAATAAAGAGTTGACGATGTAACCATCTTCGGATATAAGCATATATAGTGTGTTCGCACATTAGTATATAAATCCATAAACCGGGAACCCAGAGTATGCATATGTGTGTATACGAAATTGGTGAAGGAGACAAGATAAGTATGCGTACCATACGCATACTGGCGGAAGTTTTCGAACCGAAAATATTTGTCGAGTTTGGAAATTAAAAACTCCTAAACTAGTCACCTTAAGTATGCATACCCTACGCATACTGGCGGAAGTTTTCGAACCAAAAATTTCTATTGGGTTTGGAAACTTAACAAACTCAAAATCAGGTTGCTTAAGTATGCATACTTAAGCTGGTTACTTTGTCAAATCAGTCAGTACATGAACTTAAACATTTAAATCATAAGGAATGCAATCTTTGCAAATCGTGGATATAATGTTCATGATTAATTCAAGTGAATCAAACCGATTTGGTTTCGATTGTGTTTTCTATGCAACTGAACAACTCTTTAACTAGTTTCATTTGAGTCATTGGAACTAGTTATGGTTAAGATGATTAAGGTTGATATGATAGTAATCATATGGCTAACCTCGGTTAACTATTTGTGAACCAACCTAGTGTACATGTTTAGGTACGGTTACATAAACCTAAATGAGGGTACATTTCATTTGTGTGCAACAAGCTAAGTTCGATCTAACGGTTGAAAGATATTAGCTTGGTTGAATCAGGTTTTTCATCCAACGGTGAATATTGAATGCTTTGTTACCAAGGTAACTTGGATTACAAACCTTGATTTGAAAACTATATAAAGGAGAACTCTAGCAACTGGGAAACCTAATCCCCACACCACATGTGTGTTACTAGTTGCATAATTAGAGTTGATTCTCCTTTAACCTTAGGTTTCTTCTCGAGACCCTGTAGGTTAACGACTTGAAGACTTCATTGGGATTGTGAAGCCATACCCAACTATTGTCTTTGTAGTTGCGTGATCTGATCTTGTTGTTTCTATCGTGTTGAGTGCAATTGAAATAATTGGCTCGAGATTTTATATCTCCGATAGGAAAGATAGAAAAGAAATCACAAACAAATTTTGTCTCATCGTTTGTGATTCCACAATAACTTGTTTCTCTAGTAGATTAAGTTTATTGTAGAAATCCTAGAAGAATACCGATTCTCTTTAGAAATTCTTCACACAAATCTTCTAGCAGAACCCGAGGCTCTCTTTAGAAGATACCACAACACGATTGATACGATTCGATATTTTGTTTGCACAAAACAACGGCTTGATTTCCCTTTAGATATGAATCAAGGTTTTGTAAATTTAGTTTTTATTTTGATAAAAACAATTACTAGGTAAAAGTAATATCAAAACAAACGTGTAGATTAGGGATTATTATACACTTCAAATAAAGGAAGAGAAACCTAATTATTCTACCACAAGAACAACTAGAATACATCTAGAGATATCTTGTTTAAAACTTCTCAAGGATTTTTACGAGATGCCTCAAAATAAGTTTTTCTTTCTAGTCTCCGATTTCGACTAATAACTGTTTGTATACGATTGGAAACTGAAATCTATCAAAACCTAGGGTTTATGATCAACAACTCTTGAATGGCTTTATATCAGAAGAGAAAACCTTAGAATAGACAAGAGGTGAAAAACCTAGATTACAAGTTGTATAATCAATCACGAAGATTTACTTCAACTTGTATTTGTGATCCTCAATACAAAGACTTTATCTCACTCTTGTTCATGAAGAAAAAAAGACATGGAAACAACCTGCAAAGCTTACGCCTATTTTCCAAAAGGGATGAAAAACGTGTAAACTCACGAACCCTTTATTTATAATGAACAATAGCTTGGAAGCTAAGCAAAGCTATTTTCCTTTTTCAAGACTCTCCGAAATATGGGAGTCTTTCCTAAGTTACAAATATTATGCATAAATAATTAATTAGCAAATATTTATTTATGTGAATAAATCACATTCTAACTTAGGCAGGAATTAAAAGTTATCACAAACACTTTAATATGGTAATCAAATATGTTTGGATTAATAGCAATCTTGCTTAGACAAGGAAACATCACCAAATTGACCAAAAATAGCTTTTAGTCACGTAATTGGGCCCAAGTCCATGAACTGTTACAAACAGCCCATGAATTGTTTCCTACTTACGAACTTTAATAAATCGCTCATAACTTCATCGTTATAACTCGGAATTTAGTGATTCTTGGCTTGTTGGATTCATAAGCTCACTCACTATAACATTGGATTCTTTATAAGAATAAAGGTTATTGTCTCCAAGGTCATGAATCAAATAACCTCAATTATATATACATAAATGTACATTTACCGTCATTGGAATTGTTCCATATAGTGAGCATTTATCTTGATAGATTAGAAAGGTAGAATTGAACAAGAATCCAAATGAAATCAATCACATACCTTTGTTGATGAAGTACTTGTTGATGTCTTCTTGTAGTCTTCAATCTTCAGTCTTCATCCTTTAAGGATATCTTCTATTCAACTTCTTATACCTAATCTAGTCCGAAACTATCTTTAGTATGCTAAATCAAGAATGCATTTTGGCAACTAAAATTGACAACTAACTTGACATACCAACGCTAGTGGGTTCAACCGAGCAGTGCTCTAACAATCTCCCCCTTTGTCAATTTTAGTGACAAAATCATTTTACATATGGCTTGTACTTGTTAAAAGCAGAATCGATAAGCTTGATTTCCTTGGTTCTTCAACTCTGCGTGTGTTCATCCTGTACTTGTTGAATATCCATCATAGTATTATTATTACACAACATCAAAGTTTCATTGTATCACAACTTCGACAATAATACTATGGTGATATGTATCACTCCCCCTTAGTCAATACTCCATCTCACATGGAAACCACTCCCCCTTACACAATGATCCGAAAACCATATGTATACGTAGTGTGAACTACATATTAATTCTCCCCCTTTTTGTCAATAAAATTGGCAAAGGTACAAGAACGGGATCCTAATGAAATTTTCCGAAAGAGACGTTTCATAGACTAAAAGAAGAATACATACCAACTAATTTAGATGCAATCATAAAGCCGAAGCTAAATGCATTCATCAAGGAGTTTAAAGATACAAGATAACCCCTATAATATTCCACAGCCGCACTCCCCTCAAGATATGCCCATTAAGCACAAGTTCAAAAGAACTCTCTCCCATTTGATGTCATTCCCGAAAGAACAACAAGAGCGACCTTATTTCAGAGAGAAGGATTTAAATTGGATCTTAGAAATACTACAAGGAGATATGATTTAAGAACCAATCATTGAAAGTCTCTCATTAGATCATGTTACTAAAAAGTTTAGAACTATCTCATGGTAACAATACACAATATGTGATCATGAAGATCAAGTATTGTGATCATCTTTTGTAAGATACAAACTTGTATAAACAAGAATTGATATGCTTAGAAGGAAGAATAAACCTTTCCACAAGGATTTACACCAAGAATGGTTACCATAAGAGTATAAAAAAGTTTCTTTGACAATAAAAACCAACATCCATGGCTTTGATAATTGCTTCTAACCTGTTATATTTAAGAATTTCAATCACAAATCAAGTTAGGTAATTAAGAATCATACATGTGGTATCTATCCATATTAATCTTCACCATAACTAGTTCTAATGACTTCAAAAGAACTAGTTAGAGAGTTGTTCAATTGCAAGGAAATCTCATGTACTACACAAGACACAATTGAAGCAAAGATGATTTGATTCACTTGGATCGGTTCATGAACTTTTATATCCACGGTTTGCAAACTATATTCGTTAGTCTTTTTAAGTTTAAGTTCAGAAATCATCTTTATATATATAACCTTCTTAAGTTCGCACACTGGGTTCGCGGACTTAAGTTACCGGGCAGAGTTTGCAAACTCCAGCATAAATTCTCGGGTATGAGAACTTCACCGGTTCGTGGACTAGGTTCGCGGACATAGTCTAACACAAATAGTTTGCCAACTCCAGCAGAAATTCTCGGGTTTGAGAACTTCGGCAGTTCACGGACGGAGTTCGCGGACTTGGCTTGCGCCATTCTTCCGGTTCTCTTGATCAACAAAGTTCGTAACCTTAGGTTCAAGGAATAGGACTTATATATATATATGTGTGTGTGTGTGTTTCCACAACAATGCTTATATCCATCATTGGTTATGTAATCTAAACTCTCATTCCAATCATTAAAACATTCTTAGAGGACGTTATATAGTTGTTACACCATTTCTCGTCAAAGCAATTTTCAAAGTGATTGAAACATATCATGACTTTCGTCACTAGGTAAAGATAAACTTGGTTGAAGCGAAAGTTTACCAACACATATTTCGAGGAATATGTAAGCGAGTTAAACTCAATCTTGAAACAATAAATTGTTCCACATATTCAGAAATCTCCCAACATAATATGTGTGCGCCAATTCTTTTGCAATCCTCACCGCATTTAGTAGGGTTTCTTGGTGAGGATGCGCTTTCAACACAATCAGGTTGTGTTGAAGTGAGCAAGGTCTTGCTCACAACAAGTATTCGAAACAGTATCAAACATGAAATCTAGGAATTTAACAACTTCCTTGAAACTTTCAATAAATGTTCCATACTTTTTAAAGATGTTATCCCTTGTCGAACTCTTGTCTGGGAGATCCTTCTGGATATTACTCGTTGCTTTATTGTTCTTCTTTGGTACCCATTTCTGAGCAGCTTTTGGAGTAATGTATTTCATTTTCTCCCCAATATAATTATGGAACTTCTTAGAAGGAATACTGAAGGAACTGATATTATGAGACTCAATTTTTCTCCAATTTGGAACATCAGATCTTGTCTTCTTAACAGAATCAGATCTGGTTATCTCGTTTAAGAAATCTGCAATTTCTTTGCAAGTGACCTGGTTTTCCACAATAAAAATAATGTTTAGTAGAATGGAAAAGTTATGTTTAGTATTACCTAAATGTATATGTGCTTGCTTTGGAATTTGACGGAATTTCCTCTTTTTGGCATCGACAGTTGGTAGAGATACTTTACTTTTGTCAACCGTGGAAGGTTTTGGTTGAGGAGAATCTTTAGCTTTGACAAATTTTACCTCTTTGCAAATACTAGGAGCATCTATTCCTTCATAGCCCAATCCTCGTGTATCACGATGAATTCTACATGCTCCCAATATCGAGGTTAATTTATCTGAGCTGCTATTTCTAGACAAACTCTTTTTTAAGCTCGAATTTTCTTCTTCCAAACTTTTGACCTTCTCAAGCGCAATAACTAGATCATTCTTGGATGATTCACATTGAAATTTGAGATCTTCTCGTTCCGAATCAAATAACAAGTTCATCTCAATGTTCTCCAAGTTATCTAGCTTTGCTTGAAGAACAACTTCCCGATCTCGACCTTCGGCAATTTCTTCTTCAAGCTTTCGTATTTCGTTGAGATAATCTCTTGCACCAATAGAATCAAGTTGGTCTTGCAAGTCTTTATTCCGACTACAAAGTCTGTCATATTTAACTTTCTCACTGAAAATGGTGCTTTCAGCCTCGGGGAGTTTCCGATGACTTTTTTTAAGAAGATTATTATCTACTGGATCAACATGGAACACTTCTTCGTCAGAATCAGAATCAGTATCTGAAAGAATTTTTCCAGAATCTAATGCAACCTCTCCTGCCAACTCTTGGGGAATATAAAATTCAGGTCCATCATCAAGAGTAGGCAAATCTGCTGCATATGCGATTGTCTACGGCTCCAGCTAGGACATACTGAAGACAAGTGCCCGAAACCACGACAGTTATAGCATTGTACATCATCCTTAGGAGATGTTGCACCTTTAGAAAAACTCTTTTTCCTGTCTCTCAAGAATTTTCTAAATTGTCGTGGAGTAACATCCTTAGTATCTGGCGAACCAGATTTATCCTTAGAGGATTCAGAATTGTTTGCAGCTTTAAGAGAAATCACCTCTTTTCTTGCGTGTTCATTATCAAAGATCTTTAACTTTCCAACAAGAGTATTTCTGGAGAGTGTAGAAAGATCGTTTCCTTCTTCAATGGCATGTTTCTTAGACTCGTATCTTGATGGTAGAGACCTGAGAATTTTGCACACAATATCTTTCTCTGGAATAGTTCTTCCTAATGAATATGAGGCGTTAACTATTTGAGAAATTCTTTGGTCAAACTCATCAAAGGTTTCATCATCAGACATGCGAAGGTTTTTCCAGTCAGATGCTAGGTATTGAAGCCTCGCTTCTTTCTCTGCGACATTCCCTTCAAATACGGTTTTTAAGATATCCCAAACATCTTTAGACTTATTGCACGTAGTCACGTGGTGCTGAAGATTTGGGGTAATGACATGGATGATAGCATTTAATCATTCCGAATTTTTCTTTGCAGCAAGAATCTCAAGATCATCATAGTCACCAATATCCTTTTCAACCGTTACACTGTCTACTGTAACTGATAGAGGATCATATCCATTAACAATACGAACCCATGGTTTAAAATCCCGTGCTTGTATAAACGAACGCATAGCAATTTTCCACCATAAATAGTTCGTGCCATTGAAGACTAGAGGTACGTTTATAGAGATAGCACTACTGTCCATAGAATCGGATTGCTACAAACACAGACTTATAAGGTCTTAGCGTGTTTTCCTGCTCTGATACCAATTGAAAAAGCGGGGGTACAACAACCACACCCAACAATTCGTTTGGAAATCTGAATAGACAAACTCCAATATACTTTCAAGAGAATCAATTAGAAAGTTAGAATCAATCTATAAAAAGTATATCAAAGAGTTTTATATCTCTATCTCTTGATTCAATCCGCAATCAGCAAATAAGGATTTGCGAGCCCGATTGAATATAAGAGGATTAACTTGAACAGTACCAAAGACCAATGTTCAAGTGTCAATCAATTTACTTAACAACCCTAAGGTCGGATACAAGAACTGATTGATCTTAACGTACAACCTGTGATATTTCTATAATATAAATAAAATATAATGCGGAAAAGAAATAACACAGATGATTAATGATTTTTCGTGGGTTGTAGTAATGAGGTTCAAACTCTCGGATTTGTGAAGATTAAATTTAAAGATTTGATAAAATTATATACAAAAATATTAACAATGGGTGCGAGAGGTAACCAAGACACTAGATTCCACTATTATGCAAAATTGAATGATAAATATTTCAAAACTCTATTCAATTCTTAAGTCCTCTTTTATCTTTAATTCACTATCAATCATACAGATTCTCAAACATTATTTGTAAACCTTAAGCATAGATTATCAAGAGATTAAACCAAGCATAACCTATCAAACTGAATAACAAATAATTAAGACAATCATTCAAATAATTTAAAACTCTGCAAAAGCAGCGATTAGGTGAATTATATAATTAAATGAAATAGTTACCCATTTATGTTGCGTGAATAGGTTCCTTCATTGCCTTGGTTACGAGGGAATTAGCCGCTCTTATGTTGGAAAACCTCTCAAAATATTTCATTGATGCTCAAAAATGGTTTACAAATGATGAGAATATGAGAAATACAATAAAACTGGGTTTGTAACAATTATATTTGTTACAAACCAGAGAACTACGACCCTCAGTGACAAAATAAGACTACTGCAGCTGTGTCGCAAACGATGTAGCAAATAAGTCTGCCTAGTGTACGACCCACAGCTGTGAGTCGTTATTACTGTAGAAAAACGACTGCTGGTGCAGGTCGTTCTTCGTGTTCTTCATGTTCTTCAGCAGCAGCAACAGCAGAACCGAGTTTGGGAAAACTTGAATATCTTCTTCTCTGGATCTCCTCAGCCCCCCAGACTCTCGACCCCTTTCCCAAACTTTTTTGCCTTGTATTTATAGTGAATTGGAGCCAAAAATCCGACCATTGATTGCATATATTCTCCATTTAATCCAAATATTCTCGGCTGCCAATAATAACGAAAATTTCCATTTTTAATCCCATGCACGCGTTAACTTTGATCTTGCACGCTCCCAAATGTCTTCTCCACGCCTCAACACTCTTCCAACGCTAGTAGGACTCTTCCATGCACACAAGAACTCCATTTTTGCTCGTGTTACAGTGCACGTGCTCTGTTTTGGGCTCAAGGATCATCACGCGTTTTCCAGCCACTTCTGATCGAACCCACTGCCCATAATGTGTTCCTCATGCCATATCACATCTTCCTACCAAGTTTGAGCGATTGAATCTCCCTAAAACACCTTCATTTTGGTGATTGAAACTCTAACAGTTGAGAACTTCATTTCCCGCCAAAACAAAAAGTTTTTTGAATTTAAAGAGATGAAGTGTCCCTAATCGTCTGTGGAGTCTAAATAGCAAATGCCCAATTGAGGTGCCCCTTAGTAATTGGGTTGCCCCTTAACCAAAATGAGAGTCCGAATAACAAATGTCCTCCGGGGATGCCCCGCATAATTTTTCGAGCAGATCTTTCCAAAAATGTTTATTTCCTAAAAATACATAAAACACAATATTAGTACAAAAATAGAGTTCCAACAATACGGACATTGAGGACAAATTAGACACAAAAATGTGTCTATCAACAGACGCCAGAATTTTGTTAACGAAGAAACCGCAAATGCAGAAAAAACCCGGAACCTAGTCCAGAATAAACACACACTGATTATAAGATGTTACACCAATTTCCTACTACCTATTCGGACTAGATGTAATACCTTCTTCGGCACTTGTAGAACTCCTAGCATAATACCAATTCTCTTTAGAAATTCTTCGCACAAATCTTCTATCAGAACCCGAGGCTCTCTTTAGAAGATACCACAACACGATTGATACGATTCGATATTTTGTTTGCACAAAACACCGGTTTGATTTCCCTTTAGATATGAATCAAGGTTTTGGAAATCTAGTGTTTATTTGATAAAACCAATTACTAGGTAAAAGTATTATCAAAACAAACGTGTAGATTAGGGATTATTATACACTTAAAATAAAGTAAGAGAAACCTAATTATTCTACCACAAGAACAACTAGAATACATCTAGAGATATCTTGTTTAAAACTTCTCAAGGATTTTTACGAGATGCCTCAAAATAAGTTTTTCTTTCTAGTCTCCGATTTCGACTAACAACTGTTGGTATACGATCGGAAACTGAAATCTATCAAAACCTAGGGTTTATGATCAACAACTCTTGAATGGTTTTATATCAGAAGAGAAAACCTTATAAATAGACAAGCGGTGAAAAACCTAGATTACAAGTTGTATAATCAATCACGAATATTTAATTCAACTTGGATTTGTGATCCCCAATACAAAGACTTTATCTCACTCTTTTTCATGAAGAACAGTGCAAAGATTACGCCTATTTTCCAAAAGGGATGAAAAACGTGTAAACTCAGGAACCCTTTATTTATAATGAACAATAGCTTGTAAGCTAAGCAAAGCTATTTTCCTTTTTCAAGACTCTCCTAAATATGGGAGTCTTTCCTAAGTTACAAATATTATGCATAAATAATTAATTATCAAATATTTACTTATGTGAATAAATCACATTCTAACTTAGGCAGGAATTAAAAGTTATCACAAACACTTTAATATGGTAATCAAATATGTATGGATTAATATCCATCTTTCTTAGACAAGGAAACATCACCAACTTGACCAAAAATAGCTTTTAGTCACGTAATTGGGCCCAAGTCCATGAACTGTTACAAACAGCCCATGAATTGTTTCCTACTAACGAACTTTAATAAATCACTCATAACTTCATCGTTATAACTCGGAATTGAGTGATTCTTGGCTCGTTGGATTCATAAGCTCATTCACTAACATGAGATTATTTATAAGAATAAAGGTTGTTGTCTCCAAGGTCATGAATCAAATAACCTCAAGTATAATACATAAATGTACATTTACCGTCATTGGAATTGTTCCATAGAGTGAGCATTTATCTTGATAGATAGAAAGGTAGAATTGAACAAGAATACAAATGAAATCAAGCACAACCTTTGTTTGATGAAGTACTTGTAGTCTTCAGTCTTCAATCTTCATCCTTTAAGGATAGCTTCTATTCAACTTCTAGACCTAATCTAGTATGAAACTATCTTTAGTACGCTAAATCCAAGAATAATTTGGAAAATAAATTTGACAACTAACCTTGACATATCAACAGTGGGTCAAACCGAGCAGTGCTCTAACATGTTCAAATCTGGACGAGTCCCGAGGTTTTCTTCGCATTTGCGGTTTCCTCGTTAACAAAATTGGTGTCTGTGGTTATTTCTTTTTCTGCATTATATTTTTGTTATATAATTGAAATATCACGGGTGTGCGTTAGATCTAAAAAATCATTAGAATATCCAACCTTGGGTTGTTGATTTACATTGATTGACACTTGAACATTGGGCGTTGGTACCGTTCAAGTTACGTTCGCTTATCAATCTGGATCAAAGATTTCTATTTGGCTTGCGATGCGGATTGAATTAAGAGTTAGAGATATTAAACCTTTTGATAGATACTACTATAGTGAGTCGGACGGCTAGTTGATTCTCTAGAAAGTATATGGAAGAAGGCCGCGCAGATGCCAAAAGGAATTAGGGGGCGGTTATTAGACCCCCGCTTTTTAATAGGAGCAGAGAAGCAAACACATTAAAGACCTAATAAGTCTGTGTGTAGCGATCTGATAGGACAAAGGGGTTGATGGGAGAAACGGACCACTTCTTCGATGGTCTCGAATTACGTTGGGTGGAAATTGATATGGCGTGCCTTTATTCAAGCACAAGTTTTTCAATCACGGGTTTATGTAGTTAATGGCTATGATGCGCCCGTTGTGGAAAATAGAGAATGCAACTGTTCCAAAGAACATTGGTGAATACAATGCTGCCGAGATACTTGCTGCAAAGAAAAACTCTGACGGTTTAAACGCCATCGTACATGCCATTACCCTAGATCTTCAGCACCATGTGACTACGTGCACTCGGTCTAAAGATGCGTGGGATATCTTAGAAACCGTATTCGAATGAAATACCAGTGAGAAGGAAACTAGGATTCAAAACCTTAATTCTGATTGGGAAAACCTTCGATGTCAGATGAAGATTCATTTGATGAGTTTAATCACAAAATGTCTGAAATTGTTAATGCATCTTTGCATTCGGTAAGACTATTCTTGAAAAGGACTTTGTGATGAAAATTCTCAGATCGCTTCCATCTAGATACGATTCTAAGAAGCATGCCATCGTTGAACGAAATAAACTTGATGCTCTTTCCAGAAACACGTTGGTTGGAAAGTTAAAGATCTTTGATCATGAGCATACATCCAAAATTGGAAAGGATGTTGCCTTCAAAGAACAAAAGAACACTAGATTACTTGATAAAAGTAAAAGTGTTTATGTCTCTGAGGATGATTCATCAGATGAATATATTGACAAATAAGTCTCTATGTTCACAAGACAGTTTAGGGATCTTCTATTAAAGATAAGTAAATTGTTTTCCAGAGACAAACCTAGGTCGTCAGTTAAACCTCACAATCGCATTCCTCTTAAAAAAAAGGGATGCTGACGAGGCTGATGATGAGGATATGCCACAATGCTTTAAGTGTAAAATTTTTTTCATTTTGCAAATGAGTGTCCGAACCGTGGAAAATACACTATAAACAAAGGTCTTGTTGCAACTCTTGATGAAATGTCTGATCACTATGATTCCAATGAAGACGAAAAACCAAGTGTTGCACTTCTTTGTGAAGATATCAATTTTGATACTGTAGCAATACATACATCAATCTTGATATTCTTCCACTGAGAAATTCAACCAATTTGGAAGAAGAAATTAACCTTTCTGTTGGAAATTCTTTGTCTGATTTTTCAGGTTCCACTTTGTGCCTAGCAGCTTGCACATCTCGTGTGTCTGAATCATCTTAGCCAGAGACATGTTTTTATTGTTCACTCAAGGGTCATGAACTTTTGAAGTGTTACAAGTATAAACATAAGATGAGACATGAGAAGAGACTTCAACGAAGAGCAAATCGCCTAGCAAACAAGCTCAAACTTTTTCAAAAAACCGTTGAGGTATATAAGATTTTATCCTCTTCAAAGAAGTTGGTTTCCAAAGATAGGTCAAGACCACTAGAGAAAAGAGTATAGTCTAAACAATTTGATAGATAGGGTTCTATGAATTCCTTTCAAAGAGGAAATGGTGGACAAATTATTGTTCACCACAACACAACTTGATTGTGTTGTTTTAGTGCATCTTGTCTCATGTGCCTGATAAAAAAAGAGACCAGATTGTGCACACCTCAGGCTTAAAAAGAAAAAAAAAAACACTTTTTGTTTTGGTTTTCTTAGATTTGTTGTATGATTTGGAATTCTTTCATATCTAATTGATATTGGGAGGAACCTCCCTATTTATCAAAACAGGGTTATTCTCGACAATTCTACTCTCTTTAGGGTTGTGAATTGTGCGTGCGTGAACCTGTACTGTTTAAGGTTTCGTGACCCTACATTCTTTTTTTATTTCTCTGAAACTCTTTTCATCCTTAGACTTCATGTTGAGTTTATATTGTGATTTCCTCTCACAGACCCATACACGTATGGAGACTCCAAGCATCATGGGTTCTGATGGAAAAGATGTTAATATGATTGTTAAGCCATCAATCATGAAGGAAAAATAAAAATCTCCGTTGCCTCTAACTACTTTGAAAAGAAAAAGAAGGAATGTGAGGAAGCCAAGAGTTGTTCCTTCAAATTCTCAGAAGTTTTCTGATGTTCTTGAAGAATTGAAGGAAGCAAGGAAGGAGATTAAATAAATAAAGGCTTTTGTGATGAGAACTCTCGAAATTCAGAAGGCCCTGGTTCGACATCATCAGCCTAGAAGGTTTGTTTGAATTGACTCATTTCTCCATGAACCATATGTACCAATGGTTGTTGACGATAAGGTGAAAATGCGGGGGTACAACTACCACACCCAATATTTCGATTAGCAATCTGTATGGACTAACTCCAATATACTTTATAGAAAATTAACTAGACATTCAGACTCAATCTAGAGAAAAGTATATCGAGGAGTTAATATCTCTCTCACTTGATTTGATCTTTACTCAAACAAATAGAAATCTGCGAGTCTTTATCAAATCAAGGATAATAACTTGGATGGTACCAAAGACCAATATCCAAGTCCCAATCAATTTAAATCAACAACCAAAGGTTGGATATTCTAATTGATTGATCTTAACGCATAACCTATGATATTTCAGTTATAATGCGGAATAGAAATAACACAGACACCAAAAATTTTGTTAACGAGGAAACCGCAAATGCAGAAAAACCCCGTGACCTAGTCCAGATTGAACACCACACTGTATTAAGCCGCTACAGACACTAGCCTACTACAAACTAACTTCGGTCTAGACTATAGTTGAACCATAATCAATATCACACTGATTCAAGGTACAGTTGCGCTCCTCACGTCTCTGATCCCAGCAGGATACTACGCACTTGATTCTATTAGATGATCTCACCCCAACTAAGAGTTTCTACGACCAAATGTCGAAGACTTTAATAAACAAATCTGTATCACACAGAAAAGTCTATGATGATAGATAAATCTGTCTTCCACAGATAAACATGAGTTTTTGTTCCGTCTTTTGATAAATCAAGGTGAATAGGAACCAATTGATAATCCAGACTTATATTCCCGAAGAATAGCCTAGAAATATCAATCACCTCACAACAATCTTAACTATGGTAGCGAAACAAGATGTTGCGGAATCACAAACAATAAGACGAAGATGTTTGTGATTTCTTTATATCTTTCCCTATCGGAGATAAATCTCAAGCCAATTATTCAATTGAACTCGTACGATAGAAAATGGCAAGATCAGATCACTCAACTACAAGAGAAGTAGTTTCGTATGGCTTCATCCCAATGAAGTCTTTCAGTCGTTAACCTACAGAGTCTCGAGAAGAAACCTAAGGTTAAAGGAGAATCGACAATAGCAAACTAACTAGTGTCACACAGGAGGTGTGGGGATTAGTTTTTCCAGTTGCTAGATGCCTCCTTTATATAGTTTTCAAATCAGGGTGTGCAATCTAAGTTACCTTGGTAACAAAGCATTCAATATTCACCGTCAGATGAAAAACCTGATTCAACCAAGCTAATATCTTTCAACCGTTATATTGAAACTTAGCTTGTCATACACAAATGAAATGTGTTTCATTTAGGTTTGAGTAACCGTACCTAAACATGTACACTTGGTTGGTTCACAAATAGTTAACCGAGGTTAGCCATATGAGTACTTTCATATCAACCATATTCATCTTCTTCACAACTAGTTCAAATGACTTCAAAAGAACTAGTTGAAGAGTTGTTCAATTGGTTAGGTCTTTATACATAGACATAATTGAAAAAAAAATCGGTTTGATTCACTTGAATCGATTCATGAACAATATATCCACGGTTTGCAAAGATTGAATTCTTTATTGATTTATTATTTTAAGTTCATGAACTTCCAATTTGAGAAATAACCATCTTGGGTACGCGTACGGGTACGTTTACCTTATCTACTGGATTTGAGTTGCGAAACTCAGCAGAAATTTTGAGTTCAAAAACTTCCGTGGGTACGCGTACCTAAGTTGACTGGTTTTCCGGTTTGTAAACTACAAACTCCAGCAGAAATTTTTGGTTAGAAAACTTCCGCCAGTACGCGTACCCAACCTGTCTCCTTTACCAATATCGCATGCACAAGTGCACACAGTTGGTTTCCGGCACATGGATTTATACGCTAATGTGCGAACAAACTATGCTTATATCCATAGTTGGTTACATAACCTAAACTCTACATTTCAATCATTGAAACATTCTTCTATAATGTTATAACAGTCATTATTCACAACTATCGTCATCAAAGCTATTTTCACTATTGAAACGTCATCATGACTTTCGTCACAGATAAAGATGAAAAGTGGTTAAAACGAAAGCTTACCAACACGTATTTCAATACAAAATATAGGCGAGTAAACTCGGCTCGAAATAACAAATGTGTATGTATGAAAACTATCATATTTATATTATTTTGTCTCAAGAGTAGGAGATAGATAGATAGACCTTTGAGTGATAGATAAGTTCAAGTCTCCACATACCTTTTAGTCGGATGAAGTTCCACTGGTTCCTTGAGTAGTTCTTCGTCTTCTTAAGATGATCGTCATGGAGTCTGGAGCTCAACTACACTAATCTGTCCTAAACCGAGACTTAGCTATAAATAGTCTAGAAATCTAGACATATAGTTTTGATAACTAAATTTGACAAACATGCTTGAGATAGCAACGCATGCGAGTTCGACCAAGCAGTGCTCTAACACAAGGAGTTCGGGGACGATAAAGAATTCTTTAGAGGTTTCAATGTCTAGTAAATCTTTTTTTTATGTTTTAGAAGAATAACTAGGGTTTGGAATAGCCATTATTGTGGGTACACATAGCTATATCCAACGATTTTCATCTTCAATTTTTTTTTAGATTTATTTATTTAAATTCTAAGCTCTTGAAAGATGATATTTGCAATTTTAATCTTTATGATTTTATATATTGCAAATTTTTATGGGATATGTTTTTTACGTCCGTGAATCTGTCCCATACTTGTTCAAAAGTTATCTCTATTATGTCGATATGAATGTATTGATAGAAGATAGAATGAACTTTTGACATTACAAAAATTAAAGCCTTTTATGTCATTGTTTTGATGGAAGAAAGGATAAAACTTTTGTGTACAAGGATTAAGCCTATTATATGTCATTGTGCAAATAGTGATGGAAAATAGGATGAATCCTTGTCTATTCCGCAGTATTTGGTCGATCTCCGATCCACATTTTTGTGCATATACTGTGTTGCTCCGTAAGGTTACTTATGTTTTAGCATGACCAACTAAATTTATCATTCTCTTTTGGTTATTTTAATTGTTGCTCCGTAAGTTCTCTTATGTCGAGCATGACCAATTGAATTGATCACTTCTGTGGTTAATTTGTTTGTGTATTCCAATTGAATTAATTATGAGTTTTCTTGTGATTAATTTAATTGTGCATTTTGATTGGATTAATCATGAATTATTTGTGGGTAATTCAATTGATTACTTTGGATTTAAATTCATGTTTTCATGTGATTTGGTTATGTCCAAAGAAATCCTTCTTTTCTTGTGAAAGTAAGGTCGCCTTTGTTGTTCCTTCGGGGATGACATTATATGGGGGAGAGTTCATATTGAACTTGTGCTTAATTGCTAAATCTTTGTGGGGAGTGCGGCTGTGGAATTTTAGGGGTTATCTTGTATCTTTATTAACTCCTTGATGAATGCATTTAGCTTCGGCTTTATGATTGCATCTAAATAAGTTGTCATGGTATTCTCTTTTAGTCATGAAGTATCTCCGTGAAAATTTCATGAGGATCCCACTAGTTTTCGTACCTTTGCCAATTTATATTGACAAAAAGGGAGAATTAATGTGTAGTGTGATACTACAAATACATATGGTTTACGGATCATTATGTAAGGGGGAGTGCTTTGCATGTTGAGATAAAGTATTGACTAAGGGGGAGTGATGAATATCACCATAGTATTGTTGTCAAAGTTGTGATACAATTGATGATACTGTGTAATAATACTATGACACTGTATAACAATGATTGAGAGCATTTTGTTTTCTCATTGTTATAGCTACGGATCTTCAACAACTATGATGCTTAACTTACAACCTTTATGATCATGGAATACTTGTAAGTGACAAAGATTTCGAGTCGCGTTGAAGATGCCAAGGAAATCAAGCATGTGGATGGGAAGCTACAATTTTTATCTACTTTGTAATCCATATGTATTGATAGTTTTGTCACTAAAATTGACAAAGGGAGAGATTGTTAGAGCATTGCTCGGTCGAACTCACATGTGTTGCTATCTCAAGCATGTTTGTCAATGTTAGTGATCAAAACTATAAGTATTGATTTCTAGCCTATTTATAGATGTCTCGGACTAGGATATAGATAGTGTAGTTGAGCTTATATCTCTCGGCGTTCATCTCTTGAAAACGAAAAACTACTAAGGGGAGCTTGTGGAACTTCTTCGACAAAAGGTATGTGGAGACTTTAACTCATCTATCGCTTGGAAAGTCTATTTCTACCATCTCCTATATTGAGACATAAGTCGTGTTACGATATATTTTTCTCTATACAAATTTGAGATTTTGAGCTGAGTATATCTCGCTTACATATTTCTCGAAATATGTGTTGGTAACCTTTTGCTTCGACCAAGTTCATCTTACATCATGAGAAAATTTCCGAGTAACATCTTATATGGTTTGTGTGATACAATCATTTGATGTAGGCTTGGAATGTTTCGCTAGTGATTATTTCAATATCTTGAAAATTGCTTTGATGCTAATAGTTTGTGAAAACGGCTATTGTCATTATAGAAGAATTTTCCAATGATTGAAATAAAGAGTTGATGATGTAACCATCTTTGGATATAAGTATATATAGTGTGTTCGCACATTAGTGTATAAATCCATAAACCGGGAACCAAGAGTATGCATATGTGTGCATACGAAATTGGTGAAGGAGACAAGATAAGTATGCGTACCCGTACGCATATTGGCGGAAGTTTTCGAACCGAAAATTTCTGCTGAGTTTGGGAATTACAAACTCCTAAACTAGTCACCTTAAGTATGCGTACCCTTATGTATACTGGCGGAAGTTTTCGGACCAAAAATTTCTGTTGAGTCTGGAAACTTAACAAAATCAAAATCTGGTTGCTTAAGTACGCATACCCGTACGCATACTTAAG